>NC_073255.2:43441969-43745000 GCF_029289425.2 Pan paniscus | reverse complement strand
CCCTTTACCTCCGTATCTTGAAGTTGGGAGAGGGTGGACTGATCATGTGCAAGAAAAAAAGCAGGTGATTTGACACAGAATCAGTGACTGTTAGGCTGACTACTCCTCAAACTTTAAAGTATATGCATATGACTGAGGGATACTATTAAAATCCAGATTGTGGTTAAATACATCTCTCAAAGGGCCCCAAATTCTTCATTTCTAACAAGCTCTCAGGTAGTCTTTGGACTACACTTAGAGTAGTTGGAGAATACAAGACCACCTAGATAAGAGAGCCTCAAACTCTCACTTCACATGAGCAAATGGGATTTGGAGGTCACATGTGAATTTCATCCTGTCCACTGTCCCAGCACGAACCTGCTAGTTCATAGTAGGTTTCTTCCTCTAATTCACCTTTCCATACCTGTGTCTCTTCACTTTTCCAGTCTCTCCACAAGGAAAGAGGCTCATAATACTTTATTGTAATCAAGAGAGTATACTGAATGCGGAACAAACTTGGGGAATTTAGAGTTTCTACGGTTAAATGAGCAGAGAAAAATCTATAAAGTCTGGCTATATCTTTAATAAGACCCATAACACCCTTCTTGAGAAAGAGAATAAACATTCTCATTCCAGAAAAGTAGAAAGGCCAGGAAGGCCCAGAGTGGATGGCCTTCAGCTTTGCTTGCTTGGGCTGCTTGACTTCTCACCAAAATAAAATGGAACCATAAAACAAAAATGACCTTGTGGTTAAGACAGTAGTAATAATCCCTTATTTTCCTTCTTCATCCCAATCTCATCCATTCAGCATAGAAGAGGAGATTGCCCAGTTGGAGAGGCTGTAGTCCTAGAGGTTTATGGGTGGCTGTCACTCATAACGGAAAAGAGAAAATTGCAGTTTGTGAGGAAAGTCAGAAAAGTAGAAGAGCTCATTTTATTTCTCTTTCCCGTGGATACTCGACTGAGGGCTTCCACAGTCTCTTTGGTCTGTATTAAAGTTTTTCTGGGATCTGGAGTTCATCATGAGCAATGTTTGGCCCTGGGCTGCTTTGCAAGAGATTTTAGAAACTCTTGGGTTAGGTTTATACTTGCCCTAGGTTTATACTTAGGGCATTGGGTGCTTGCTTATGGATTTCTTTTTTCTTTTTTCTTTTTTTTCAGATAGGGTCTCACTCTGTTGCCCAGGCTGGAGTGCAGTGGCACCATCAATGCTCACTGCAGCCTTAACCCCCACCTCAGCCTCCTGAGTAGCTGGAACTACAGGCGCACACCATTATGCCCGGCCAATTTTTGGTACTTTTTGTAGAGACAGGGTTTTGCCATGTTGTCCAGGATGGTCTCAAACTCTTGAGCTCATGAAATCTGACTGCCTTGGCCTCCCAAAGTGCTGGGATTACAGGTGAAAGCCACTGCACCTGGCTGCTTATAGACATTTAAATGCCTCAGGGTGGTCTATCCTGTCGGCTGAGTGATTAGCCCACTGGAAGAGGAACCCCAGCAAGGCTTGGAGGAAGAAGATGGAGGTAAGGCTGTTTAGGCCCTGGGGAGAAGACAGGTGTCTCAGAGATGATGTCACCTTGGCTTCTGGGCCATTGAGGAATCATGAGTTGAGCAAGCTACAGACAGAGTACTGAGTCCATGACTTCCTACTGGGTCAGAGTCAATGAGGCACAGGGAGTCAAAAAAGGTACTGAGGCAATCACCACATGCCGCCATTTGCGATGCCCTCTGCTGGTCACCAGCTACTCCAGTGAATGGAAATTTTAAAATGTCTGTCTTTGGACAAGGTGCTGCAGATTCCTGAGGATTAGGAAACAGAATTCATAATGTTCAGAAACATGGAGAAGGAATCAGTCATTCTGAAGGCTGGAAGTAATACAGTAGTTGTGCAGATTTTGACCAAGGACAACTTCATATTGTGTCTTCACTTGAACATTTACCTATTGAATATCCTCAACAAAAGTTTAACAATTAATTTATTAAACAACAGAGATTTTTTAAAAATCAATGTTCATATGACAGGAGAAGACAAAGTAGCAAGCAAAAATAATGATATTATTTGTTGGCGTATAAATTTCCTCTGACTCTCCACTGCAAAGACTGCTTTATATTCACTGAATATACTTAAAAAAGAGAGAGAAAAAAGGACAAGAACACTTTTAGAGTAAGCAGCATTTGGCAATCACAGAGACTTTGGCATCAGGCAGGGCTGAATTCTATTACTAGTTCTGCCTCTTACTAGCTGCATGACCTCTGAGCTACGGTATTCTCCCCTATAAATGGGGATGATAGTAGGAATTGCTGTGAGGATTAAATGAGATAATTTATGCAAAGCTATAAACCCAGGGCATGACATAGTAAGTGCTTAATAAACACTAGAATAACTAGAGAAACAAGAACAACAATAAAATAAGCTATAGTATTAGCAATGGTTATGTTCACATCCTTCAAAGCAGAATTCCATTGAGTTTGGAGAATTGGCAGCAGAAATGAACCCTAGCAGGTCCGTCCCCTAGAAGAGATTTCCAGGCTCAGATGAAGCTAAAACTACATTTCCCAGAAGGCCCTGGGCCAAGTGTGTGGTTTCCTCTCATTTCCGGGTCTGTCAGGTGACTCTCCCGTGGCGCCATGGCGGAAGCAGAGGAGCAGGTAAAGGGTGCAGTTGGTAGTTGAGGGCACAGGGATATAGAGACTAGGGTGGGCTGTTTGGGGAGGGTGGAGTGGAGTGGGTGGAGGTGCGGAGCTGCTGGAAGAGCGCAAGGCAGGTCCGCGGCAGGGCGGGGTGGGATGGCGAAAGTTGGTTTCGGAGAGCAGAGAGGATGCCAGCCCCGGGAGGGCACCTAGGGAAAGCGCTCTGACACACCCCCGCGTTCGGGCTGCCTTTCCTCGGGCCCCATCCCTGTGGCCTTTGCCCAGGGAAATTTTGGCATGAAGGCAGGCCCGGCTACCCCAGGGACTGACTGCCTGTGGGAGGAGGAAGAGAGGCCGGGTGACTGAAATTTAAGTTGCTTTCCACTTGAAGTAGGACAATAAGAACTAGGAGAGAGTAGACGATGAGTTTTGTTTTGTATCTATTGGAGTTAGGTACAGAACTGGAGCACTGTTGCGGTGCAGCAGGGATTAAATGCATCCGTTCTGGAGCAAAAATTCCTGGGGTCCAAGTGCTGGTTCCTTTTCTTACTCAATGTGCTACTTTGAGCTACTTATTTAACTTTCCAGTGTGAGATGGGGGTAATAATAAGGCCGTCCTCAGAGGGTGGTTTAAGATGGAGAGAGGAGTTTATACACAAAGTTAGAGTGCTTAAAACTGTTGGGCTTAGTAAAAATTAAATGGGATTATTTGTTGCTGGTAGTATCCAGTCAACAACTGGCAACGTGGCACTGAAGTTTAGGGTAGAAATTAGTGATGGGAATATGAATTATTTTCATATAGCAGTAGTGGTAATCACACATTTTATGAAATGACGAAGTAAAATAAAAAAGACAAAAAAGAGAAGCAGACCAAAAAAGAGGCTAGAACTTGGGGGAGATAACTTAAGTTTCCATTTCCAGTGTTATTTCAGTTGGATACTGTTTTTCCTCACAAGTTAACAGGGCTGTCAGTTGCAGTCATTGTCTCTAAACAGTGACTTGATCATGGGCTGTTTAGTATCGTAAGAGACATTTACCTAGTTCAATAATTTTTACTATTTTCAACATACTTCATTTGTTTTTACTTCATAGTGAAAATTTGTTCTGTATATATTTTATATATGCCAATAATTGAGACGTTTGACTAGGTAGACATTTGGTTTGGCTGGTCCTTGTGATAACAAGATAACAAAGTCTCTTATCTAACACTAGAGCCTCCCATTTCCATTCCAGCAGTTCAAAGGAAAGCACTCATTAAGAACATATCATTTCATGACTGCCATCGCTCCTTTGAATAAGGGTGAGATTGTTTTTCACATTGTGCATCTTTATTTCATGTTGAAATGTTTGTTTTATGGTTTGATTTGAAAGCAAAAAACTGAGTTTCATATGTTCTTAGATATAGTGGAATAGAAATGGAGAGAGTTGCTCCTAGAAAAACCATTGTTTTTTCTCCCCTTGAAAAAAACCTATGAAATATTTACCACTGTTTAGTGCAGAAGAAGAATTTGACAAAGTTGTCTGATATAAAAATGACACATACAAAATTAGGGATATAATAATGTTTCACATTTGTACATTATTTTCTAGTTTTAAAAACCCTTCCATATTGCATTTGGTCTTCCCAAAAGAATTCTATGAGGTAAATGTTTACTCTCATACATGGGTGAAACACCTCTGATATTCTAGACTTTCCAGGGGCTTCTAATCTTATTCAGAGGAAAAGCCACAGCCATTACGGTAGCCTGGTTGTCCCACAGGACCTTGACCCAGCTGCCCTTAGCCACCTTTTCTTGACCTCGTTTTTCCAACTACTCTCCTTCCCTTCTGTGACTCTGCATCAGCTGTACTGACTCTCTTAGTCTTCAAAAAGCCAGGCAGGTTCCTATCTCAGGGCCTCTTTGCTCATGCTGTTCCTTTTTGAGGAACCCTGATATTTACAGGCTTCCTCATTTCCTTCATGTCTTTGTCCAAGTGTTCTTTTTCATTGTGACCTTCCCTGACCATGCTTTGAAACCTTCCTGCATTATTTTTTTCTATAATGTGCATCACTGTTTGACATACTGTATTATAAAATTTGTTTTTTTTTTCTCTGTATATTTCTGTGTACCTCTTACCACAGAGCTTGGAACATCATGCCAAGGATTTGTTCACTGCTGTATGTCCAATACCTAGAATATTGCTCGTTACTTAATAAATTTGTGTTAAATGATTGACTTTTACTGATAAACAAATCGAAATTCAGGCAACTTGAGTAACGTGCTCAGGCTTATATCTATAATATAATAAATCTCCAGTCCTCTGTCTCCGTAGCTCATGACTTTTCACTAGAATACCCTACCTTTTAAAAATATATGTAAGAACCTAAATCTAAATAGTTTTTTTACTTTATGAAGTAGAATTAGCCCTTTTCATTTTAATGATTTTCCCTCAAGCCACCATTCCACTTTGATGCTTTAACAGCCAATATGTAGTTGGAGTGGGCATTCTCCTGTCCAATGGTGTCAGTATCTTAAAAAGACTAGTCGTGGACCAGGCACAATGGCCCATACCTGTAATCCCAGCACTTTGGGAGGCCAAGGTGGGGTGATTGTTTGAGCCCAGGAGTTCGAGACGAGCCTGGGCAACATAGCAAAACCCTATCTCTACAAAAATTACAGAAATTAGCCAGGCATGGTGGTGTGTAGTCCCAGCTACTCGGGAGGCTGAGGTGGGAGGATTGCTTGAGTCAAGAGGGTCGGGGCAGCAGTGAGCCATGATTGTGCCACTGCACTTCAGTCTGGGCAACAGAGCAAGACCCTGTTTAAAAAAAAAATGAAAAACAAACAAAAAAACCCCAGCAGTCTGTTGTAAATGGCTGAAAGACACAAACATTCACAAATTGTTCAGTTCTTTTTTTTAAAAGAAAGTAAGTAATTGTACCTAATCTTATCCTTTATAGATTAAAAATGGTTAGGCTTTTCTCTGATTGGTTTTTGCATTTCACAGTAGGAAGCCATTGAAAGCTGATGACGGTAGTAGGGCTTTATTATACCATTTTTTTAAAGCTAAAAGTGTATAAAAATGGAGAAAATAGGGCTGCGTGCGGTGGCTCATGCCTGTAATCCCAGCACTTCGGGAGGCTGAGGCGGGTGGATCACCTGAGGTCAGGAGTTCGAGACCAGACGGGCCAACATGGTGAAACCCCGTCACTACTAAAAATACAAAAAAATTAGTCAGGCATGGTGGTGGGCGCCTGTAATCCCAGCTACTCGGGAGGCTGAGGCAGGAGAATCACTTGAACCCAGGAGGCAGAGGTTGCAGTGAGCCGAGATTGTGCCATTGCACTCCAGCCTGGGTGACAAGAGGGAGACTCCATCTCAAAAACAAACAACAACAACAACAAAAACCCCAAAAATGGATAAAATAACTGTTCTATTGAACTTTTTAGAAAACTTGGCGTACATTTTTTTCTTGATATCATGTATCATAAATGCCAGTAATCTCCAGGATTAGCAACACAAAACTAAACGTCTCCACATTATCTTTCGTGAGTGTTGTTTCTTTGGTGATTGCTCCCCTCCCCATTTATTTTCAGAAGAACCAAAATAGTGACATCTGCACTGAGTTATTGTGGTATAAAACAGCTCAGAGGATCTGAAACTAAAACCACTTTTTAGGTATGAATGAAAATTTTTTTATAAGTCATTGGGAAATTCTTGCTTTTGCCTAATATGGTAAAGGTAGTTGTCAAAAGTAACTACATATATATTTTATAGTTTACAGAAAAAACGAATACCCTGCATTCTGCCTGGAAATCTTCTAACCAGCAGTTTTTCTTAGCTCCAAAACGATTTATAGTTGACCTTCATATTCACAGATGCCCAAGAGTATTTGTCCATATCTTTCTTATGAATAACATTCTGCTTGAAGTCTGGTTGTTTGTGTATTTGTCTTATCTCTCCTAGAGATTGCTGAGTCCTCAAGAATAAGAACAAGAACTTACTCATGTCTGTATCTTCCACAGGGCTAGTGCTTTATAGGTACTAAGTGTTTAGTAAAGTGTTTAAATGAATTTATTAGGGGGAAAATAGCATTTCAAATTGTCAAATTGTAAACTAGTAGGATTTGCGTGAAATTATTTTACTTGCACCTTTTTAAAGTTATTAATTCAGATGTAATGTGGATTACATCTATACTATAATGTAGGTTACATTCTATACTTTCTTTACTCTTGCCTGCTCCCCAGGTACCCTTTGATCTTCCTAGTCAACCAACCTGGACCCTGGTCCATTAAAGTATTTCCACGATTAGACCATCTATTTCTTAATCAAGTAGGAGAGTTTCTACTTTGAATTCTCCTTCTGCATTTTAGAAATTAGGGGAATTCTGTCCTTATTGTAGATCACTTACGGATTATTAGATGTCATATTTGTCATGTATATCCCCATGTGATTATGTTACAATAAAAATCAAATCAATACAAATTTGAGTGCTTCGATTTTCTTGCCTATAACTGGGAATTTTACTCTCTAAAACTTTTGTGAGTATGAAGTATGTTAAAACTTTTGTGAATATAAAGTATGTTAAAGTGGCTAGGTTGAAATGGTCGTATAAATAAGACAGAGGTTAATCATCGAAACCTGGACTTGGCTTACGTATGCACAATTCTCTTTTCTTACAGTTTGGCTAAGATGGATATTTTAAAGGCAGCGTTACTACTAACTAAAGGAAAAACAAAACCCAAACAAGAAGTTTTAAAAGTATAGAATCAGACAGATTTTAGAGGGTGCACTCTTTCCCATCATGTAACTAAAATGTAGTCACAAATTAGTTTTGCTGGACTAGCGGATTGCTTTGTTAGTTTTTCCACTTATCTTCACCTGAATCGGTCGGCTAGAGGCCGCTTCACTAGCTGATTATTAGTAGCCTCCGCCGCGCCCACATTAACACCTTGGAGAGAGGACACTCATCAGATCAGGGGCTTCTGTGTCTCATGCTACTTCCCATTCATGGCTGTGCAGTCCCCTGTTGCCTTTGTTTCTTCTTGATGCCTGGGCCTCCTTATGTTTTTTTTGTTTTTGTTTTTGTTAAAAACCGCTTGTGATTCCAGGCTCTTATTTTAAACTTACTGAATCAGAATCTGTGCAGATGGAGTGTGTTAGTGGGTATTAGCTAATTCCCCAAACTGAGTTTTGATGATTCTCATGCAAAGGCAGATTTGGGACTGGGTCACCGGGTTACCAAGTTTGCCCTCTTTTCCACGCTGGGGCACACGTCAAGATTTTTCTTCATTTGCAGAATAAGATGAGTGCAGTAGCTGAGCCCAGTAGGCTGAATGGGCTTGGTAACCTGAGTCCTCATCTTTACTACTCAACCAGCCTAGTCCCTGAGTGTCTAAAGCTGGCCACAACTCCTTTGAGGTTTTTGAAATTGAAGCTCTGTGACAACAGGGATATCACATACATACCACACAAAATATTTCCTCCTTCCTGTGCCTATATCAGACAGTGCCTATATCAGAACTCTCTTTCTCATTATGCTCAGCTAGGGCACATAGTTTGTTGGGAAGACAGAGAAGGTGGCAGTACCTCAGTGAGTGTTCACATGTACCTCCAGGCATAGATGGAGATAGATGATTTCTTGGAGCCTGGTCTCTGCTCTTTTTTTTCCTGCAACACAGAGCCAGGTGAGCCCTCCTGCAAAGTTTGGAGTGGCCTTCCTCAGGCCCCAGGCTACCATTTCTCCCCCAAATTCTGTTTTTCTTCCCCAACAGTATGTGGGCACTTACAATTCTGAGGACTTCACAACCCAGGCAAGTCCTGGATCCTCTCTGTCCTGGGCTGACAGTCTTCCTTTTCACCACTCCTGACCTCTGAGGCCAGCTGGGCCAAGCCTTCTCCCAGGCCATTGTCATAGGGTTCTGTGCTGATGGGAGGATTAGGGATGGGGGCTGGTTGAAAGCCTGTATGAGAGAAGTCTTCTAGGAGCCCAAGGAATTGTTGGAATTGCTGCATTTGTTGGAAGGTGCTACCTTCCTGCAGTTCCCTTTCTGTAACTGTCCTACAGTTCATAAGCTAATAATTCAGACATGAGTCTGGAGAAAATATGCTTGGTATTGCTCATAAGGGAAAGGCAACATATGGAGGAGGAAGAATCTTGTTTTAGGTTGGCAGCTTGTCTCATCATCATCACCAGCAACATGTTTTTCCAGTAGGATACTGGGAGACAAAGAAGGCAAAGCCTTTGGGTTTATCCACAGCATATTTAAAATGAGAACTTGTAGGACAAGGCAGTTAATATTAGGTGCTAGCTGAGGGGTATGGGAAGAAACGTAAAAACCAAGCTCTGATATTGAAGAGTGAAGGTCCTCAGGCTGAGTGCCTGGCAACCTCTCCCTCGGGTATCCCTGAGAGACCCACTGAGCCTGTAGAGCATTCCATCAGGATGAGTGCAGGATGGGGCCAGGGGCCTTCTAAATGGAGGGAGTGACATGAGGAAAGTGCAGAGCAGGCAGCACGAACTCAGGCAGGCAGGGGGTGGTGCACATGAGCAGGCGTGCCTTGGTGTCAGAAATTGGGAGTGGTGGGGGTGGCGGAGTGCATTCTGTCCTGGGTGTAACCGCTCAGCTGCAACTGATGGTATGTGGAAGTGTGGATCCTATGTAGACATACAGTCAGGAGGACAGGTATTTATATGGAATCTTTTTTAAAAACACCACCTAGGCCAAACAAAACACCTGCAGGCCATATCCAGACCCCAGGCCACTGATTTGCCACTTATGGCATAGAGATATAAGCAATATCTCGGCGAGGGGTCCTCCAGTGTGGCTGGAGGGTCACAGGTTTGTGGAGAGAGTGGGGAGTGAGGCTAAAGGTCTGTTGGGGGCCAGACTGGGAAGGACTTTGACTACTTTGCTGGGGAATCTGAAAGCTATTTTTCAGGCTGGGGCACTACTGAGGGTTGTTTGAGGAGGGCAGTGGCCATCTGGTCTGTGCTTTGGGAAGATAATCCTGATGGCAGGTGATGAGTATATTAGAGAGGCCACATGTCAAGGCACAGAAATCATTAGGTAAAGCTGTTTGGGTAGGGGATTGGGCTTAAGGGATTGGTTTGCAAAAGAAAAGTAAAGTGAAATGTTTCTGAGTTTAGCTGTCAATCTGTTACCCAGAATTGGCTCAGATAGACATTTGTGTCACTGGGTATCTTCCAGCCTATCACTTTTGCTTTGATCAACAGCACTTTATTATAGTAAAATATACATAGCATAAAATTACCATTTTAACCATTAAAAAAGTTGAAAACTTTTTTTTTGTAGAGACAGGATCTTTCTGTGTTGCCCACACTGGTCTCAAATTCCCTGGCCTTAAGCAATCCTCTTGCCTTAGCCTCCCAAAGTGCTGGGATTACAGGTGTGAGCCACCCCCACCTTAACCATTTTTAAGTGTATGATTCAGTGGCATTAAATACACTCACATTGTTGTGTAACCATCACCACTGCTGTAGTTGTGATGTTTGTCCACCTAAAATCTCATGTCCCCCAGTATTAGAGGTGGGAGGTGTTTGGGTCATGGGGGCAGATTTCTCACGATGGCTTGGTCCCATCCTTGAAATAGTGAGTTCTCTTTCTATTAGTTCCCACGAGAGCTGGTTGTTAAAAAGAGCCTGGCACCTCCCCATTGCCCTCTTTTGCTTCCTGTCTTGCCATGTGATCTCTGCATATGCCAGCTACCCTTCAACCTACTGCCATGAGTAGAAGCAGCCTGAGGCCCTCATCAGAAGCAGATGCTGGTGCCGTGCTTCTGGTACAGACTGCAGAACCGTGAGCCAAATAACGCTCTTTTCTTTATAAATTAACCAGCCTTAGTTAGGTATTCCTTTAGAGCAACACAAATGTACTAAGACAACCACTGTGCCTCTCTAGAACTTTTAATCATCACAAACTGAAACTCTGTACCCATTTAACAGTAACTCGCCACTACATCCTCCCTCTGCCTTTGGTAACCTCTGTTTTACTTCTGTGTTATATAAGTGGAATCGTGCAATATTTGTCCTTTTGTGTCTTGCTTATTTCACTTTGAAAACAGCATAATTTATAACTTACATTTCAGGATTTGAAGTTAGATTCTTTAAATGAGAGTGTGAAGCTAAAAAAAAGTTTGAAAACCACTGACTCATTCTCAAATTGTTACCTTTCTCAAAGTTCAGCCTTCTTGGATTTCTTAATGAGGACATTTACTTTATGTCTTCTTTGCCTTTCTCTCTCTAGCATATTAATTAGAGGGCTTGATGAATGAATGAAGCTAAGAAATAACAGACCAGCCTAAGTCTTGACATCACTTATGCATTGCTTTGGTAGGATTGTGGAAACAAGTTTTTTTTGAGATCTGTCTGTGTGAGATGTTCGTAGTGGTGCTGAAGGCAAGTCTCAGAGTTTCCTAGAGTAAATGTTCTCCCTCAATTCCATAGCCAAAGAAGCTACTCTCAGAGCCCAGTTTTCCCTGAAGATTCAGGTCTCAGATCTTCCTGCCTCACGGTGTCAAATTCTGGCACTGCATGCTTTCTGGTGTGGAGAAAGAGTGTAATTTGATTTTGAGTTTTTGGATTGAAATTGCTGGTTGGAGACTTCTGTTTTTTCTTTTTTAATTTACATACATTTAAGGGGTACAGGTGCAATTTTGTTACATATATTGCATAGTGGTGAACTCTGGGATTTTAGTGTCACTATGACCTGAATAATATATATTGTATCCATTAAATAATTTTCTCATCATCTACCCTTCCCAGTCTCCGTGGTCTGCCATTCTCTACTCTTTGTCCACGTGTACACATTATTTAGCTTCTACTTATAAGTAAGAACATGCATATTTGACTGTTTCTGAGTTGTTTCACTTAAGATAATTTTGTTTTGTTTTGTTTTGTTTTGTTTTAATCGAGACAGTGTCTTACTCTGTTCCTCCGGCTGGAACGCAGTGATGCGATCACAGCTCACTGCAGCCTTGACCTGCTGGGCTCAAGTGATTCTTCCCGGTTCAAGTGGTCCTCCCAAGTAGCTGGGACTACAGGTCATGCCACCACACCTAGCTAATTTTCTTTTCATTTTTTCTAGAGATGAGGTTTCACCATGTTGGCCAGTCTGGTCTTGAACTCCTTACCTCAGGTGATCCACCTGCCTCGGCCTCCCAAAATGCTGGGATTACGGGCGTGAGCCACTGTGCCCAGCCCAGATGTTTTTGTTTTAATGAAGAACATAAATGGGGTATTCACCCATTTACCTCATGTGCATACTTGAGTGGATTCTATATGAGGAAAAAAAATTTCCTTAGGTTTAATGTGATTTTCCTGAGAGAGTACTCAAGTGTCTTTTTAGAATTGTACCTACAGGAAATAGGAATCTTAAGTGTGGTTTATTGGCATAGTTACCAAAGCCTTGTATTGCTGATGCTAATAACATAATATTCAGCGACTCACAGAGATGGAAAGGATGTTAGAAGTCATTAAACTCAACCTCCAAGCCTCACTCTTCCAACCCCAGTGGTGTTAGGAAAGTTTATAATGTTGTGGGTGGTGAATGGAACATAATGAGCAGTTTATAATAGATGTTCAGTAAAGAAGTCAGAATAGTGATTGTTAATGTTAAAGTGGACTATGTCCACAAGAGAAGGATCAGTACAGTAAGAGGACTAAAACCAGGAACTGTGATGGTGAGTACAGAGGAGAAACATTTTAGAAGATGGAACATGATACATGTCATTAACTCTCTGGACAGCTATCATGTAGTGGAATAATTGGTTTTTTTATGTAGTGCTAAGAACAAAAATGTTACTGTGGATTATTGTAGCTTCAAATGAATAAGAACTTTATGAGACTTGGATTGACATTAAGCTAAACAGGCTGCATTGAGTTACAGAGGAGATTCTAATATTCATTGTGGTTAATGATACAAGTATAATAAAATTCTTAATTACAAGGAACATATCCCCATTTTACCCATGGCCTTTGAAGGCAAGGACTGTGTTGTCCTCCAGGCTGTACTTTGGAAGGTGCCTGCCACCTCTCAGGCTCTTGCTAATTTTTGATGAATGAAATTAAAATGATTTTAAACACTAGATTTACATTTATCCTGCTGTCCAACTTGTATTGAGTAATATATGCATTGATCTTCCTTAAAATGTTCATTTTTTTCTTGAAAATATATTAGTTATATCTAAAATGTCCTTGCCCCATTTTTTCTTGTTCTTTGTTTATCTCATGGATTGTTGTAAAGTGCTTACATTCAGTGTCAGCATATTAGTTGTAACCTTTTATTGCTATTGATATCTATAAGTACGTTAAGTAAATCTTCATTTTGCTGACCTCTTTGAGGATGCATGGCATCAGCAGATTCTCTCTTTCACTGGACAGGTGAGAGATTAGCAGGATCAAGTCAATTTTTCCCTTTTTGCTTTGTTTCCTTCAGAGCAGCAAGATTCATTGTCTAGCGAGAGGGAAACTGTGTTAAATGGCAGAATTTGTCTTAGTGGTAATGGTTTAAAGAGTGCATGTAAATTATACAGCTTGTTTACACAGGGTCTGATAGGTACCACTGTAGGAGATTCTTTTAAAAAGCTATTTTAGCAAGACAGTCATTTTAACTCAACCAGATTAATAGCATAATAATTAATAGCACAAGAACTTTTCAGTATAAAAATTGGCTTGTAGATAACATGAGATGGCAGTTTCCTCTTCCCTTCCGAGATTAGTGGGCTGCTTTGCCAGATGGGTTTCCATTATTAACAAGGGAGAGAGTCTTCCAGGCCCTCAGATGACAAGTTCCTGGGGTAATTTGTTTACCTGTTAACTCTTTGAGGGAGAGCAGCAGGATCTGCCTGCCAGGGTGTGGAGAAGTTGCAGGAGACATGTGAAAGTCAGAGCATGTGGTCCTCTAAAGTATAGTTGTAGATTCTCTTCCAAAAAGGGCAGATGTGTGGTGGTAGGAACATGAGGACTCTTTCCCCTTGCAAATGATTATTCTTTTATCATCTCTTCTGACCATTTTCTTTTTGTATGCTTTATAGGAAACTGGGTCCCTTGAAGAATCTACAGATGAGTCTGAGGTAAGGTGGTGACTCAGGAGCCCTCGGATTTGTAGCTCACCACGTTGTTCTCTTGAGTTGCGCTTCTTTGCTAAATACAACATTCCCAGGGGCTGAGGGTGTAAAGCAGGGCGATAGGTAACTAGGCCTTGGGGAAGAGCTTTTAATATGCCAGATATCTTAAAAAAGATTAAATGGATTAGCTTAAAAAATAAACAAGAAAAGGAACAAAAAGTTTTCATCTGAAACAATATTTTAACTTGAAACATGTTGGCAGTTGGAAAATTGATACAAAGTTTTAGAAATTTATCTCAACACTTTAACATCCCCCTCACCTGCTTTTTAAAAATAGCCACTGTAGGTTTTATGATGTTTATTCTTTATTTGTTCTTTTAATGAATGTGACATGTTTATTGGTATAATTTTTGAATCATTGAAATTGGAGTTTGCTGCTGCTTTTTTTTTTTTTTTTTGAGACAGAGTCTCGCTCTGTTGCCCAGGCTGGAGTGTAGTAGCTCCATCTCGGCTCACTGCAGGCTCCGCCTCCCAGGTTCACACCATTCTCCTGCCTCAGCCTCCTGAGTAGCTGGGACTGCAGGCGCCCGCCACCACGCCTGGCTAATTTTTTGTATTTTTAGTAGAGGCAGGGTTTCACCGTGTTAGCCAGGATGGTCTTGATCTCCTGACCTTGTGATCCACCCGCCTCTGCCTCCCAAAGTGCTGGGATTACAGGCGTGAGCCACTGCGCCTGGCCTGGAGTTTTCTTCTTAAAAAGGGAGCTACCTTAAAAGTTGTTAGGGTATTGTGATAAAGATAGTTTCTTAAGGAGAATAATATATAAGGAAGGAGTTTTTAAAAAATTTATTTTCAAGTCTGCATAAGAAATGTTTAAGCATAATATAAATTTTTTTTTTTTTTGAGACAGAGTTTCACTCTTGTCACCTAGGCTAGAGTGCAATGGTGCAATCTGGGCTCACTATAACCTCTATCTCCTGGGTTCAAGTGATTCTCCAGCCTCAGCCTCCCGAGTAGCTGGGATTACAGGCACCCACCACCACGCCCAGATAATTTTTGTACTTTTAGTAGAGACAGGGTTTCACCATGTTGGCCAGGCTGCTCTCAAACTCTTGACCTCAGGTGATCCGCCTGCCTTGGCCTCCCAAAGTGCTGGGATTATAGGCATGAGTCACTGCACCCGGCCTAAGCATAATGTAATTGGCTTATCAGTTTTATAGATGGACTCATAAGAAGTACATTTTTCCTTTTAATATTTCATTTCGCTCAGAGGAATGAAAATGTATCTGTGATAACCTGCTGGAAATACACACTGATATGACTCTAGCCATGATAATCTATTACATTTGGGTTGATACTGCATAAGCTTATGTGAATTTTGTTGCTTTTCCAGGGAAAAGTTGGACTTATGCATATTTCTCTAGAGAACAGCTTATATATCAGGGATGTCCAATCTTTTGGCTCCCCGGGTCACATTGGAAGAAGAATTGTCTTGGGCCACACATAAAATACACTAACAATAGCTGATGAGCTAAAAAAAATTGCAGCAGAAAATCAAACAGTGTTTTAAGAAAGTTTATGAATTTGTGTTGGGCTGCATTCAAAGCCATCCTAGGCCATATGTGGCCTGCGGGCCATGGGTTGGACAAGCTTGTTATGTATTATGTCATTGTGTAGTCATGGTTTCTAACATTTTCATTAATAAGGATTTCCATTACTGTGGGGCTTCTGGTAAGGCATTTCTGAGTTTGCTTATAGATAGGGTATATTTGTTAATTTCTCATACAGTATTGAAAAGCATTTTAGGTTACCTTATTTTGGAAATCTCTAGTTAACTAAGATTTCAGTGTTCTTAGAATCATTGGTACAGAATCAGACAGTGCTGGAACTCTGTTCAGGAATTTCATTTTACAGGTGAGGAGGGTGTTGGCAGCCACCTAAATCTAAATCTTTCCACACATGCTCCAAATACTAAACAGCTCAACAAAGAGTAAATAAAAGCACACACAATCTAGGCCTCTAGTATAATTAGCAAATGGGGAGTAATACAAACTTCAGTGCAAGTGGGAAAATAAACATCCAAAGCCAGCAGAGTCGGCTCTGGAGTTGACGCTGGAGCTGACAGTCATCAGATGGAGACTGGGTAGAAATAAAGAGAGTACAGCTGAGACCCAGCCGAGGCAGAATGCACATAAAAATCATCTTAGTGAGAAGGGGGCCCCATTCTTAGTGGGGAAATCTGAGAACAGATGTGAGACTTGGTGGATTTCGAGAATTTAAAGAAAGGAGCTTGAAAGTATGTAGGGCTTTAGGTGACAAGAGTTGGATGGTGCTGCTTTTGGCAGAGATGGGGGAGGCGTCCTTAGCGGCTTGGCAGTGAAAGAAAAGGACAAAGCAGAGGAAATTAAGGGTGCCCAGAAACAAAGAACATCATCAGATCAGGAGACTTACCTACTCACCAAAAAAAGATGCCTCCTAGAAAAGAAAATGCAGAAACCTGGTAAACCACACAGATGCTTCACCCCTTCTTCCCTAGTAGCATCTATTACTGCTATCCAGGAAAATCCAAGACATTTAAAAATGAATTGAAATGACAAGTAACATCCATAAAAAGCTACTATAGGAAGAAAATAGAAAGTCAGAATCAGAGGTTTCAGTAGCAGAAAACAATAACATAACACTCCATCATGAGTTGAATGTCTATAAACAAGCATTTGCAGATACAATAAACTACCTTAACGTGGTTTGTTTTTTTTATTTTTTTATTTTTATTTTTTTTAGACAAAGTCTTGCTTTGTCACCCAGGCTGGAGTGCAGTGGCACGATCTCGGCTCACTGCAACCTCCACCTCCCAGGTTCAAGCGATTCTCATGCTTCAGGCTCCTGAGTAGCTGTGATTACAGGTGTGCACCAACACGCCCAGTTCACTTTTGTATTTTTAGTAGAGACGGGGTTTTGCCATGTTGGCCAAGCAGGTGTCAAACTCCTGGCCTCAAGTGATCTGCCTGCCTCAGCCTCCCAAAGTGTTGGGATTATAGGCGTGAGCCACCGTGCCTGGCCACAGTAAAGTACCTTAAATCAGATATTTAAAAACTATATTAGAAATGGACAAAGAAACTAGGAAGTTAGGGAATGAGACTTGGCCAAACTGAGGAGAGAAATGGAAGGAAAAGGTAGTTATTTTAAGATTGAGGAAAGTGAGACCCAAATGTGGCTTGATTGTCTAATGTCCTACAGCTGATGAGTAGGAGAAAGGGGTTCCAACTCTGGGCTCTTTCCATTTTCTTGCTATCTAGCCTCCAGTGCCTACTGCTTGGGATAGTGCTAAAGAACTGGAGGTGGACCCTCATTTGTATCATGGCCATACCTTGTGCTTTTTGTATGACCTGGGCATAGCACTTACCTCCTGTATTCTTCAGTTTCCTTTTGTGAAAAATGGGTCTTGTTGCTTGCCTTGTATGGTTGCTGTGAAGATTAGATACGATTAATGTTCATAAAGCATCTTGTATAGAGCCTAGCACATGGGAAGCACTTGCTAAATATTAATGACCTTCAGTTTATATTTTAGATATTGTCATGGTGGCTCATTTTCCAGCTTGGTGCTTCAACCTGAGGGCTTAGAGAGATTCCTCCCCCACTTCCCCCCAACCCTGGCCTCCGTGCCCCCCACCGCCTCTAGCTCTATGAAAACAGTTACTCTGCTAGATATTACTGATTCTACTGAGTTTATGGACCAGCAAAGTAGTCAGGATGTTGATAGACCAGGTTTAGGCCTTGTAAGTATAGTAAGCCTATTTGCAGTTGAGCCTTTGAAGACTTTGGAGTTTTTTTACTCAGTTTGAATCACTTTCCAGTTCCAGGAGCGATATTTTGAGACACCACTCAGTCCGCCAGAGATTCCTCCTTCATCCATTTCTCTTTGTTCTCTATCATCTCTTCTCGTGTTTTGTAACTGTTAAACTTTTTTTGAAGGACAGGCATTTTCCTTATATATTTCTACCTTTTCCTTATTCAAGTGCTAGGATAATTTCCATTTCCATAAAGAATAATGTGTAGTGTTTTCAACCATATAACAATTTATATATCATTTTATGAAATGTTGCATTTCATGTAAACTGTGCTTTTATATTATATCAGTAAGACTTTTAAATTTATCTGAAGGTCTTATTTTAATATATGTTTGGGAAAAGAATATTGTCTACCAAAAACTGGCCATATGTTTTTCATTACTCTTGAAAACTACAACCAAATGAAATGAAATTGTTCAGTTAGTATTATTAATGTAAAGGAAAGTGGTGTACATGTCAATATTTAAAACTTTAAGAATTTTAATATATTTTGCAGTTAAAGTAGAAATGCAAAATCATGTTACAACCAAGATAGTTAAGTATGTCATTTAATAGGCTACATAGTTAAGGGTCCTGCATTTACAGTAATAATTGGTTGTGGCAAAATTTTGAGACTAACTAAACTGGTCCTTCCAGCTTGGATGTTTTGAAAAATATGCAGTGTACTGTTTATTTCATCTTGATATTATGAGCCAGACTACTTCTTAGATGGTGTTTTATTTTTGAAGAGCATAACAAAGAAGTACATTATCTTCAAAAGGATTTCACTCCTATTTTGAAGCACTAAGATCTTTTCAATACTTAGGGATGATTGCTCTTGTGTAAATGGTAGCAGAGTGAGGTGGGAGCACAGAGGAGTGGATGAATGGTCAGGAGTGGCTTCAGTTGGAGTCTTCAAGAGTAAGTCTGCCTAGAATCTTGGGAGGTGAGTCTGGGCAGCGAAGCTGGGAGTCTTTGGGAAGGAGGGAATGTATGTGCAGAGACTGAGTCATGCAAGAGTATGTATGTGTGTTTAGCCACCCATGAGGCACTCAATGTGGCTGTAGTGTAGAAGGGTGGGGCAGTGAGGCTGGTGAAGGAAATTGGTGCGGTTGTGAAGCTCCTAATGTATTAAACCAGGAAGTGTGGACTTGATTCTGCGGCCATCGGGGAGCCACCCAAAAGTTTGATTGTTGAGAGTAGGGAAGGGGTTGGTGACAGATGAACTGGAAGGAGAGAGGATAGCAGGAAGACCATTTGCGTGGTTCTCATGGAAGTCCCCATAAGAGATAGGAGGAGTGTAGAGGCCTGGGCAAGGCAGTAGCAGAAGACAAAGAGGAACTGACTCCAAGGAAATGCTTCTTGAGTCCAGTCAATAGGAAATATAGGATAGTGTGGAAGAGATGAGCCAGATGGGGAGTCAGGAAGATTCCAGTGTCTAGTTCAACTTTGTTACAGTAAAATGAGTCCAGTATAAACAGTGAGAGGAAAAAGATGTTCTAATCCTGAATTCTGAACCTAAAGATTGATTTTTTATGTTTAGATTATTCTTTTCTTTAAAGTGGTTCTTTGTAATCCATTGGTGACCTCTTTTATATGGCCTTGTTCAAGCTGAAACAAATAATATGCTTCCGTATTAAATATATTTTCAAACAAAAGCAAATAATCAAATTAATTTCTGGAATTTTATTTTTTAAGTCCTACAAGTTACTGCTTGTTAGAGGCAGGTCTGAGCCCCCTTTGGAGCAAAGATGTAATGGAACAAGTATCGTGTGAGAAGTCTACCCTGATAATGATGATCATTACAAAAATGAACAGTTATTTAGTATAGAAAACAGTGCTGGGCACTTTGGTATGCTCTTTAGGTATCTTAATCTGCCCTGTGACTTGGCCATGATGATCACTTCCGGTTTACAGATAAAAACACAGACTTCAAGTTTTCGGTAACTTTGCAAGGCTACCCAGTTGGTAAATGCATTTGGATCCCGTAGTTTGACTCCGAGGCTCCAACCTCTAGTTATACTGCCTTTAACTTCCTTGTGACTCTCTGATTTTAGGCCAAACTCTTCCTCTATGTACCTTTATAGAATTTGACAGGATTAAAAAAAAAAATCTTTGGAATTTTCTCTATGTATAATAATGAGATTTTTGGGTAATATTACAGATTTCGATTTGTTCAACTTGTAGGAAAATATACCAATTTCAGAATTGCTTTCTATTCTAGAGAATAGAGAATAGTTAATTTATATATAATATTAATTGTTTAATAAAGTTCCTGTTATACCTCAAAATATATAATGCTGTTTATTTACAAAACAATTATAAAAATATTTATGAAATAATGTTAGCTATGAGACCTCCTTAAAAATACTCATTTCTATATTTAGAAATTTAGCTATGAGAGCATTCATTTGCTTTGTATAATACAAAAATTTGGAAACAGGCTAAATATCCAGAAATGAATTGATTAATAAAGGTTTAGTCATATAACCCATATAATGGATTGTTATTCTGCCACTAACTTGATTAATGGCATTAATTTTTAAGTAAAGAAAATATTCATATGTCCTTTTTCATGTTATCTTTATATTTAAAAAGCTTTTTATAAAAATGCCATTAAGAACAGGAGTCGACAGGCGTTTTCTGTAAAGTTCTAGGTAGTAAATATTTAAAAGCTTTGCAGACAGAGGCAATATGGCAGATATTATGTGTGTATCTGCCATGTATGTAACTGTGTAAAAGTGTAAACATCATGCTTAGTTTATGGGCTGTACAAAAACAGATGCCTGGCTGGATTTGGTCTGCAGGTTGTAGTTTGCTGATTCCCGATTTAGGATATATACTGGTTTCTCTCTACCCCACAAAATCCATATATAAACAAAGGAAAAGCATACAAGGCCATATTATCACTGGGACATGTGCTTTTTAATTTTATTTACTATCATTATCTGCCTTCATTTTCTAAATTTTCTATAATATGCATAACTTATATACTTAGCAAAATAACTTTTTTTTAGCAAAACATATTCATCTTTATACATATTATAGGTGTCTTCTGTATTGATGTTTGGGTTGCAGAGCTATGGAACCCAGAATGAAATGGTATGTCTTTCCTTCCCCATCTCAAACTCTCTAACAAGGGAGTTAGGGGAAAGATTTGGTTTATTTCTTAGCCAATTTTATTGTATTCAAGATTTTCTGTTAATATAAAGCCAAAATTGTTTTTTATTCTACTACACTTTTTTTCCTTGAGATATTAAATTTTAAAAAAGGTCATTTTGAAATAACCGTATATTCACATGTAGTTAAGAAATAACACAGAGGTGGGAGGTCAAGGCGGGAGGATCACTTGAGGCCAGGAGTTTGAGACCAGCTGGGGCAACACAGTGAGACCCCGTCTCTACAAAAAATTTAAAAATTGACTAGGCATGATGGAGCTTGCCTGTAGACATGGTTACTTGGGAGGCTGAGGTGGGAGGATCACTTCAGCCCAGGAGGTTGAGGCTGCATTGAGCCATGATTATGCCACTGCACTCCAGACTGGACAGCAGAGCAAGACCCTATCTCTAAAAGAAAAAAAAAAAAAAGGAAAAACGCAAAGATATTCTGAATATCCTTCACCCGCTTTCCAAAGGGTAACATCTTACGTAACTCTAGTACAATATCACGCCAGGAAATTGATATTGATACAAGGCACAGACCTTATTTGGATTTCACCCGTATTACATGCATTCATTTCTGTGTGTGCATGAGTTTGTGTGTACTTAGTTCTGTGCAGTTTTATCATGTGAAGATTCATGTAACCACCACTCCACTGCAGTGAAAATACAGGACAGTTTCATCACAAGGTTCCCTGTGCTATCTTTTTTTGGTCACAGCCACTCCTTGCCGCACATCCAACTCCTGGCAACTACTAATCTGTTCTCCATCTGTATAATTTTGTCATTTTATACATACTATATGCATAGAACCATATAGAGCGTAACATTTGGAAATGGGCTTTTTTTGGTGCTCTGCCAGTCTTTTAACTAGTTGTAGGTAGACCACTCACATTTAAAGTAATGATATGTTAAGGCTTAAGTCTGCCATTTTTTGGTTTTCTGTTTGTGTCCTCTGTTTTTCATTTCTCTTGTTTCTCTTTCCTTTCTTTCCTGTGCGTTACTTGAACATGTTTTAGGATTCCATCTTAATTTATAATATTTTTTAGTTCCTTTGTATAATTTCCTAGTGGTTGCTCTAGGTATTGAAATATATATACATAACTTATCACAGTTTACTGGTGTCCACAACAGTTTGCCACTTCTAGTGAAGTGTAGAAACCTTACTTCCATTTAGTTCCTTTACCCTCCTTGCTTTTTAAGTGCAATTGTTTAAATATCTTGCTTTTTAAGTGCAATTGTTTAAATATTTACTTTATGTACTTTGAGCACCACATCAGTTGGTATTGTATTTTTTGGCTTCAACTATCAAATGTCATTTAAGAAACTCATATAAGAATAATCTATTATATTTACCCCTGTTTTCACTCATCTCTGTGTTCTCTTCTCCTTTTTGAAGTTCTAAGCCTTTTTTTCTGTTATCTTCTATCTTCTACTGTTCCTTTCTGTATGGAGAACTCCTATTAGCCACTCTTTAAGGATAGGCTTGTAAGTGACAAATTCTTAGTTATTTTACATTTTTAAATTTTTTAATATGAGAGTATCTTTATCTTCCCTTCAGTTTTAAGGTGTTTTTTGTTTTGTTTTGTTTTGTTTTTTTAACCAGATACAGCATTTGTGGTTGGCAATTCTTTTCTTTGAGGACATAAGATATATTGTGCCACTTCCCTCTGGCTTCTATCATTTCAAATGAGAAACCCATTTTCATTTGAATTGGTGCTTCCGGTAAGAAATGTGCTGTTTCCCTAGCTGTTTTGAAGATTTTTTTTTTTTAACTTTAGTGTTTACAAGTTTAATTATAAGGTCTTTGGGCATGAATTTCTTTTATTTATCTTATTTGGGGTTTGCTCAGCTTCTGGGATCTGTAGGTTTATGCCCTTCACCAAATTGTGAAAGTTTTCAACCATTTTTTCTCCAAATACTTTTTCAATCCCACTCTCTTTCCCTGTGGAACTGTAATAACATGAATGTTGGCCCTTTTATTATTTTTTTCACAGGTCCCTGAGACTCTTCATTTTTTTTTTTTAAATTATACTTTAAGTTCTGGGTTACATGTGCAGAACATGCAATTTTGTTACATAGGTATACAAGTGCCATGGTGGTTTTCTGCACCCATCAACCTGTCACCTACATTAGGTATTTCTCCTAATGATTTCCCTCCCCTAGCCCCCCACCCCCCACAGGCCCCAGTGTGTGATGTTCCCCAGTAGTCATTCAGGAACAGGTTGTTCAGTTTCCATGTAGTTGTGTGGTTTTGAGTGAGGTTCTTAATCCTGAGTTCTAATTTGATTGCTTTGTGGTCTGAGAGAGTTTGTTGTGATTTCTGTTCTTTTACATTTGCTGAGGAGTGTTTTATTTCCACTTATGTGGTCAATTTTAGAATAAGTGCAATGTGGTGCTGAGAAGAATGTATATTCTGTTGATTTGGGGTGGGGAGTTCTGTAGATGTCTATTAGGTCTGCTTGCTCCAGAGCTGAGTTCAAGTCCTGGATATCCTTGTTAATTTTCTGTCTTGTTGATGTGTCTGATATTAACAGTGGGGTGTTAAAGTCTCCCATTATTACTGTGTGGGAGTCTAAGTCTCTTTGTAGGTCTCTAAGAACTTGCTTTATGAATCTGGGTGCTCCTGTATTGGGTACATGTATATTTAGGATAGTTAGCTCTTCTTGTTGAATTGATACCTTTACCATTATGTAATACCCTGCTTTGTCTCTTTTGATCTTTGTTGGTTTAAAGTCTGTTTTATCAGAGTCCAGGATTGCAACCCCTGCTTTTTTTTCACTTTTCATTTGCTTTCTACATCTTCCACCATCCCTTTATTTTGAGCCTATGTGTGTCTTTGCACGTGAGATAGGTCTCCTGAATACTGCACACCAATGGGTCTTGACTCTATCCAGTTTGCGTCTGTGTCTTTTAATTGGGGCATTTAGCCCATTTACATTTAAGGTTAATATTGTTATGTGTGAATTTGATCCTGTCATGATGATGCTAGCTGGTTATTTCCCCCGTTAATTGATACAGTTTTTTCATAGCATCGATGGTCTTTACAATTTGGCATGTTTTTGCAGTGGCTGGTACCAGTTGTTCCTATCCACGTCTAGTGCTTCCTTCAGGAGCTCTTGTAACGCAGGCCTGATGGTGACGAAATCTCTCAGCATTTGCTTGTCTGTAAAGAATTTTATTTCTCCTTTACTTATGAAGCTTAGTTTGACTGGATATGAAATTCTGGGTTGAAAATTCTTTTCTTTAAGAATGTTGAATATTGGCCCCCACTCTCTTCTGGCTTGTAGGGTTTCTGCAGAGAGACCTGCTGTCAGTCTGATGGGCCTCCCTTTGTGGGTGACCTGACCTTTCCCTCTGGCTGCCCTTAACATTTTTTCCTTCATTTCAACCTTGGTGAATCTGACAATTATGTGTCTTGGGGTTGCTCTTCTCAAGGAGTATCTTTGTGGTGTTCTCTGTATTTCCTGAATGTGAATGTTGGCCTGTCTTGCTAGGTTGGGGAAGTTCTCCTGGATAATACCCTGAAGAGTGTTTTCCAACTTGGTTCCATTATCCCCGCCACTTTCAGGTACACCAATCAGACGTAGATTTGGTCTTTTCACATAGTCCCATATTTCTTGGAGGTGTTGTTTGTTTCTTTTCACTCTTTTTTCTCTAATCTTGTCTTCTTGCTTTGTTTCACTAATTCGATCTTCAATCACTGATATCCTTTCTTCCAGCTGATCGAATTGGCTATTGAAGCTTGTGTATGCTTTACGAAGTTCTCGTATTGTGGTTTTCAGCTCCATTAGGTCATTTAAGCTCTTCTCTACACTGTTTATTCTAGTTAGCCATTCGTCTAACCTTTTTTCAAGGTTTTTAGCTTCCTCGTGGTGGGTTAGAACGTGCTGCTTTAGTTTGGAGAAGTTTGTTATTACCGGCCTTTGAAGCCTACTTCGGTCAACTTGTCAAACTCGTTATCCATCCAGTTTTGTTCCCTTGCTGGCGAGGAGTTGTGTTCCTTTGGAGGAGAAGAGGTGTTTTGGTTTTTAGAATTTTCTGCCTTTCTGCTCTGGTTTCTCCCCATCTTTGTGGTTTTATCCACCTTTGGTCTTTGATGTTGGTGACCTATGTATGGGATTTTGGTGTTGATGTCCTTTTTGTTTATGTTGATGCTATTCTTTTCTGTTTGTTAGTTTTCCTTCTAACAGACAGGCCCCTCAGCTGCAGGTCTGTTGCAGTTTGCTAGAGGTCCATTCCAGATGCTGTTTGCCTAGGTGTCACCAGCGGAGGCTGCAGAACAGCAAATATTGCTGCCTGATCCTTCCTCTGGAAGCTTCGTCCCAGAGGGGCACCTGCCCGTATGAGGTGTCTGTTGGCCCCTACTGGAAGGTGTCTCCCAGTCAGGCTACCCAGGGGTCAGTGACCCACTTGAGGAGGCAGTCTGTCTGTTATTGGAGCTCGAATGCCATGCTGGGAGAACCACTGCTCCCTTCAGAGCTGTGAGGCAGGGACATTTAAGTCTGGAGAAGCTGTCTGCTGCCTTTTGTTCAGATATACCTTGCCCCCAGAGGTGGAACCTAGAAAGGCAGTAGGCCTTGCTGAACTGCGGTGGGCTCTGCCCAGTTTGAGCTTCCCTGCCACTTTGTTTACACTGTGAGCATTGAACCGCCTACTCAAGCCTCAGTAACGGCAGACACCCCTCCCCCCGCCAAGCTCCGGCATCCCAGGTCAATCTTAGACTGCTGCGTTAGCAGCGAGTAAGGCTCCATGGGCATGGTACCTGCCGAGCCAGGCACGGGAGAGGATCTCCTGGTCTGCTGGTTGCAAAGACCGTGGGAAAAGCACAGTATTTGGGCAGGAGTATACCGTTCCTCCAGGTACAGTCACTTATGGCTTCCATTGACTAGGAAAGGGAAATCCCCCAACCCCTTTTGTGAGGGTGAGGTGATGCCCTGCCCTGCTTCTGCTTGCCCTCCTTGGGCTACACCCACTGTCCAACCAGTCCCAATGAGATGAACCAGGTACCTCAGTTGGAAATGCAGAAATCACCCATCTTCTGCATCAATCTCGCTGGGAGCTGTAGACCGGAGCTATTCCTGTTTGGCCATCTTGGAAGTGACGACTCTTCATTTTAAAAAGCTGGTTTTCTCTCTCTCATTCAGAGGGTATACATTCTCTTGATCTATCCTCAGATTCAGTGGTTCTGTCTTGTGTCATCTCCACACTGTTATTGAGCCCATCCAGTGAGTTATGTCTTTTGGTTATTGTATTTTCTAGTTCTAAAATTTTCCTTTTTTTAAAAAAATTCTGTTTATTTTCTGAGATGTCCTATTGTTTCACTTGCTTCAAGAGAATTTATAGTTACTTGTTGAAACATTTTTCTAATGGCTACTTTGATATTTCCAACACTGGATTCATCTCACGATAAACATTTTAATGCAAGACAATATTTAAATCATGAAGAATCAATTGCTTCAATATTTCCTATATGCCTCATGTTATGCTGAGTCCTTTATGTGGATTATCTCATTTAATATGGACCACAGTCCTATCAGGTAGTATATTTGGTGGGAGAGGCTGGTTATGCTGAAGTAACAAACAGTTCCAAAATTGTAGTATCTTAACACAACATTTATTTCTGAGTAGAATTAGTAGTGCAGGAAGAGGAAATTGAGCGATTAATAATACAGAAATGTGATCATTTTCTGTAGGGTTTTTTCTATTTATGGAACATAAACAATGTGCTATGGAATACATTGGTGATAGAACTGGAGACTAAAGCAGCTCTGCTTCATGGAGATAAGTATTTTTAAAAAAAATCCTGCATCTCAGTGGATTATGAGGTGGGGAGATTGAGACGGTCCTGGCTAATACGGTGAAACCCCGTCTCTACTAAAAATACAAAAAATTAGCCGGGCATAGTGGCATGCGCCTGTAATTCCAGCTACTTGGGAGGCTGAGGCAGGGGAATTGCCTGAACCTGGGAGGTGGAGGCTGCCGTGAGCCGAGATTGTGCCACTGCACTCCAGCCTGGGTGACAGAGTGAGACTCCGTCTCAAAAAAATAAATAAATAAAAAATAAAATCCTGCGCTCTGAATAGGTTCTTGGTGTATTATATATTTAGAAGTATATCCCACCTTTCTCAGAAGAGTTTAGAGGATAGTACAAAGAACTTTGCAATATAAGCATCAAATTATTAGCCTAACATTTCAAGATTACAGTTGAACAGCAGAGAGAATAATAAGAAGGGAAAAAACAGGCTAAAGAGGAGTGTTAAGGAAAGAGAAGAGCACCAAATAGCAAGTGAAGTGTTTTGAGGTCTGCTTTGTACCAGATGAGGGTTCCAGAGACCTTTGATTTGTGAACGCAACTAAATAGCTGAACTAGGCTTATTCTGCCTATAGTTTGTTCCGTTGAAGCAAAGACTGTGTGCGCATTGTATTACTCAGAGCCCAGGCCAAGGCAGGTAGTTACAGAACAGTTAATTGGTGTAGGCCAGGCGCAGTGGCTCACACTTGTAATCACAGCACATTGGGAAGCCGAGGTGGGAGGATTGCTTGAGGTCACGAGTTCAAGACCAGCCTGGGTAACATAGTGATCCTTCCTCTCTACAAAAAAAGCAAATAAAAAAAAATTGTGTTACCTCTGTCTTTACAATTTTTGTTACCATTATTAAATAAGCATGCCTCCTAAACAGATGTGCATTTAGTTCTGGTTTAGTTCTTCCAAATACCAGTTAGGAGTTCTTAAATATGTTAGATGTGTAAATTTTAATAAAACCAAGTGGACTGACAAATACTTGAAATTATTTAAAATAAACCTGTATGCTATTTAGTTGAATGAGAAATTAATTTTAAAATGAAATGCAATTTCTAGGTGCATCAGCCACAAAGAGAGTTCTTTTTCAGTTTTGTTAAAATAAAAACCAGTCATTGTGAGAAATCAGGAGATAGCTTTTTAAATCAGGAAATGCATCACACAAAAGTCATTTATTTATCTCACTTGGTGGGTAGAACATTATGAATCATTTATTGAAAATTAAATTGATTCTTTACATGTATTAATTTTAATAAACATATTTATGGCAACTAATAACAAAAATGGTAATGTGCCCTGTTATGAGATTGATTGCTGAGAAAAATGGAGCATAGGGTTATAGTGTCCACATAGCTTCCACATAGCACTTGGCTTACAAACTTGCTCTTTCATTTAATGAGCTATTAATATTAACAGGTTCTGCTGATTATTGCATCATTCAGGCATGGATAAACATTCCCTTTGAAGCATATATTATAAAAATTATATGTTTGGAAACTTAGTAGAAACTTTCTGGGGGCAAGATTTTTGAATATTACGCCCCTTTCTTAGAGATTGAAGAGATGAAAACAACTCCCCTGGTATGATATATATTTGAGCAGAATTTATAATTTCACTACCTAGAAGAAAAATTATTTTAGGCAGTCCAAGATTGACTGGTTGATCATTTTATTCATTCAAAAAATATTTATTGATGACTTTTATATCCTAGATGCTAGGATACACAAGTATTTCATGAGGGAGACAATAAACAAAAAAACTTAAATATATAATAAACCAAGTGAAATAACACTAGTTAAGGGGACTATGGAGTGGTCTGAGGAGTTGCTGTTTTATCCTGGGTGGTTAGGGAAGGCCTGTCTGTTCAGGTGACATTTGAGTAAATATTTGAGGAAAAAGTCTCATAGGTAAAAGGAAGAGCAAACACTGTGCCCAGAGGTAGGGTCATGCTGGATGTCTTCTAGGATGTGAGTGTGGCTGGAGCAGAGTGGTGGGAAATGGTGTCCAAGAAGTAATGGGCAGCTAAGAATGTTGACCCTACAGGTCAATTTCTTGTCTTTGTTGTTTTATTTTTTGTTTTTTGTTTGTTTTTGAGGAGTCTCACTCTGTCACCCAGGCTGGAGCGCAGCGGCCGATCTCGGCTCACTGCAACCTCCGCCTCCCGGGTTCAAGTGATTCTCCTGCCTCAGCCTCTCGAATAGCTAGGAGTACAGGTGCATGCCACCATGCCCAGCTAATTTTTGTATTTTTAGTAGAGATGGAGTTTCACCATGTTGGCCAGGCTGGTCTCAAACTCCTGACCTCAAGTAATCCATCTGCCTCGGCCTCCCAAAGTGCTGGGATTATAGGCATGAGCCACTGTGCCTGGCCCTTGTCTTTATTTTTTACTGTAAGCTGGAAAGCATTGGAGAGTCTTTGTTTTAGTAGGATCACTCTGGATGCTGTTTTAAAAAATGTCTAAGGAGGATAAGTAGGAATAGGGGAGACCAGTGGGGAGGCTTTGTTAAAACTCTGGGCTAGAGGCGATGAAGGCTGTAGTTGCTTTTTGTTTTTTAAAGTATAGCCAACAGATTTCCTGACTAAAATGTGGGCATGTAAGTGAAAGGGAACAGTCAAGGATGAGCAACTGGAATGATGGGGTTGCTGTAACTAAGGTAGGGGAGGACTCTGGCTAGAGTTAGTTTTGGTGCTCAGGGTGAAAATAGTGGTGGTGGGTAGGTTGGAAGTTCTACTTTGCATATTTTAAGTTGGAGATGTCAATTAGACATCCAAGTGGAATTGTCTAGTAGACCTGAAGAAGAGTAGTTCAAGTCTGGACTGGAGGTAAGAATTTGTGACTCAGCATTTAGATGGTGTTCAAAACCATGAAACTGGATGAGATCATTTAGGGCATGAGGACAGATAAAGAGGCCTGATTCCTGGACCCTGAGGGGTGCTACCACATTTTAGAGATCTGGTAGATGAAGGGAAATCAGCAAAGGAAACAGAGAAAGGGTAACCAGTGAGGTAGGAAAAGAACCAGGAGAGAGTGGTGCCCCAGAAACCAAGGGAGGATCCCATCTCTGGATGAAGGACACCATCATTGTGTCAAATGCTGCTGAGAGGAGGAATGAGATGAGGTCTAGGGATTCACTCTTGGATCTGCAAAAGTGAGGCCACCGGTGATTCTAAGAGCACTTGTGGTGACTTGTGGTGACTTGTGGTGGTGGGGCTTGACTGGAAGGAGCTCAGGAGAGATTGAGTTGGCAAAATATCTTTGAGATGCCCTGAGAAATTCTTGTACTGTGTATTACAAAATGGTGCAATCTAGAATGCTTGTATGGGACACTTTTGTTGAGTGACTGTTAAAGAAGATAATGTGTGTTTGGCACCTTGCCTGGCATTAAAAGGTATTCAGAAAGCATGCTGCTGCTGCTATTTTATTATTTTTTGTCCATATGTATGCAAGGCACTTTCGTGAGGATAGGCACCCTGGCCCCAGTATCTAGTAGAGCTGCTCGTCAGTGAATGAATGAATTGATTTTATTAATCGTCTCAACAATTATGTCAAGCTGGTGTTGTGTCCTCATTTTGGAAATGGTGAAACTAGGGCTTTGAGGAGGCCTTTGTCAAACAGAAACAAGGACCACTCCTCGCCTCCTGACTCAACCGGAGAATTGTTTTATCCCATGCCGTGTCCTCACAGGGATCAATATTTAATTTAGGAGCAAACAAATGAGAAGTTTTTTTATTTAGCTTTGAGTTCGGCTCAGAGCTTCCAACTCTTTTGCTCACCATCATTTTTATCCTCTCTGATCCTTATATTATTCTCTGTAGCAGGCAGAATAATGGTTCCCCAAAGATGTCTACACCCTAATCCCTGGAACCTGTGAATATGTCATGTTACACAGCAAGGGAAAATTAAGGTTGCTAATCAGCTGACTGTAGGAGAGTGAGATTATCTGGACAGGGCCAGTATAATCCTAAGGGTCTTTGTAAATGGAAGAGGGAGGCAGGAGAAAAGGCTGTGATGTGGGAACAATTCAACCTGCCTTTGCTAGCTTTGAAGAGGGAAGAAGGGCCCACAGCCAAGGAATGCCGGCGCTTTCAGAAGCTGGAAAAGGAGAGGAAAGGGATTCTCCCCCCAGCTTCCAGGGGAGGGCAGCACTACTGACACCCTGATTTTAGCCCAGTGAGATCTGTGTCGGACTTCTAATCTACAGCACTGTACGACAACAAATTTGTGTTGCTTCACACTACTAAGTTTGTCACATTTTTTTTACAGCAGTTATAGGAAACTAATACAGTAAATAATTTGATTGAATGACCTTGTCTCCTTAACACTTTTCATTAGGCTGCATTTCAGAGTTTTGGAAGTCAAATACATCCAGCAAGGAAAACATACAGAAAATGATTGTGACGAAACTGCTAATACTGTGGGGAGCTGTATTTATAAAAATGTGTCTTTTCTGATGATTGTTCAAGAGTGTGTTTAAACGATCATTTCACTTGACAATTAGGGCCTGATTCTATGCTGTCAAGGCTTTAAGGCATTCCTGTCTCTGCAGGCTCAAGAAATGCTATAACAAATCTAAATAGCACAAAGGTTTCTTTCATCCATGAGCTATTGCAGTTTCAGTGCAGCCGTTTTTAAATACAGAGATTCACAGGCATCCATGTCATCACAGTTCTTTACTTTAGAATATGACTGTTTTCCCCAAAGACCTGAGTAGATTAAATACGTCTCTCAGAATCGCATCAGGGAGGGATGGGAGTGGGGAAACCTCTGAGAGAGCTTAAGGGTTTAGTCTGTTGTCATCATTTCCATCACCAGTGATTGGGCAGTTGTGAGGGATTTGGGCTGTCATGGGCTACTTTTAGTCTTTACAGGCATCCAGGAGAGGTTCTTGGCTAAAATAGGAGAGGGTAGCATTTCCTTTTACATTCCTAATAACAAGATTCACACTTAAATGTGTGTGAAAAAAAATTTTTTTAAATGATGTGGTAAAATAAAAAGTAATGTATCTTCATCTTTTAATAGCTTAAAACAATGAGGTAATTAGATAAGAAGTGTTACTATTTGGTTTTATGGTCTGGTCATGTGATAGGAAGTAACTTAGAAGGGAGGCCATGAGTTCTGCAGTGTGAAGTTGGGGTTGTAATACACATCATGGCTGTATTTTTAGTATTTGACATTCACTGGGTATTACCAGATACTAAGCTTTGTGCTTTACGTACATTTATTGCATTTAATTCTTACAAAAATCCTCTGAGGTGCAGGTTATCATTTCCTTTTCACAAAAGGCAAGGTAACCAAGGTTTTAAGTAACTAGTACAGTGTATACGCGCTGCATATGGTAGAAATGGCAAAAGAAAAATTTTAGTTTGTTTTGTGACTGGCTCTTGATTGTGAATTTCAGTAGGATTTTGGATAATTTTCTTTCTTTCTTTTTTTTTTTTTTAAAGAAATGACATTAGTGACCTTTATTAAGATACTTGATTGTCCTTACATCTCATACCTATTTCAGCAGGGGTCTCCAACCCACCGGTCCGTGTGCGCAGTGGGGGAGTGAGCATTACCGCCTGCGGTCCACCTCCTGTTAGATCAGCCACAGCATTAGATTCTCATACAAGCATGAACCCTACTGTGATCTGTGCATGCGAAGGATCTAGGTTGCACTCCTTATGAGGATCTAATGCCTGATGATCTGAGGTGGAACAATTTCATCCCCAAACCGAGACCATCACCACCACCCTCACCCTGGTGGAAAAATTGTCTTCCACAAAACCAGTCCCTGGTGCCAAAAAGGTTGGGGACCACTGTCTTACAGCAGCTTCTGGATTTTTTTTTTCCTGTTATTTGAATACTTCCTCCAAAAATACGATTCAGTGTGGGAATTTGTGAGGTGACTCTTCTGAGCCTTCATGAAGTGCACTTTGAGTTAATCCACAGAGGAAGCAGCCCCTAACAAGCATCTCTACTTGTTAGGAGGAAGGGAGAAAATGGAGGAGTGAATGCAGCCGGCCAGTCCTCACCCCTGTGAGGCTGGGCTGTTGCTGCCCATTTCTGTAGTGAATGGGGAAGCAAAACGAGGCACCCGGGGGAGAGGTCAACGCTGGATCTACCAGCTTTCCTTGACCGTCATCCTTACTGTTGCCCCTGGCTCCCCACTGTGGGTCGTTTCAGTGCCTCCATAGTTTCTTACTTGGGCATGTTAATTTCTGGAATCCCTCTTTCCTCTCATTTTTAGCATGTCTTCAGGGCTGAGTTGGGGGTAGAAGGCCAGCAGCACAGGTCAGCTCTCTGTCTTGGCAGAAGCCATGTTTTGTTCTTTCTAGTCATACTGTCTTCAAATAAGACCATACCAACTAGGATCAATTTATTACGTTTTCCATTTTCTTGTCTTTTGCCTTGGCTAAAACTTCTAAGTTGGTTTTGAAAAAAGCAGAAGTGATTGTTGGCACCTGTGTGTTGTTTCCTGCTGATGATGGGAATGTTTCTCTTATTTCATTGCTCCATATCATGTTGACTTCTGATTTCAAATGGTCATTCGTGGCTCTTCATTCTTAGCTCTTCGGTAAAGAAACCTTTTTATTTACTGAAAGCTTTTTTAAGATCAGAAACAAGTGTTGAACTTTATAAATGCTGTCTGCAGTGTCTGTCAAGATGGCCCTGCGTTTTCTTTTTCCTCTGACTTATCAAATGACGTCAGATTTCCTAATACTCAGTCTTTGTGTTTTTGCAATATTTGATCTTACATGTTTTTTATTAATATATGCTGGGTTTGATTTATGATATTTAGACTTTCTACATTTAAATTTCTACATGAGATGACAGAATTTTATGTATATTTTTTGTTGTTTTTGGTGTACTGTTTGGGAGTTTTGATATCATGGTTATCAAAATGAATTTGGAAGTTTTTATATTTGCCTCTTATGGGGCAGCTTAAATAAGTTGGGAATTTTCCATTCTTTGAAGGTTTTTAATAGAACTTGCCACTAAAACAGCCTGAGCCATGTACCTTTCTGCATGAGATAGATAGTACTTTAATGGCTTTTATTTTCTCACTGTTTTTTTGTGTGTCTCATATTCAATTTGTCTGTAAAAGGTATTAATGCTTGGACTTACTATTTTTTTTTCTGGTTTATTAATTCATTTTAGCTTTACTTTTGTTAGTTTTCTCTGGTCCCTGCAGTGCCCACCTTCCTGCTATTAGAGGTCCTTTGGTCCTGCACTGCTTAAGGCTGGACTCCCAGACCATGGAGGGCACTGCCCAGGTGATAGAGGTTTAGAGTCTCAGCCTGTGGAAGAAAGATGTAGAAAGATGGTGGTCAGGGCTAAAATGTGTGAGGATTGGAGATACAGTGGGCAGAGGCTGCAAGCATAGTTCTCCTTCTGGAAAAGAGTAGCTAAGGGGTAGGGCAGGGGTCGGCTCTGTGAGGCTGGGGCAAGCTCAGCCCCAGTCTTGGGCACAGAGGGTTGGTGGGAGAGCTAGAAATCATCTGAATACCTTTTGTTCAGGTGGGTTATGTTTCTTGAAACAAATCAGAATATGTCAGGAATTTAGATTCAACAAATGTGTCAGTTTCTCCTTGATTTTGGTAATCATTTTAATGCTTACTGCTATAGTGAGTTTTTATCTTTATCTAATTTTTCTTGGAAATTATTGAGAAACTGGTAGACGCTTTGGTGGGGGTGGTTAGCAAGTTGCTTCTTTGCACTTGGCTTATGGAATGTGCAATTGGAAATGCTCGAGAGGCATTTAATCTCCTCTCAAACAAAATAATTTGAAGAGCTTCAGCATTTTCCTTTTTCGTATAACAACATAGATTTATTAGAAATAAATGTAAGTTTTTCTGACAACTGAGTTTGCAGGACCTCTATTTGCTTCTACTGCTAGAAGATGATATAGTTCCACTTCTATAAATTTATCTATAATTCTAGTTTACAGTATTTCAAAATTGCCAGCCCTTTCCTTCTGTTTGGTGCCTCTACGTCCCTGCTCCCCCTTTTACCCCTCCTTCTCTGTGTCTGCGAAGTAACACATAGTTTAGATGATCTCTGAGGTTCCTTTGGTTAATATTCTATGATTTGGATTTTCCTGTGTGGAAATCTAAATGAGAATGTCTTAGAAAAGCTGCTTACCAAATCTGGTCTGCTGTTACTACATACGTTTGTTTTCACTGGTCTTTATTAGGTACCCACAGTTCTGTTAGGTGACGTTCAGAACAATGAAAAGGCATAAACTCTGCTTCTGAGGATCTTGTGATCACCAAGGGATATTGGCAAGAAAGGAAAAGAGGGTTATGTTGGCTTTAGTGGCGGAAATTGTCCACCTGAATGGCATAGCTTGAAGATTGGTGAGGTTATTCCATATGGCTAGAAGGAAATGAAAAGCTTATTTGCTTTTCTCATTTTTTCCCCTCTTCTATATATTCTTATCGCTTTCCCAATATAAACTAAATGATGGGAGTTGATCCTGTTTATGGTATGTGGCTTAGGGCATGGGAACCTTCACCTTATTTTTTCCTCCTTGAATTGAACATGAAATTCTAATACTACAGGGCACAGGAGAGACCAGGGTTTATGAAGACTGCATATCTTGTGAATCTTAAGTAGAGCTCCTCAATTATTAGGGGCTCAACTTCTTCTCAGTTTTCTGGTTAGTGTGTTACGGTAAAGGAAAGCAGCTTTGAGAGATAAAAATCTTAGCTCAGTAGATACAAAGTGTTGAAGAGGATGTTGAACCATTTTTATAATAAATATGTTTGTTTTAGAAAATTTACAAAATATTGGCAATAGCTCACAACAGTGATTTTTTTCATTTGCTATCTTTAATAGTTACAGCAACCCGGTGATGTGATTTCTATTATCATCCCCATTCTACAGAGGAAGAAACCGACCTTAGGGAAATTACTATATTGGTGTTTATTCTTCTCATCTTCCCCCCATATATGCATATACATTTCTTAAATAAAATTTGGATCATACAAAGCAGGTTTTATGACCTATTCTTTCACTTAGAAAGACATTGTGAGAACATTTCTTTTTGTTATTAAATTGTCTTTGAAAAAAGATTTTAATGTAAATGCAATATTTTATCTTGTGAAATTTATTTAATCCAGAATTTTTCAACCTTGGGGCTACTGGCACTTTGGGCTGGATAATTTTTTGTTCTGGGAGAGTGTCTTGTGCATTGTAAATTGTTTAGCATAATCCCTGGCCTCTACCTGCTAGATGTCAGTAGCACCTTTCCCCCACCCAACTGTGACAACGAAAATGACTCTAGACATTGCCAAATAAATGTCCCTGGGGGACAAAAATCACCTCTGGCTGAGAACTACTCATTTAACCGTATGTATTTTATGCTTTAAATAATAATATGTGGGTATAGTAAACTCATGCTGAATTTTCTGTTTGAAAAAGTAGACCCATGCCATCCAGATTACATTTATCAGCTCCTAATTTCAGCTACTTTAAAAATTAATATATTTTTTCCTTAATAGCAATATTGCTTGTAAGTTGAAAATTTAACAACATTTTTTGCATTCATATAAGAATGTAATTGCCTATCTCTCAGCAGTCTGATGGAAAGGCATGCTGGGAGCTTTGACCACAGTTGTTTTATTGTAGATGAATTCCATTATCTTCATGTCACTTTCTTAAAAAGTTTGGTCATTGAGGCAGCTATAATACCTTGTGTTATTAATGGAAACCAGAAGTTACTCTTTCAGCTTGTTTATGTAGTTTTCTTGATACGTTTTGACACTTTAGAAGGATCTATAAAGCCATCTTTCCTACCAGATAGTCATCTTTGTGTGTAAATAAAATGATCTTTCTTTAATAGAACTATAGCATACAGTATTAATAGTTACAGTTGTCTTTTTAAGGAAGTAGCATTCTTTCTTGGGATGAGGTGCGGTGGGCGATACAAAGCTGATTGAAGACTTTTTGATTCATTTTGAACTTTACCTTCAGGTTCTTTTTTAGACATTCTTTTTTCTCATCTTGGATCTTTTCTACACTTTATGGAAAACTTTAATACGAATGTGACAAATTTGGAGATGTCCTATATTATTCATGTACTTTTAGTGATAATGTTATAGTTTCAAATAAATGTGAATATCCAATAATATGTAGCTCCTGTGTATGTTGCCTTTTGTGCATGTTGTTAATATGTTAATATCCTGTGATAGTGACTGGAACTATTCCTTAAAATATTGTTATATGTTTTTGAAACTCAAGATGTGTTTTGATTGATTGTATTAATTTTAATTATGCTCTTAAAAATTTATTTGTATTTGGTACCAACTGTGTTTTATCTTTCTATTCTCTCCTCTTAATAGTAATAGCAAAGAAATATTTTAGTCATAGGGCTTCTACAAATTGAATTATTTGTAAAGAGAGAATTTTTTAAAATGCAAATTTCCTAAAATTCAAATGTTCTGATACAGGATTTTGATAGCTGTTTTTTATATGTTAAGCTTGTAAGGTCCACTACTAATTTTGGATATTTCAATTCCCCATAGGTAATTAGAGTTCTAGAAAGAATGTTCTAGAGGAAGAAAACCTGTATTTTATAGCTTCATCCCCAGGGTTGGTTATCGATTTTCTTTTTATTAATAGTTGGTTTTTTACTGTGGAAGTTCAAACTGCATGAAAGGTTTTTTTTGTGTGTGTTTGTGTGTGAATTTCTTTTGAGGATATTAGTGTTTCCCTATTGTATCTAGCTTTAAAACATTGGATATTTATTAAAAGGATTTGCCCCTAGTCAGATGTAGTTGATGACATGAAACCAACTAAACCATTCATCTTATTAAAATTCCTGGAGGTTCAGCTGAGGTCTTTCTCAGGTGAAGCTGGAGAGGATGAAGGTCATCTCCACAGAGTGAGATGTGAATAGTTGAGGAGTGCTCCACTGGTGGTGGTTTCTACCAGCCTAATTTGGGCTTTATAAGATATCTCACCTTTCCCCAATCAGTATACTGAGTATCATTTTATTTTGTAAAAACAAAACAAAACGGATTTTAATAAAGAAATGGTATCCAGAGGTGACATTTTAAGTTCTGTATAAGTAGTAACAGTAGAAAATGTAGTGATCTTTCTCTTAACCCCTAGAATTCATGTGACACACATAAAATTCAAGTCTTCATTTGGCCTGTAACAGTGATGCCATATAAAATGTACCAATATATGTGAAAGATATGTTTAAACAAGATGAAAAATGTAGAACCCATTCTGCACAATTATTTTTGGTTGTAAACACTGAAAAAATCAATTTCTTGTATACAAATTTTAAATTATTAGGTGAAAAGAAATGTAAAATATTCTTGTTGGTATACAAGACCAAGTTAGGTAAACAGGACTTCCTCCATGAAAATTTACCCCATGGTAACACTGTAACAACATCACTAAACAGTTTTTCAGGGAGAAGTCTTTAAATGCTTTGATTTGTTATCCTTAAAAGTAATTTCCCTCCTCCTAAGTCCAAAACTCAGTAAGATTGACCATGATGTGACATTTATTTTCAGATAGTGTTTAGAATTCTGTAGGATGGTATAAAGGACTTGTCTTTAATTAAAAGTGCTCTACACTTAGTAAAAATCTATGTGAGTTGAGGAATTGATTCTTTTTAAAAGAAAGCCGCAAATTTTTCTTGTATGGGTAAATGTCACTCTGTTCATATCTTCGCTTAGCTGCAAGTCAGGACTTGTACTATTCCACTAGGTTGTCATAGAAACACAGTTAACTGTCATCTCAACTCAGACTGTTGATGGTTTTATTTGTAGGTTTGTAGGATTATTAAAATTTAACAAAAATTATTGATTTGCTTTTTATTAACGCTGGGTTGTTTACCATGGAAGTCCAAACTGCATGAAAACCTTTTTTCTATTATTATTATTTTTTTAGTTAAAGAGAAACTCTATAATCTACTAGATTTTTAAATGTTTTTTATTTAAAGTGTGATATAGAGTCAGCAGCAGCAGAATAACCTCCATGAATCGTATTTTTGAATCACTTTCTATTTTCTTTGTTTACAGCAAGAAGGAAAAAAAAAAACCTTAAAAAATTCACCTTTACCCTGCTTTTAACTTAACATAAAAGATACCTGTCAGAAAAGCGTGAAATGATACATCAAATGCCTAATATTGGAGTTTTCATTTTATTTATGGTTTTTGAAACCCAGTAAGGATGCTTCACTGAGCTGTGTTGTGAAAACATTTATTTTTGTATATTTATGTGTGAGAAATTATTTAGTTTTCACTTATAAGTAAGACAGGAAAACCTTATTTACAGTAACTTTATCTAATGGTCCGTGGATGAGTGCTTTTATGCAAAATAGTCAAGAGGCTAGAATTAACTTTTCACATTGGATGCACATTTGATGTCCAGACTTGAGCAACATGTGGCATCTTATTATAAAGACTAACACTCAGGATTCAATTTGTATTTAACATGTTTACTTCAGAATGCACACATCATCTGTGCTACATTTAATATTAACTTTGTAATGATTTCTCTTTCTTGCTTGTAGATACATAAGTAGAAGTGTCTGTTGTTTTTTGCAGTTTTCTTTTTTCACATTTTTTAGACTTGGCTAATTAGCTATTTTATATTTTCTGTTAAAAACAGGTCAGTTTTGAGGTGTAACAGCTCCTTGGGTTGGGTAGATTATCACTACCTTTTCATAGAAATGTGTAGGCCCTATGGATAACTGTGCATATACTTCCCTTTTGTTGCTATTAGTTCTTAAAGTTATTCTTGGAAAGTTAATAACAGGTATATCATCTTTGTTTTTAATACTTGCATCCGAAATAAACAGCTAATAGCTTATGTATAACAAGGGAATTAAATTTAAGACAGCTTATCAGTAGACACGAAATAGCCTGCATGATGGCCTCCAGTGATCCTTACCTCCTATTATTCATGCTCTGTGCCTGCACCTCCCACACTGAATCATGACTGACCCGTATGACTGAAAGGATATTGTAGAAATGACAGTGTTCCATCTGAGGCCATATGAAACATGGATGGGGCTTCCACTTTGTTTCCTCTTGGATCACTCTTGCTTCATGGACCCCTCCACAGGGCTGCTTGATCAGAACATGGCAAGTGGCTTCCTCCGGAGTGAGTGATCCAAGAGTGTTGGCAACTTCTGCCAACAGTGAGGACCAACTTGCCAGCCATTTGATTGAGCCATCTTGGAAGCAGATCCTCTAAACCCAGTCAGGCCTTCTGATAGTTACAGCCCTAGCTGACATCTTGTCTGCAACGCCGTGAGAAGTCCTCAGTGAACCACTCAGCTAAGCCACTTCTGAATTGCCTACCCTTAGAAACTGTAAACGAATACATATTTATTGTTGTTTTAAATCAGTACATTTTGGTGGCCAGGAGTGTGGCACATGCTTGTAGTCTTAGCTACTTGGAAGGCTGAGGCGAGAAGATTTCTTGAACCTATGAGTTTGAGTCCAGCCTGGGCAACATAATGAGTCTCTATAGAAAATAATAATAAAGTAAGTAAATCAGCAAGTGTTGGCATAATTTGTTACACAACAATAGCTAGCTAATGCACCTGTTAAATAAACATATTTTAAAACATTTTCTAATGATCACACAGTTTATAATTATTTCTAGGTTTAGAATAGGCTTCTGTTGTGATTTGTAGCATCATTTTCTTTGGAGATTTTGGAGTGTGTTATAGAAGGTATTGACTTTAGAGCACTCATAGCTGAATTTGAACTTTAGCTTCTCCTCTACCCACTGTATGTCTTGAGGAAATTACTTAAAATCTCTGATCATCGGTTTTTGCTGAAAATCTGTAAAACAGGATAATTATACTTAACTCTCAGTAGGGTTTGTTTTTTCTTTTAAGTCAGGATGAAATGAGATATCTGATATTAAGTCTCTAGCATGATGCTTGATGTACTCCATCATTTCCATTAATCCACAGATTAACCCCTTTCCATGTGAAGATGCAATCCCTTGTCCCACAGGTGAAGACTTCTGTAAGAATTTGAGTTTGCAGTCTCTGCCTAGTGTGTCTCATCAGTCTTATAATCTTCCATAGGCAGAGCACTTATTACTCTACAAGTCGTTTTTCTTTTGCCTAATTTTCTTTTTACTATGATGCACCTTAGGTGTGACTTTATATTTATCCTGCTTATTGCAGAGCTTCTTGAGTTTGTAGGTTGATGTCTTATCAGTTTTGGAAAATTCTATTGTTATCTCTTTAAATGTTGCTCTTGTTCCTTTCCATTTTTCCTTATCCTTCTGGGACTGTAATGAAAAGTATGTTAGAGCTTTTCACTGTGTTCTACATGCCTCATAGATTCCTTTACATATTTTCCTTCCATTTATTCTTCTCTGGAGTTCCCTTTGGATATTTTTTTTTACTCATTTCACTTATTTTGTCTTCTGTTTTGCTAATCTTATATTAAACCATCTATTGACTTCTTAATTCAGTTAACATTTTCAGTGTAAAAAATTTCATTTGATTTTTTTTTTTTTTTTACAGATTAGAATTCTGTTGAAAATTTCTATCTTTTCATCAGCTTTCTGTCTTTTTCTGTTTTTTTTTTTTTTTTGAACATGTAGTCATAGTTATTTTAAAGCCCTGCTAACTTCAATGTCTAGGTCACCCATTTGTTTATTTTTATGGTCTTTTTTCATCCTGATTTTTGGTCACTTGGTCCCGTCTTATGGCATACCTGGTAATATTTTATTGAATCCTTAGTACTGTACATGAAAAATTGTAGAGGCCCCAGTAGTTTTCTTTCTCCGAAGAGGAGTCACCCTTTCCTTCACTAGACAGTTATGTTGGGGGTTATATACCTTACTCCAATCAAAGATTGAGCTGAGTCAGAACTCTAAGGGAGTTAAGTTTTTGTGTCCTCTGGGGACCAGGGGTTCCAACTAAGACTGTGATATTCACCAGGATCCAATTTCCCGATGCCTCTTGAACTCTTATTCTTATCTTTTTAACACATCAAGGCAGCTGGTTTGCATTTTTCTTTCTGTTCAGCTTTTTAGCTTCATCCTTTGCAGCTTTAGAAATTGACAGTTGTCTTACAGGGAAAAGTAGCTGTGTAACAAGCTCATGTCTCTGCCTCTCTTCCAGTGATATCTTAGCCCCGCAGGTCTCTCTCCAGTTTTGTCACTCCATCCCCGCAAGTGCCAGAAGGTGTGCTGCTTTCCCTACCCCCGGCAGTGGCTGTCTTCCCAGGCAGAGCTTGGGTTCTCAGCCTCTTGTCCTACACCCAGAATTAGTAAATGCCTCCAGGAAGAAAGTGGCTGTAGAATGCCAGCTCAATTCTCTGCTGCCCTGGAATCTTGATCCTTCTAGTTGAGGTTGCCTCAGCAGCCCTTTGATGCCTTGGATAGATGTTGTTATATATCCCATCAAGACTTTCTGGTTATTTGTGGTGGGAGCACTGATGTCCTCAAGCTACTCTAATATTAGCTGGAGGGTGAAGACTATGCAATTATGGTGGTTTGAATGGTTTTTTGACTCTACAAACCACGGTAATTCCATAGTCTTCACCCTCTAGCTAATGTCAATGAGTAGATTATTTTTATGAACTTCTGTTTTGGCTAGCTTTATGCCATCACAGTTCTCCATATGTAAACTTTTTGTTTCTTATTACTTATTGAAGTAAAATAAAATCTTACTCTGAATCATTATTATAATAATTTTTACAACTCTCCTTGATTTATTAATTCAAGGCCATTATAGTAAATATTGATTACTAACTTTATTCCATAACTGTGAGGATTAAGAATAGTTTATGAAGCCGTACCAAATAGTAAGGTTGAACATGTTAAGTTAGTGACAATATAACACCAAGTCTGTATACTCTTGTTTTCAACTTTTGAATTTATTTTACCAGTGAAGTTATAGCAATTGATATACCTAGGCAAGATGAAATATGAAGATTTTAACCTTTAGCTGTAGTTGGAATTATTAACATCATTGAAGGAACCATCTCTGGTTCTCTCGTAAGAAGTGTGTTTTGAGGTTTTCAAAACAAATAAATCTCTGACGGGTGTCATTTTTCTTTGCCGTTTGTGCAGGAAGAAGAGAGCGAAGAGGAACCCAAGCTGAAGTATGAAAGGCTTTCCAATGGGGTAACTGAAATACTTCAGAAGGATGCAGCTAGCTGCATGACAGTCCATGACAAGGTAAGGTAGCACTTTCAGAGGATTCTTCTGTAAATTGTTTCCATTGTAAATTTGCTTGTGCTTTGGAGTCCTGATGTTTTTGGTGGTGGCTTTTTACAGTGATTCTGTCTCCTTGCCACTACTCTCTTCCTCCTTGCCAACAAATAACCCCAAATATTTTATATGTGTGTACGCGCCCATTCACACACATACAACACACTCCAAGACTGTATTAAGTAGAATGTAGACAGTGATCAAAGTCAAAGGTTTATATGAAACGGGTTTTGGCAACTCTGTCGCTCACTTAATTCCTCAAATTATAAGGATTCAATTAGGAACCTGTTAAGATTAGAAATAATGGGAAGCTCAGTGCTTTTAAGTTATTCTTTTATTAAGTTATTATTGGAAAGTATAAGGGATTACATTGTAGGTGTTATGAATAGTAGAAATGCCCTAAATTATTACTTATATGAATGAATGAATTTATTCCACATCTGGGTCCTTGCTGTAACAAAGCTCTCACCAACTTTCTGAGTCCAGGGTAAGTACTAGATAGCACCGTTAGCCTATTCTTGGACCAAAACAGTTTGTGTCATAGTCAGAATATTGGGGGGCAGGGAGCTTCACCCATTGCTCTCTTCTTCCCTGTGACCTTGTAAGTTTTACTCCTTCCACAAAAAGCAAACTGCTCTTGTCTGATCCATCTCCTGGCTTTATCCTATGTTACTAGCAGTGTGGCCTCATCCTCCCGCTTGCTTCCCACCCAGTTCCTTTTTACTTCAAATTTTGTTACATTGTAAATAGAGTCCTGTACCCCCAACACTTTATTAGAATGTATGCCTTCTTTCTCATGTTTTACCAGCAACCTTCTCCTTTGAGGTGCCAGCCATTTGGCTGCAATGCCATCGACCCCTTTTCATTGCTGCCATTCTCCAACTTCTGGTCCCTTTTCTTCACTCATTGAATATTGGCCTTGTAGTTCTTCAACCAAATTTCATTCCAGTGACCCTTACCTCTTCTCTGTTTCATCTCCCCATTGATAAGGCCACACTTTGGATGGTGTCAGCACTGGAACTTGAGGATCTTAGCCTCTGACACTCTCTGTTGACCCTTGTTATACTTCAAGCTTTCATGCTCATTTTCCCACAAGCTATATGACTTTATGGAGTCCTGATCTCTAATCCTTTCATTCTTTTTCTTTTATTTTTCTGTGTCTGTGAAATGATTGATTATCCTAACTCTATCTTACCAACATCTTCAGTTCTCATACATCCCTGTCTTCCCGTTGTGCCCCTCAGCCATACTCTCAACCCTGAATTAGTGCTTTCATGACAAGTGCAGCCATGTGCTGGTATAGACTCACACACCTAGGTAAAGTTGTCACTAAAAATTGTTCTGCATTATTTGTCCTTTGTCAGTTTCTTTAGTCCTCAGTCCCTCTTCTGAACCACTGTCCCTTCTTTCTTAGAGGATGATGTCGTTTCTATGTAAGAAGATTGAAATTGTCAGGTATGAACAGCCTCAATTCCTGACCTCTTTTTCACACCCATTCTTACCCACAGGAGATTTTCTTTCTTTCTTTTATTTATTTATTTATTTTTTTTGAGATGGAGTCTCACTCTTGTTGCCCAGGCTGGAGTGCAATGGCGCAATCTCGGCTCACTGCAACCTCCACCTCCCAGGTTCAAGCAATTCTCCTGCCTCAGCCTCCTAAGTAGCTGGGATTACAGACACCTGCCACCACAACTGGCAAATTTTTATATTTTTAGTAGAGACAGGGTTTCACCTATTGGCCAGGCTGGTCTCTAACTTCTGACCTCAGGTGATCCACCCACCTCAGCCTCCCAAAGTGCTGAGATTACAGGCGTGAGCCACCACACCTGGCCACCCACAGATTTTCTTTCTCCTATTCATGAATCTTTTGCTCTTCACTTCATCACATTTCCTCCCTTGTTTCCCAGAGATTCATACTATATATTGGAACATACCTAATGCTACCTCCAAGTAACCAGAAATCTACCTTGTATCTATATAGATTTGCCTATTTTGGTGTATTTCATGTAAATGCAGTCAACATTATTTGATGTCTTGTGTTTGGTTTCTTTCACTTAATGTAATGATTTTGAGGTTCATTCATGATGTAGCATGTATCAGTACTTCATTCCTTTTTTTTGCTGAACAGTATTCCATTGTATAGGTATGCCATGTTTTGTCTATCCATTCATCAGCTGATGGACATTTTGCTGATTCTAAATTCTGGATCTCACCTTTCTTCTCAAAACTTCTTTATCGTGACACCATTCTTTTCCTATTGATCATTTGTGACATTCCTTTCTGTTTCTTTCACTTTCCTTTGTTTGCCTCCACTTTTCCTTTACGTGTTGGCTTTCCTAGGATTTGGTCCATTATCCACATTTCTTTTTAATTTATACTTTATCTTGGTTTTAAATCTCAGGATTTCTGTGACCACCTGCACACTGACCTTCACTGGAATAGCATGCATATTTACTTAGTTGCCTCTTAAACATCTTTATCTGCTGTTGTCTTTTTACCTGAACCTCAGCATGTCCATAATGAATTCATTTTCATTTCCCTCTAAACTTGGATCTATCTTTGTTCTTTATCCCATTTGGTGGCATCACCACCTCCTTTGTCACCTAAGCCACGGATGAATCCTCTGCTTTCACCCAGCCATTTCCTAAGTCCTGGTGATTTTCTTACTACTCTTGCTCTGGCTTAGGCTCTTATCTTCTACTGCCTCCACAGAGTAAATAAAAGAATCTCTTGTGCCTCTAATTTTTCTACTTTAAACCCATCTGCCACCTGGTTGCCAGAATAATCTGCTGAAAATACAGATATTAAAACTCTTGTATGATTTTTCATCAACTACGAAATAAGACCTGAGCTCGTTAATGTTGTATCTAAGGCTCTCTAAGATCTTGCTCCCTGTCTATTATTGGCTTCTGTCTTAACCACTTTCTGCCATAAGTGTGGTGCTCTGGCCACAACACTTGGCTGTTTCTATTCACAACACCACATTCTGCTTGATCCACACACATCTGGAGCTCTTTTCTTTGTTCAGGTATTCTTTATTTTTCCTGGGAACTAATGCACATACTGTGAACTTGTCTATTTTCCTTCAGATTTGCTTTCACTCTAGTCTGTTCATAACATTCTACTAAAGTAATCTTCCAGAAACCTCAACCTGATCATGTAATCCTCCTTCTTAGAATTCTTTATTGGCTTCTTGATGACTTAATGATTTGGGCCTTCCCACCCTGATTTCCTCTACTTTCCTGCCTTTCATCGCTCCATAAATATTTGAATGCCTCTTATTAGCTGACCTTTCCAACCTTATCACCTGTCTCTTCCCCTGGGCATGAATTAGATGTGTCATCCATAATTTCTTGACTTTGTCCTGCATTTTATGTGTCTCTGTGCCTTTGAGCAAGTTGTATCCACTCTGCCTAAAATGGTTTTTACTACAAGCCTACCCTGTCTGCCTTGGTGTCTATTTTCTAATTTCTTTTTTAAAGTTCAGCACAGCTGTCATCTACTATGTTTCATAGGGTCTTAGAGATACTTCCATTTTAAGCATTCTCTTTAAATTTAATTGTAATTAATCCATTTTTATGTCTGTTTCCCTCATTATACCATAACCCTTTTAAGTCACACTTGGTCATTGTCTAAGCGTATTATAGAGTGTTTTTTTTGTGTGTTTGTTGAATGAACCAGTGAATGAATGAAATGGAGAACAAAGTTTGCCTGCCTAGAGGTCAAACTTTATTAACATTGTACGTAAACCAACTTTGCCAAAGAGCCTGATGTTTGGGAACTGTAATCAATGCTAACTTTTAGAACATGCACTCTTTATCTGAAGTCCGTGTTTCTATTTAAGAGGATTCTGATCCAGTTGAGTGTTTTAGCTTTTAATTCTGATCCTAATTCTGCTACTCATCGACTGTTTCCAGGGAAGTCTCATCAACTTTCTGAACTTATTTCCTCATGTGTAATTGAAGGCACTCCCTGCTGTAATGCTTTGAATACTATAAAACACTATGTGAAGGTAGATGATATTAGACAGTTGACCAGATTTAAAATGGACTACTCTTGTTTCCTTTGCATTGTCCAAAGGACTGCTTATCACCTTTTCTGCTTGTTTCCTTACATAAAGTCCAATCTTTATGGATGTACATTTATCAGTTACTTAAGTTACTTACATAAAGTTTAAGGTAAAAGCAGTTATGCTTAGTGGATGATGCCCAATCTGGTAGTATAGAAAATGAGTCAAGTTTCTGTAATTAAACATGAAAGAGTCTAGTGAAATTATATTTATTCTTTGCCCATCTTGAATTTTAAGTACATTCAGGTGAAAAAAAAAAGAAACAAAACTCAATAATTACAAAAGTTCAAGGCTTTTAATGGCTGGAAGGTGGGTAAAATTTGAGAATTTGTATTTATGTTGTCACATTTGTGGCCATTTTGCATTTTTTGTTATATTTTAAGTAGTGGAAAGTATTAGCAAATGATGAAAATATGACTCATCCATAATATTGGTAGTTAAATAACTATAATTGGCTTAGTAAACTTTTTTTGAAGAGTATATATTTCTAAAAGTGGATAACACTAATTTATCTAATCTGATAATGAAATGTTTTCCTAAACACAAGATAGCTTGTCATAAAAATCACTGAATCTTTTTTTTCCAAAATGTTCTAACATAGTTTTAGTTTTAGGATGAGACTGTAAAGTCAAAATAATTATTTTATGTTTTCTTTCTATTTTAAAGATTAAATGAATGAAATGAGAAATTTAGACAAAAGAAGGGAAGGAATTAAAACTTGGGTAAATTACATAAAACTTCTGACTTCCATAAAATAAAATGTAATTAGAAGTTCAAAAGTGGCCTTTACAGAGGTGTCAGAGAATGGCAGCATTAAAGTGTTTTAAAGATCCAAGCTCCCTTCTCCCTTAGTTTCGTAACAAACTAAATACGGTATTTATGAGGAGAATCAATATTGTGAAATACTTGGGTTGCAGTGAGCTTTTAAGACCCATTCTTTTACCACAGATAGCCTCAGAATGGAGTATTGTTTGTTTTCAATTCTTATCGTATGTGGTGTTTTTCTATTTAAATATTGTCAGTGTCACTGTAGAGGTAAAATTACAATCATTTGAGTTCTCTGTTTCTGATTAGAACATTCTTTTGCTTTGGAGGAAACATTCCTGTTTGGTTTAACTATTCAGACTAATTTCCCCCCAGAATTACCTGTTTCCCCTTTCCCTTCCAGCGCCCAAGCATTGTGTTTTCACCAGGCTTGCTGTCTGCCCTAGATGACTAATCGTCATGGCACCTGGTGCATTCAGGCAGGCCTGTGCAGCGGAATCGTCATACCTAGTTATGTCTGCACACCTGATGTTTTATTAACCAGTATTGATTTTTTTTACCCTGGGGACTTTTTTCTTCCTGAAAAAAGGCAACCTTGCAGGAGTGAAAGGCATTGCAGGGGATGAATTTCTAATGAACTCCTTCTTTCCCTTTTTGTGACTCCTCTTTAATGTAGCTTCATATTTTAAGTGCCTGAACTGAAATTTCATTTTAAGCAATTCCATTTTGATAAATCCTTTTAAATCTTGACTTTCTGTAAGGTTATTTTTTAAAGATTGTGCTGCTTGACTGAAACACTTAGTAGTGCCTGTAAATTTGAGCATTTCATTATGGGTTGCAATGAAGCATGCTCACATGCAATGAAATACAGAGAATTTTGGACTATTTGAGTAACGCTGAAATAAATAAAAAGGAAGAAAACTCTCATGTCATATTTCAGGGAGTCCTAAAGTTTCTTCTGGTTTATTTAAGGTTAGTTCAGAGAATTAAAGAAACAGTAGGAGTTACGACATAAAATGAGTATTTTTTGACAGTTATTTTATGACACAAAAGGGTTTTTATTTTGCATGATAATATAAACATTAACACTCAACATTATATATTAACTTTTATAGAAGCATCCTAAAGCTAACTGATGGTATAAGTACACCTGAGATTTTCGGTCTCTCAATATGGCATGGATTTTCCATTCGAAAAAATAATTTGTTGTTTGTGTATGTGTGCAGCTTAAGCGATAGCACTGATTTACACATTTGCCATAAATTAGGGGGAGTTTCTGAATCATTCTTTTCTCACTTTGAGTTCAACTGTAGGTTGGTCGTGTTTTCACCGCTGCATTTAATTTACTGCCTCAGTCCATCAGGCATTGTGTATAGACTGCATACACACCATTAGTTGTCAGTAGATGAGGGTCCTCATGAGTCATTCTGACAGCTGGCTTGCACTATCACAATAAAATAGGCCCTGTTCTGTTATTTCCCAGAAGCTGGAAACAAGCCTTCTCCAAGGCATGCATATCTTTTGAGACGTTGCAGATCATTTATGCATTAAGCATCTTGTCTTTAAAAATGGTTTTGTTACTACTTGTGTATTAATAGTATTATTAATTAATTAACTGGCCTCTTTGTTCTTCTTACAGTTTTTGGCATTGGGCACACATTATGGCAAGGTTTATTTACTTGATGTCCAAGGGAACATCACTCAGAAGTTTGATGTAGTAAGTATTCTGTATAAAATAATGTATGAGCTAAACTTCATGTTAAGTATTTGTGTTTTAGAATATTGGTTTACCAGTTTGTTTTAATAGCATAAAGAGGATCTTTATTAATTCAATCAGAGTGCTAAAAGTATAAATTTGAACTTTATAATATATTCTGAAAACTTAAAGGTGAACTTATAAAGAAAGGGGTCTAGATACATGCATTATATATTTTGACTGGGTATCTTTTATATGCAAACTCCATGTAAAAATCTATACATCTATTTAATTGCAAATTCTTCACTTAATTATAGTCATCTATTTGGCTTTAATTTCGGGCATTTAGAATACTCCTGTATTCTTTTAAAATTGTGACAATGTAGAATGTCTAGGTGAATTGTAGTTAAAAGAAAAAAATGCTGCTTTCTTAGTGAATAATAGTGCAAATTTACATACTCTGGAAGTTTGTGGAATCCTTTAAGTATGAACTCCCTCATTTAGTGACTAATTTCAGTTGTAAGTACATGCCCTGTCTTCTTGTTGAGATGCCAAATGTAATTGAAAATTGATTGATCACCTTGCTGGATCAGTTTATCTCTTCTAAATATACAAAGCTAAAATATTTTATGTGACTGTTTTGCTGCTTGGACTGTTAGGGGATTATATTGATTGAAAGCAAAGAACCAGGCTTTCTTTTTTAATTGTGATTTGGAATCATTGAGGATGAAGGTACTATTGAATTTGAAGCTTGATTTTGGTGTGTAAGGTGTACCTTAAAGGTGTCAAGAACTTCCATGGTTGTGTAAATATGACACAACCACTTGGTATGAAAAAGGTGATCATTTCAGGGGACAAATACTACTTTTTTGAAGAAAGCATCAGCACTTGTCAAAATATCCATCTATTGATATAGTTTAAAAAGGAGATTACAGTTTCTAAAGCTGACACGTTGTATGGGAAAGAAAAAGGGATGCCTTGTTTTGCTGAAAAGAAATGGAACCCTGGAACGAGGACAATCTTTGGAGCATCACAGACAGGGAATTATGTGCTCTAATCATACTCATGCATCAGGCAAATCCCTTTGAGGCAAGAGGAATATACTTTTGACCTTCCCTCTTCTACCCACTGGACACTGGACATGCATCTTGATGACCAAAACATTTGGTATTTCAGTTGCCATCCATTAAAATGTGTACGTGGTACTGGGCCAGGTGTCGTTTTTGTGGTGTTGTGCGTGCCCCCTCACCTTTAAAAAAGATTGGCTGTGTGGTTTCTTACATTTCCTACTCCCATTAAATGAGTCCCTGACACTCTGCTTCTGTCTTTTTGATATTGAATAGAAATTGCAGTGTTTGCTTGCTAAGGTTCATGGACATATACCATTGGTTCCATTGCCAAAAGTCAGTCCTTGTATCTATTCAGTATAAACCTTCAGTTATATCTTCTTTCATGTCTGTTTTATGTCGAGTATATCCTACATCCATCCTCTTTCAGGTAATTTATAGTATCATCCATAAATTTGTCTAAATCTTTCTTCAGTTCTTTTTTCAGTCCTGACTATATGACATCTTTGAAAATTAAGCTCTCTATAGCTTTGCACCTTTTTTTGGCAAGGGAGGAAGATAGTTTGGTGCTATTTTTGTGTGTTTGTTTACCTTACTCAAGAAGTTGATAGTCTGTTTTTGAAAGTTCTCTTTAGGCCATGGCTTTTTCGTGATCATTGGCAGAATCTACTGAAGCCAAGCGTATGTCTGCCTAACGACCTGGCAGTTTGCACTCCTAAGTACATATTCAACAAAAATGCTTGCGATGCGTATGTCCACACACACACACACACACACACACAAACAGATTGTTAATAATAGCTTAATTCATAATAGCCTCTAACTCAAATGTCCGTCAATAGTAGAATGGATAATTGTGGTGCATTCTTAGCAAATTAAAAAGAACAGGCTATTGATAGATTAATTTTATAGACTTAATGTTGAGCCAAAGAAGCCAGACCCAAATGTGTTCCTGTTGTTTGATAACTTCTATATGGTGGTCAAGAAAAAGCAAAACTAAACTATAGCAATAGAGTTCAAATAATGGTTTGACCTGGGAGGGAGCACAGAAGAGTCTTCTGGAGTGCTGAAAATACTGTCTTGGTGGTTTTCTCATGATCTACATATGTAAAAATCACTAAGCTATCATTTGAGATCTTTGTACTTTATTCTATATAAGTTGTACCTCAGTAACACACACATACTTGCACAAGCACCTATACATGTGTACATGTCTTTGGTTGAGCTTGAGCAGTGCTCAAATTTTCCTTGTTTGTTGAAGCAACCCCTTTCTGCTACTCAATATTGAATAATACCTAATTGCCTAGGTTGACATCCTGTTCAGAGATCATTTTGTAAATGAATCGTGACACTGAGGTTATTCCCATGGCTGTATATTCTACAGTTACATAAGAAGGTTGACAGGATTCTGTTTTATACGGCCATCTTTTGTTGCTGAAGAATGACAACTGCTAGAGTGATACTTTATTATGTATATTAATACTCAGATTTCAGAATATTTGAAAGAATATTCAGCATATGTTAATTCAAATACTTTGGCCATAAATGGTTTTTTGAGATTATTTCTAGATATAGCTTTATGTTAACTCAAAACTTAATTGCTAAAGCAATTTTACTTAACTCAGAGTAAAATAACGTGACTTCAGAATTCTTATAAAATCTTAGATTCCTTTTAAATTCCCACGATATTTGTGCCCATATAACCACATTAATCATAGTATAATCATGCGTCGTTTAACAGTGGGATGCATTCTGAGAAATGTGGCGTTAGGCAATTTTGTCATTGTGCAGACATCATAGCCTCTACTTACACAGACCTAGGTGGTACAGCCTACTGTACACTTAGGCTGTATGGTATAGCCTGTTGCTTCTAGACTACAAACCTGTACAGCATATTATTGTCCTGAATACCATAGGCAATTGGAACACAATGGCAAGTATTTGTGCATTTAAACATACCTAAATATAGAAATGATACCATAAAAATATGGTATAAAAGATGACAAATGATACATCTGTACAGGAGACTTATCATGAATGGAACTTACAGGACTGGAAGTTGTTCTGGGTGGGTCAGTGAATGAGCAGTGAGTGAATGTGAAGGCTTAGGACAGTAGTGTACACTACTGTAGACATTATAAACCCTGTACACTTAGGCTAAACTCAATTTATTTAAACATTTTCTTTCTCCACTAATATATTAGCCTTAGCTTACTGTAACTTTTTTACTTTATAAACTTTTTAATTTTAAAACTTTTGACTTTATAATAGCACACCTTAAAGCAAGCACATTGTACAGATGTACAAAATATTTCTTTATGTATTTATTCTATAAGCTCTTTTCTGTTTAGTTTTTTTTTTCTTTTTTACTTCTAAAACTTTTTGTTAAAAATGAAGATACAAACACACACATTAGCCTAGGCCTACCCAGGGCCAGGATCATCAATATCACTGTCTTCCACCTCCACATTTTGTCCTGCTGGAAGGCCTTCAGGGGTAGTAACGCACATGGAGCTGTCATCTCCTGTGATAACAATGCCTTCTTCTTGATACCTCCAGAAGGACCTGCCTGAGGCTGTTTTATGGGTAACTTCTTTTTTTATAAGTAGGAGGAATATATTCTAAATACCAATAAGAAATATAGTATAGTAAATACATAAGCCAGCAACATAGTCATTTATTGTCATTATCACGTATTATGTAGTACATAATTGTGTGTGCTAGACTTTATATGAGTGGCAGCTGACTAGGTTTGTTTACACTAGCATCATCACAGACACGTGAGTAACATGTTGTGCTGTGCTGTTACTAGGCTGCAGTGACACAGAGTGTTAGGAATTTTCCAGCTCCATTATAATCTTTTTTTATTTAAATGTTTAGAAAAAGATAGCTTGTAAAGCATTACAGTCTTATAGGACCACTGTAGTCTATGGTGTAAACCAAAAATAAAGTTCTGAGCTCCTCAGTCTACTGAATGGACTCCTCTTAGGATTCGTGAAAAACTAGTTCAGGCCATGACGGGAAGGGGGAGTCAGACATGCCTCATTATATTCTCTTCTTTTTGGAATTCAGGCACAACTGACCGGCATTAACATTAAGATACAGATCTTAAGACTGACAAAACAGACTCTTTGTAGTGTGAAAGGAAATAAGATACCAGATTCCAAACTGACTCTAATATAGCATCACATGACAGATAGCAAGCCCTGAAAGAAGTCAAAGTATTTTACCTAATATATATTTCTTTGACATATTTTGAAATAGCTGTGCAAAGCTGTCTCTTTTGGGGAAAATTTACATTCTGTAGAGAATCCCCTTCCCTTTCCAGGTCTTTTTTTGATCCTGAAGAGAGTAGCTTAAAGGTCTGAATAGGAAACGTTTGCCATATATTACCTCTAAGGGTGCCACCTATAAGACTTCTTCTACATAGTAAGAACCTTGGTCTTCACAACTCCTTATCGTAACCCAGGTACTCCTTTCTGCTGATTCTTTCTGCTGATAACTTAACTCTTTCAACCAGTTGCCAGTCAGAAAATCTTTGAATCTACCTATGACCTGTAAACCATCCCTCTTTCCTCTCATCTCCTCTTTGAGTTGTCCCACCTTTCTGGACCAAACCAATATATACCTCACATGTATTGATTGATGTCTTATGTCACCCTAAAACGTAAAATCAAGCTGTAACCCAACCACCTTGGGCACATGTTCTGAGGACCCCTTGAGGCTTTGTCATGGGTCATGGTCCTTACATTTGGCTCAGAATAAATCTCTTCGAGTATTTTACAATTTGGCTTTTTAGTCAACAGTGGGTATACGTGGTCTCTTGTTGACCAAAATGTTGTTATGTAGTGCATGACTGTAGTTACTTTTTCTTTAATAGCCTCCAATTTATTTAAGCATTTTAATTTAAAACTTGTTAATTAAGGGTACTTATGTTGAAGCAGTGATCAAATTATTGTGCCATGTCTCTGTTAAATATTTAGGAGCATTATGTCATGTGTTTTAAATATTTATTCCTTTAAGTGTGCTAGTGAGAGAGCAAAGAACTTGCTGATCAAACATAAATTTCTACTGTTCACCTTTATGTGTTTTTCTTTCTTTGCTAGAAATAGAAAATGATGAGGTTTTGCTGTAAGGCACTATAGTAAGAGACATTATATAAATATTTATAAAATGGATGATTACAAAAAAAGGAGATTAAAACAAAACAGGAGCTTAGTGGCCATTTTGTGTTAAGATAAACATCAAATTTTTGAAATTAAACTCTTGAGGCAGAGGTGGGTTGATGATTCTCCTTGTCAGGTAGCAGAATCTATTGGTATTTCTATTCCTGTTTTTGATTTGAGATTAAACTAATGGACTGTATTCCTTAGTTGCTGATACCTTTCGTGTTCATGTGCTGATAAAAACCCAGACCTCTGTCCATCTAACCATTGTGTCTCTGAGAACATTTCATAGTTCTTTGTTACTTCCCACATCAAGTCCTAACTATCTAGCTAAGCATTCCAGACCCTGATCATTTGGTGAAACCCACCTTTCTAATCTTAGTTTTAATTTCTTCCCTCTCTAGTAATTTTTATCTGCTCACTACCTTCTAAATATTGCCATGGGCTTGCCTGTTTCTAAGCTTTTGATGACTTCTTTTCTCTCTAGAATACACATCTGTGAATCTCCATTCTTTGTGCAAGGTACTTCCCCTGGATTGTAGCCCTGAGGTGTTTCCTTCCTGTAAACTCCTATATTATTACTATTTCACTTGTAGTGTGGCCCCTCATAGTGTCAGTACCAGCCTCACATTCCTATTTAACGTCTTGGAGGATAGTTGCCATGTCTCCTGGTATACTTCTCTCCTCTTCCCCACCCTTTTTCTTTTCTCTGCTGCCGTTTGGTATCCAGTAAGTATATATTGGCTGATAATATTGTTTTGAAACATAACCATGGAACTGGTGATTTTCTGTTACTACCTTTCAGGAGGCCTCTGGGAGCTGGTTCTCTGTTCTCCTGTGTATTATTCTACCTTCACTTGTCCATTGGATGTATAATTAGAAATTTTATACTGAGAGCTACTATAGACTGAATTCTTCCCCACCTCCTAATTCATATGTTGAGGTCCTAACCCTCAATGTGATGGTATTTAGAATTGGGGACTTGGGGGGTAATTAAATTTAGATGAGGGCCAGGCATGGTGTAAACTCAGGAGGCTACGGCAGGAGGATCACTTGAGCCCAGGAGTTCCAGGCTGCAGTGAGTTATAATTGCACCACTGCACTCTCTAGCCTGGTTGACAGAGCAAGACCGTGTCTCTTAAAAACAAAAACAAGTTAAAAACAATTTAGGTGAGGTCATGAGGGTAGAGTCCTCAAGATGAGATTAGTGCCCACATAAGAAGAGACAGGAGAGACCTTCCCTTCCTGCCGGCCATGTAAGGACACAGCTGGAAGGCTGTCTGCAAACCAGGAAGAGAACCCTCACCAGAATGTGACCATACTGCCAGATTGAGGACATCCAGTCTTCAAAACTAGGAGAATTTCTGTTGTTTAAGCCACTGTATGATATTTTGTTATGGCAGTTCAAGCTGACTAATATAAGATCAGAGTCTTAAATCTTACTTTTGGAAAGTAACCCTTATGTTCAGCAGTATTTAAGTTTTTAATATATACTCATACATTTTCTAGTTGCTATGGGTAATGTATAAAGTCATCAAAGTTTAGAAGCTAAAGAGACTTTAAAAATCATTCCAGATGCAAAAGGTATCAGGGAAGGGAGTGTGGTAAATTGGGCTCAAGCTGTTCTGGTTATGTATTCCATGCCCACTACTCTTCCACCCTTATCTCCTTGTACATTCAAGACCTCCCTTATGTAGCGAAACATTCTTATTAGGGCACTTCCCTAACCTGAGTTTCAAAACATGTTTTTGTGACTGGTTCCTCATCTGTGAGTGATGATGGTTTCATTTTTCTCCCTGGACTTTGGGACTCGACCATCTTTTGGACTGTATTGCTGACCTTTTGTTGCTTTCTTTGGCTGCGAAGAATTTATTTCTAATATAAATCAGCTCCTCTTTTCTCTTTGCTTTGGATTGATGTATGAGTGTCTGGAGGATCACCCATCTCTTTTTTCATGTTTCAGCAAAAGAAATGATCATTTTCATTCTCTCCTCTCTCTTTGACAGTATCATCGTGAAGATTCAGTGTTCCTTTAAGCTGCTTAAATTTCATTTTTAGTATTCACAAACACCTTTTTTTTTTTTTTTTTTTTTTTTTTCTGAGACGGAGTCTCACTCTGTCAGCAGGCTGGAGTGCAGTGGCGCAATCTCAGCTCACTGCAACCTCCGCCGCCCAGGTTCAAGTGATTCTCCTGTTTCAGCCTTCCCAAGTAGCTGGGACTACAGGCATGTGCCACTATGCCCAGCTAGTTTTCATATTTTTAGTAGAGACAGGGTTTCATCATGTTGGCTAGGATGGTCTCGATCTCTTGACCTCATGATCCGCCCACCTCGGCCTGCCAAAGTGCTGGGATTACAGGTGTGAGCCACCACGCCTGGCCCACTTTTTTTTTTATCCTTTACATGGCTTAACCATCTCCTTCTTTGTGTTACCTCCACTTTGCTTTTTTTTTTTTTCTTCCACTTCTTGAACGTATGGTACTTTTGTCACAATTATATGCCTCAATGTCATTTTCCCCATAGAATGCTAATTTCCTGAGGACAGTTCGTGTAATTTATCTCTGCATCATCAGTGCTCAACATAAAAGCTGGTGAACTGATAGAAATAAGAAATTGATAGAAGTTCGCTGAACTAATCCATAGTTCCAAATCTGCAGTTTCACATATTTAGACTATTTTCCAGATAATCAAGGTTTTTTTCATACCTTCCTCTCCCATATCAGGATTATTGTGTGTACATTATAGGAAATTGTATGGCCATGACCATCTCTTTGACAGTTAATACAGATGCCATACATTCATTATTCGCCTAAACAGCCTAACTCTTTTGGGCTTATTCATAATGTGGCCAGTGTGATGTTGGGTGACTGTTCATTGAAAGAATCTTTGGAGCAGATCTATAAACTTAAGCTATGTATCCTTGAACAAAGAACCCTGCTCTACTCTTGGTCTAATGGTACTCACTTATCGACCTGAAGCAAATACCATCTGTAGTATGCTGTTCTAGATGTGGCATCATTAATTGGCAAGCAGGGCATGTATCTTTTTGATATGATCAAAGTGGTTCATTGTTGGTTCAAGTGTGCCAGTGCCTGTAATACTTGTTTAAGACTGATTGACAGGTCTCAGATTCTTGTGTGTTTAAAGAACTTGTTTTCTATATTTGAACTCCGTATTTTGAGTGATAAGAGATGTGTCAAAGGAATTGAAAATCACTTAAATGGAAATCATTCTAACTTCTGATAAATGATGCCAAGGCAAGTCATATTTCCAGTTGTCTGCATTAAAAAATAATCTCAAGTTTGTGGGTTAAGTATTTATAGATAACTTGATAATTTTGATGGCTTCTACACACCAAAGTGGCTAAGAAAACATGGTCAGAATTAAGGATGCTTCTCTCTTTTAGAGTAAAGTGTCATACTTACTGAATGTTTTAACATCTGACCCTTTAGTGGTAACTACATTTAGGCAAATATCCCTTAAATAGCTAAAACTGAAAATATTCCTTCACTGAATGAAATTACCCTGGTATTTCACATATTTCAAAGTCAGGGTTGAAGTAATTTTAACTTTGTGGAACATGACTCTGAATTGGGTAGTAGACTGGGGCTTAGTTGTCTGAAGCCTTTGGATTTCATTCTTCAGTACAGGGTACTCTCAGTTCTGGTGGTTCTTTCTTTGGGGTTGAAGGCCATTATTGCAAAGTAAGAGCTTTAAAAGGATTATGAATAAGGTGTAGACCTAGGGGAGGAATCTCCACCTTTGCAGTTGGGAGACAGGGAACCTGTAGAAAGTGAAATTTGAGGTGAATCTGGAAAGGTGAATGTGTATTTTCCAGGTTGTTAGAGTGGAGTTAAGACAGTGATACTTTTTTTTTTTTCTTTTTTTTTTTGAGACGGAGTCTCGCTCTGTCACCCAGGCTGGAGTGCAGTGGCGCAGTCTCAGCTCACTGCAAGCTCCGCCTCCCAGGTTGATGCCGTTCTCTTGCCTCAGCCTCCCAAGTAGCTGGGACTACAGGTGCCAGCCACCATGCCCAGCTAATTTTTTGTATTTTTAGTAGAGACGGGGTGTCACTGTGTTAGCCAGGATGGTCTCGATCTCCTGATCTTGTGATCCACCCATCTCGGCTTCCCAAAGTGCTGGGATTACAGGCGTGAGCCACCGCACCCGGCCACATTCTTCTTATGAAACAGGGAATCACCAAAGGGTGAGGAACATTTACCATGGACTTCTTGTCTTCATGTATATTGTGTTAATTATCTAGTAGTATCTTGGGAATAGGGGAGTGGAGAGGAAAGAATGGATGGTGAGATGCAATAGGAGCAAATTATTTGGCAGGTTTAGCCAAAGGACCAAAGGAAAAAGAATGGAGTGTTTTCAAGGGAGTGTCTTTGTGGTGACTGACTTTGGAGTTCAGAGTATTTAGGGAACTAAATGAACCAGAAGGATGATGGTAAATCGGATGTCATGGACCAGATATGTGGATAAGGTATGAGTGTCTGTGCATATGGTTTAACAATAAATAATTTTAAGCTTGAGTTTGTTTTGTTAATAATAGACTTCTTAGTCTCTGGGAACCATGACAGGGTATACTTCAAAATGGTAGTGTATACTTCTTTGTTAAACAAGCTCTGTTTTTCTGTTTGAGTAGCTTTGTTTTATTCACCTGCTCTAGAACTTATTTATTTGGCTATAATTTCTAATGTTTTTCATTTAATAGGATCATGATATATTAGGATAGTTGAATACTTAATGGATATTTTTCATCTATCCACTCAAGACATGAACTTCTTGTTACCCACACAAGAGGTTGGTTTGATTGTTGGGCTAGGTATCAACCCAATGACCACAACCAAGGAGATTTAGTAAGATTTAGTATTTAGTAAAGGGACTTTATTGCTTGTAACAAGTAGGGAGAACACCAGGGATAGTTCTCAAAGCAGTGTCTCCCGGAGCTGGGGACTGGGTCAGGTTTTATAAGCATATGATAATGAGGTGTGATCTGACTGGATCTTGCAATGAGGTGATGCTGGGAGGTCTGATCTTACTGGATCCTGACTTGGGGTGATGCTAGAGCTCCATCTGATTGGATCCTGGATCCTGTTAGGTGGTGTTCGCTTCTTAATTCATCCTGCTCTTAGATTCCCCCTGTGGTTGCATGCTTGGTTCATCTGCGCATGCTCAGGTTACATGAGCTGAGGGTCCATGGCAACTGAAAACGCACAACTTTGTCACCCAGAAGTTGAACCATGTTGTTCTGGTGCGGCTATACTTCCACAACATTCTTGTCATTTGGTTGCCCAGTCTTTATTTTATACTTCTATTAAGATGAATTTCATTATTTCCATGGGCAGCTATTAAATGTTAACACTTTAGCTTTTTTTAAGTTTAATTTATAGCAAGGAAAAAATCATATTAAAACTAATTAAAATGGAATAATGCATACCACTAAATAGACCTTTAGAATGGCTAAAATTACAAAGACTAATCATACCAAGTATTGGTTAGGATGTGGAGGAACTAGAACTCTCATACACTGCTGGTGGATGTATGATAGTATAACAACTTTGGAAAACAGTTTGGCAAAATTTTAAAACATGAAACATACACCTATCATACAGTCCAGCCTTTCTAAACTTAGAGAATGAAAAAATATACTCCTACAAAGATTTCTACATGAATATGCATATCAGTTTTATTTGTAATAGTCCCAAACTGGAAACAATCTATACGTCCATTTGCAGGTGAATGGAGAGACAAAATGTGGTATATCTAAACAATGGTCATTCAACTCAAAATAAAAAGGAATGAACTATTGATCTGTGCTAAGCATGGATGAATCTCAGCTCTATTGTGTTAAGTAAAAGAAGGCAGATTCAAAAGGCTACATATTATAACATTTGCATTTATATAACATTCTAGAAAATGCAAACATCTGTAGTCAAAGAAAGCAGATCAGTGGTTGCCTGGAGTTTCATCTCAGAGGAAAAGAATTAAATGCCCTATGGGGTAATCTAAAAATCTGATTTCACTTTACTGATGTGGAAAAAAATTAATATATTACTCAGGGCACTTTTCATTGCTCAGTGGCAGACGTGTGTGAGTTCTACCCTAATTATATAGAAGGAGTTTCTTACAGAAAATAGCAGGTTTGTTACTGCTTTAAGTTGCCCAGGAACCAACTTTTCAGTGTCCTGTACACATAGTGAGTGATGTGAAATCTTTGGGTGGGGTGGGGATCTTGTTACTGACTCTGTCCTTTGAATAAGTTCTATGAGGTGAAATCACCTGGACAGATGCTGTAAACATTTTTAGGGTTCTATTGCAGATTGCTACATTTCCCTGCAGTTAGGTTATACCAAAATATGTTCCTGCCAGCAGTCTGAGAGTTTATCATTATATCGCATCACCAATGTTGGCTGTTGTTATTTGAAAATTCATTGCCACTTAGATTTCTAGAAAATGGGAATTTATCAATTTAGTTTGTATTTTTCTGGTTACTAATGAGGCTGTTTACTCTTGAGAATTGTTAGTTTATATACTTTGCCAGTATATGTGTAAAGTTCTAAATTGATTTGTAATTAAAAAATTCATTGTTTACAAGCAGAAATAACATTGATCAGGGGTGGCTCATGTGATGGCTCAAAATCAGAAGAATTAAGTTGCTACCAAGTCAAATTTAACACTTACCAGTCTTCCTATTATTTATTTATTTATTTATTTATTTATTTATTTATTTATTTTATTATACTTTAAGTTTTAGGGTACATGTGCACATTGTGCAGGTTAGTTACATATGTATACATGTGCCATGCTGGTGCGCTGCACCCACTAACTCGTCATCTAGCATTAGGTATATCTCCCAATGCTATCCCTCCCCCCTCCCCCCTCCCCACCACAGTCCCCAGAGTATGATATTCCCCTTCCTGTGTCCATGTGATCTCATTGTTCAATTCCCACCTATGAGTGAGAATATGCGGTGTTTGGTTTTTTGTTCTTGCGATAGTTTACTGAGAATGATGGTTTCCAATTTCATCCATGTCCCTACAAAGGATATGAACTCATCATTTTTTATGGCTGCATAGTATTCCATGGTGTATATGTGCCACATTTTCTTAATCCAGTCTATCATTGTTGGACATTTGGGTTGGTTCCAAGTCTTTGCTATTGTGAATAATGCCGCAATAAACATACGTGTGCATGTGTCTTTATAGCAGCATGATTTATAGTCATTTGGGTATATACCCAGTAATGGGATGGCTGGGTCAAATGGTATTTCTAGTTCTAGATCCCTGAGGAATTGCCACACTGACTTCCACAATGGTTGAACTAGTTTACAGTCCCACCAACAGTGTAAAAGTGTTCCTATTTCTCCACATCCTCTCCAGCACCTGTTGTTTCCTGACTTTTGAATGATTGCCATTCTAACTGGTGTGAGATGATATCTCATAGTGGTTTTGATTTGCATTTCTCTGATGGCCAGTGATGATGAGCATTTTTTCATGTGTTTTTTGGCTGCATAAATGTCTTCTTTTGAGAAGTGCCTGTTCATGTCCTTCGCCCACTTTTTGATGGGGTTGTTTGTTTTTTTCTTGTAAATTTGTTTGAGTTCACTGTAGATTCTGGATATTAGCCCTTTGTCAGATGAGTAGGTTGCGAAAATTTTCTCCCATTTTGTAGGTTGCCTATTCACTCTGATGGTAGTTTCTTTTGCTGTGCAGAAGCTCTTTAGTTTAATTAGATCCCATTTGTCAATTTTGGCTTTTGTTGCCATTGCTTTTGGTGTTTTGGACATGAAGTCCTTGCCCACGCCTATGTCCTGAATGGTAATGCCTAGGTTTTCTTCTAGGGTTTTTATGGTTTTAGGTCTAACGTTTAAATCTTTAATCCATCTTGAATTGATTTTTGTATAAGGTGTAAGGAAGGGATCCAGTTTCAGCTTTCTACATATGGCTAGCCAGTTTTCCCAGCACCATTTATTAAATAGGGAATCCTTTCCCCATTGCTTGTTTTTCTCAGGTTTGTCAAAGATCAGACAGTTGTAGGTAAGCGGCGTTATTTCTGAGGGCTCTGTTCTGTTCCATTGATCTATATTTCTGTTTTGGTACCAGTACCATGCTGTTTTGGTTACTGTAGCCTTGTAGTATAGTTTGAAGTCAGGTAGTGTGATGCCTCCAGCTTTGTTCTTTTGGCTTAGGATTGACTTGGCGATGCGGGCTCTCTTTTGGTTCCATATGAACTTTAAAGTAGTTTTTTCCAATTCTGTGAAGAAAGTCATTGGTAGCTTGATGGGGATGGCATTGAATCTGTAAATTACCTTAGGCAGTATGGCCATTTTCACGATATTGATTCTTCCTACCCATGAGCAAGGAATGTTCTTCCATTTGTTTGTATCCTCTTTTATTTCCTTGAGCAGTGGTTTGTAGTTCTCCTTGAAGAGGTGCTTCACATCCCTTGTAAGTTGGATTCCTAGGTATTTTATTCTCTTTGAAGCAATTGTGAATGGGAGTTCACTCATGATTTGGCTCTCTGTTTGTCTGTTGTTGGTGTATAAGAATGCTTGTGATTTTTGTACATTGATTTTGTATCCTGAGACTTTGCTGAAGTTGCTTATCAGCTTAAGGAGATTTTGGGCTGAGACAATGGGGTTTTCTAGATAAACAATCATGTCGTCTGCAAACAGGGACAATTTGACTTCCTCTTTTCCTAATTGAATACCCTTTATTTCCTTCTCCTGCCTGATTGCCCTGGCCAGAACTTCCAACACTATGTTGAATAGGAGCGGTGAGAGAGGGCATCCCTGTCTTGTGCCAGTTTTCAAAGGGAATGCTTCCAGTTTTTGCCCATTCAGTATGATATTGGCTGTGGGTTTGTCATAGATAGCTCTTATTATTTTGAAATATGTCCCATCAATACCTAATTTATTGAGAGTTTTTAGCATGAAGGGTTGTTGAATTTTGTCAAAGGCTTTTTCTGCATCTATTGAGATAATCATGTGGTTTTTGTCTTTGGCTCTGTTTATATGCTGGATTACATTTATTGATTTGCGTATGTTGAACCAGCCTTGCATCCCAGGGATGAAGCCCACTTGATCATGGTGGATAAGCTTTTTGATGTGCTGCTGGATTCGGTTTGCCAGTATTTTATTGAGGATTTTTGCATCAATGTTCATCAAGGATATTGGTCTAAAATTCTCTTTTTTGGTTGTGTCTCTGCCAGGCTTTGGTATCAGAATGATGCTGGCCTCATAAAATGAGTTAGGGAGGATTCCCTCTTTTTCTATTGATTGGAATAGTTTCAGAAGGAATGGTACCAGTTCCTCCTTGTACCTCTGGTAGAATTCGGCTGTGAATCCATCTGGTCCTGGACTCTTTTTGGTTGGTAAACTATTGATTATTGCCACAATTTCAGCTCCTGTTATTGGTCTATTCAGAGATTCAACTTCTTCCTGGTTTAGTCTTGGGAGAGTGTATGTGTCGAGGAATGTATCCATTTCTTCTAGATTTTCTAGTTTATTTGCGTAGAGGTGTTTGTAGTATTCTCTGATGGTAGTTTGTATTTCTGTGGGATCGGTGGTGATATCCCCTTTATCATTTTTTATTGCGTCTATTTGATTCTTCTCTCTTTTTTTCTTTATTAGTCTTGCTAGCGGTCTATCAATTTTGTTGATCCTTTCAAAAAACCAGCTCCTGGATTCATTAATTTTTTGAAGGGTTTTTTGTGTCTCTATTTCCTTCAGTTCTGCTCTGATTTTAGTTACTTCTTGCCTTCTGCTAGCTTTTGAATGTGTTTGCTCTTGCTTTTCTAGTTCTTTTAATTGTGATGTTAGGGTGTCAATTTTGGATCTTTCCTGCTTTCTCTTGTGGGCATTTAGTGCTATAAATTTCCCTCTGCACACTGCTTTGAATGCGTCCCAGAGATTCTGGTATGTTGTGTCTTTGTTCTCGTTGGTTTCAAAGAACATCTTTATTTCTGCCTTCATTTCATTATGTACCCAGCAGTCATTCAGGAGCAGGTTGTTCAGTTTCCATGTAGTTGAGCGGCTTTGAGTGAGATTCTTAATCCTGAGTTCTAGTTTGATTGCACTGTGGTCTGAGAGATAGTTTGTTATAATTTCTGTTCTTTTACATTTGCTGAGGAGAGCTTTACTTCCAACTATGTGGTCAATTTTGGAATAGGTGTGGTGTGGTGCTGAAAAAAATGTATATTCTGTTGATTTGGGGTGGAGAGTTCTGTAGATGTCTATTAGGTCCGCTTGGTGCAGAGCTGAGTTCAATTCCTGGGTATCCTTGTTGACTTTCTGTCTCGTTGATCTGTCTAATGTTGACAGTGGGGTGTTAAAGTCTCCCATTATTAATGTGTGGGAGTCTAAGTCTCTTTGTAGGTCACTCAGGACTTGCTTTATGAATCTGGGTGCTCCTGTATTGGGTGCATAAATATTTAGGATAGTTAGCTCCTCTTGTTGAATTGATCCCTTTACCATTATGTAATGGCCTTCTTTGTCTCTTTTGATCTTTATTGGTTTAAAGTCTGTTTTATCAGAGACTAGGATTGCAACCCCTGCCTTTTTTTGTTTTCCATTTGTTTGGTAGATCTTCCTCCATCCTTTTATTTTGAGCCTATGTGTGTCTCTGCACGTGAGATGGGTTTCCTGAATACAGCATACTGATGGGTCTTGACTCTTTATCCAACTTGCCAGTCTGTGTCTTTTAATTGGAGCATTTAGTCCATTTACATTTAAAGTTAATATTGTTATGTGTGAATTTGATCCTGTCATTATGATGTTAGCTGGTGATTTTGCTCGTTAGTTGATGCAGTTTCTTCCTAGTCTTGATGGTCTTTACATTTTGGCATGATTTTGCAGCGGCTGGTACCGGTTGTTCCTTTCCATGTTTAGTGCTTCCTTCAGGAGCTCTTTTAGGGCAGGCCTGGTGGTAACAAAATCGGTCAGCATTTGCTTGTCTGTAAAGTATTTTATTTCTCCTTCACTTATGAAGCTTAGTTTGGCTGGATATGAAATTCTGGGTTGAAAGTTCTTTTCTTTAAGAATGTTGAATATTGGCCCCCACTCTCTTCTGGCTTGTAGGGTTTCTGCCGAGAGATCCGCTGTTAGTCTGATGGGCTTCCCTTTGAGGGTAACCCGACCTTTCTGTCTGGCTGCCCTTAACATTTTTTCCTTCATTTCAACTTTGGTGAATCTGACAATTATGTGTCTTGGAGTTGCTCTTCTCGAGGAGTATCTTTGTGGCGTTCTCTGTATTTCCTGAATCTGAACGTTGGCCTGCCTTGCTAGATTGGGGAAGTTCTCCTGGATAATATCCTGCAGAGTGTTTTCCAACTTGGTTTCATTCTCCGCATCACTTTCAGGAACACCAATCAGACGTAGATTTGGTCTTTTCACATAGTCCCATATTTCTTGGAGGCTTTGCTCATTTCTTTTTATTCTTTTTTCTCTAGACTTCCCTTCTCGCTTAGTTTCATTCATTTCATCTTCCATTGCTGATACCCTTTCTTCCAGTTGATCGCATCGGCTCCTGAGGCTTCTGCATTCTTCACGTAGTTCTCGAGCCTTGGTTTTCAGCTCCATCAGCTCCTTTAAGCACTTCTCTGTATTGGTTATTCTAGTTATACATTCTTCTAAATTTTTTTCAAAGTTTTCAACTTCTTTGCCTTTGGTTTGAATGTCCTCCCGTAGCTCAGAGTAATTTGATCGTCTGAAGCCTTCTTCTCTCAGCTCGTCAAAATCATTCTCCATCCAGCTTTGTTCCGTTGCTGGTGAGGAACTGCATGCCTTTGGAGGAGGAGAGGCGCTCTGCATTTTAGAGTTTCCTGTTTTTCTGTTCTGTTTTTTCCCCATCTTTGTGGTTTTATCTACTTTTGGTCTTTGATGATGGTGATGTACAGATGGGTTTTCGGTGTGGATGTCCTTTCTGTTTGTTAGTTTTCCTTCTAACAGACAGGACCCTCAGCTGCAGGTCTGTTGGAATACCCTGCCGTGTGAGGTGTCAGTGTGACCCTGCTGGGGGGTGCCTTCCAGTTAGGCTGCTCGGGGGTCAGGGGTCAGGGACCCACTTGAGGAGGCAGTCTGCCCGTTCTCAGATCTCCAGCTGCGTGCTGGGAGAACCACTGCTCTCTTCAAAGCTGTCAGACAGGGACATTTAAGTCTGCAGAGGTTGCTGCTGTCTTTTTGTTTGTCTGTGCCCTGCCCCCAGAGGTGGAGCCTACAGAGGCAGGCAGGCTTCCTTGAGCTGTGGTGGGCTCCACCCAGTTGGAGCTTCCCGGCTGCTTTGTTTACCTAAGCAAGCCTGGGCAATGGCGGGCGCCCCTCCCCCAGCCTCGCTGCCGCCTTGCAGTTTGATCTCAGAGTGCTGTGCTAGCAATCAGCGAGACTTCGTGGGCGTAGCACCCTCCGAGCCAGGTGCGGGTTATAATCTCGTGGTGCGCCGTTTTTTAAGCCGGTCTGAAACGCGCAATATTCGGGTGGGAGTGAGCCGAGTTTTCCAGGTGCGTCCGTCACCCCTTTCTGTGACTCGGAAAGGGAACTCCCTGACCCCTTGCGCTTCCCAGGTGAGGCAATGCCTCGCCCTGCTTCGGCTCGCGCACGGTGCGCGCACCCACTGGCCTGTGCCCACTGTCTGGCACTCCCTAGTGAGATGAACCCGGTACCTCAGATGGAAATGCAGAAATCACCGTCTTCTGGGTCGCTCACGCTGGGAGCTGTAGACCGGAGCTGTTCCTATTCGGCCATCTTGGCTCCTCTCCCCAGTCTTCCTATTATTAAATGAAATACTACGATTTGCTTTTAGGGAGACATTCACTTTCACACTCAATTAATATTTTAAATCTGAAATTTTTTTCATTTGCTTGTGCACTCGTTTTGTTCTTTAAGTTATTTAAAAGCTTAATTAGAAGGTGTTTGTACCAAGTTTTAAGAGTATATATATTTTTATTAAAATGTTACCTACATAAGGAACTCTTACAGATCCATAAGGAAAACCCAAACAACTCAGAATGAAATTGGGCAAATGACATGAACAGGTGCTTCTCAGAAGAACATCAAATGCCCAGTAGCCATGTGAAAAGACCCTTGATTTCTTTAGTAACACAGAATAATAAGGGAAATGTGAAGTAAGACAATATGGTACCATTTTATAACCATCAAGTTGGCAAAGCATTTAAAAGTCTGATCAATACCAGATCCTGGTGCTGGGACAGGGAATAGGGAGTTGTCCTCCAGGGTGGAAGGCATAGAAAGTTTGGACACAACTTCTTATTTGAAGAGTGACAAATGTCTGCTAGTCTGTGGGCTTATCTTTCAGTTTCCCATTTATGGTGTTTTAGGTTCAGAAATTTTTTATTTTAATGCAGTAAATATGTATCAGTCTTCTCATTTACAGTTTGTGTGTTTTGTGTCTTCTAAGGGAAAATTGTATTTTGCTCCTACAAAGTTGTAAAGATATGATATGGAAGGGGGGCAAGGAAGTGCTGGGAAGGGAAGGGTGTGTCTCTGGCTAGGGCTCCACCTCTGGGCCTATACCTAAGGACCCAGGTGAGGACAGGAATTCCTGTTTTCCTGCCCAAATGTTGCATTTCCCAAGACCACCCTGTCCTGCCACACCCCATCCTGTGCCTATAAAACCCCTGAGGCCCTAGTGGGCAGAGACACAAGCAGCTGGACGTCCAGAGGAGCACATCAGCAGAAGAACACACAAGCGGGATGTTGAGAGGAGCACATTGGTTGAAGAGCATGCCAACAGGCACCGGCAGACACCGGCATGCTGGTAGGCCATCAACTGGTAGAACAACACAGAGTTTGGCCTGGGAGGTTGGAGGAGAGGCCGGGCTACTGAGCGGCCAGACTTCAGGGGAAAACTGTCTCCTTTCGGGCTCCCCCATCTGCTGAGAGCTACCACTCAATAAAACCTTGCAGTAATTCTCCAAGCCCAGGTGTGATCTGATTCAAGGCAAGAAACCCTAGGATACAGAAAGCCCTTTGTCCTTGCTATAAAGCAGGGGGTCTGATTGAGCTGACTAACACAAGCCACCTACAGAAGGCTAAACTAAAAGAGCATCCTGTAACACACCCCCACTGGGGCTTCAGAAGCTTAAACATTCACCCCTAGATGCTGCCGTGGGGTCAGGAGCACCACAGCCTGCCCATCTGCATGTTCCTCCTAGGGGTTTGAGCAGCGGGGCACCGAAGAAGTGAGCCACACTCCCATCACATGCCCTGTGAAGGAGATGAGGGAACTTTTCCTGTTTCAATATTCTTTGTATGTCCTTCTAAAGTTTTAAAGTTTTGCTTTTTACATTGTCTTCACTTTTCCTCAAGAAAAAAAAATTCTCACTGGACTGTGAGAAGAATTTATTCCTTGATATTGTGACAGATACTGAAGTTCTTACCTTGCCAGAAAAAAAATTACATGAAAATGAGTCCCTTGAACCTACTGATTTCCCATTTTCTTTCCTTAGCTCCTGTCCAGCCCTTGACCCCGTTGCATTAGTGGAATCTACTATCCCAGATTGGATATAGAAAGAGCAGTGGTGATGTAATGATTAGAGAAGAAACTCTGGCGGGGCGGTAATGTCCAGCAGAAGGATGGTTGACGGGTTCTGGAGGTGGCAGCACTGCACGCAGGCCAGGCTTGGGGTCAGACGCCAGCCAGCCAGCCCTGCCACACGTTCATTAGTTTGGTGTGTTACCACACTTTCTTCATCTGTAAAGTGTGGATCATAATCACACCTGATTTCGATGATGGTTTTGAGAATTATATGAACGAATACATGTAAAATATGTAACATAAGGCTTAGTAAACATTAGTCTTTATCAGAAGGTGGATCAAGCTAAGAGTCCAACTGAACATGTTTACTACACTTCCTGAAGAACTATTATTTTTGAATTTATTCATATGTTTGGCTTTAATAATGTTCAATTGTATATGGGGTAGGCAAACTGAAAGGGAGGTAGGGAAGAAAGAAAGAAAAACGAAGGGGAAAAAAAGAGAAGCTTCTGCGACACACCCATTCTTACACCCATTTTGCTGCCTCCCTATCCCTCAGCTCCTGTGTTTATTTGGGAGGAGTGGGTATCTTTTATCACATTACACAAATAGTATTTTAAGAACATTATTAAGCTTGAGTAATTAGGTGTGTGAAGTCGATCCCAGTGCAGGTCTAGTGAGTTGACTTCAGAAATGTCTTTTCGACATAGCAACATTGCAACATGGCTTGTAAGATGCTTCTTTTGAAAAGTTTTGAGAGACTGCTTGGAAAATGATTTAATGGGGATTGATAAAGCAGTGTTTTTACACTGGAGAGCATTATAACAATAATTTCTGTGGTGGAAGTAGAGTCAAATTTGTGCAGTGTTAAGTAGTCTTTCTTCATCATATGTTGGAAAAATAAATTAGGCATTTTCTCTTTGGTTAATAACTTGGTCTCAGTTATTTAAATTATTTGTACTACCCACCCTTTTTAGGTAAGTGACTTTACTAATGTGGAAAACAAGGGCTTTACTCTCTCAAAGGTTTAGATTTTAGATAAATAGAATGCATTAGCATTGCTGCAGCTATCATTAAATCAAAAATAAAAGTGAGAAAAATAAGAACACACCTTTACTCCTAACAGATTTTTCCTTTATCATTGATGGTATCATTTACTTGTATATTGAGAACTTAAACAGGGATATTTATGGGCCCTGCTGAGATGTTCAAAAAGCTCTGCAGCCTTCATGGGTCTGCTCTATGTTTGGCTTTCTTTCGCTGCTTTTATTAGTGGAGTTTGTCCTCAAAGGTGTGGCATAGCAGATCCTTAGGATTAGGGTAGCCTAAGGATCTGAGCCTAAGGATCTAAGACTTAATTTTACAGAATATTAACATACTTATAATTTCCTTTTTAGTTATATAGTCTCAGTGATGACAACCCCATTTCTGTTGCCTTACTGTTAGAGAAAAAAAATTCATTACACTCTCTAGGGAATGTTCTCTGGGAAAAAAGGAAGAATTTTGTTTTCTGGAACTGTAGTGATAGATGCCCTGTGGACTAGGAATCTTAAGGGTATGGCCAACTACTAGAGGATGCTGTATTTTTTTTTACCAAACCCATTTGGATACTAAAACATCAGTGTTTATTTCTAGGCTAAATTATCATTTAAAATAGTTCAGATCATTTTGGTTGTATGATGTTTGAAAATGTCTGTTTTGTGAATGGAAGGGATTGTCCCTTCTCCACAGAGTTCTGGCTCCACAGACAGCACTGAACTGTTCCCAGCCAAGTCCTGCCAGTGGGACAGCCCTTTTGATTATTTGACAGCTTATCTTTTTAAGTCCTTGTTTCTTTTTTGGTGTGGTCTACTGGGCCAGACACGGTAAAGTCTCCTACTCTTTTTTAATCTAAATATTGGGCCCAAGAAAAAGTCATACTTTGCCTAGTTGCAAAGACTGTGTTTCCAGACTCCTGATGAATATTATCTCTTCAGAAGGCCTGTTCTCTTCTACCCTCAGTGTTTTCTTCCATCTCTGTGACGTTTTATCCTCCATCATCTGCCTCCATTATTCCCCGTATATCCTCTTGATGCTTCTTTTAGCTCGTTCTTTCCTTTGCTGGTTCTTTATATTGCCATCATCCTTATTCATGTCTTTATTGAATCTCACCTGGGTTATTGCAGTAAAACCCAACTGATCTCCCTGCCTTGTGTCTCCCCTAATCCCTTTTTCACACAGCTGCCCAAGTAATCTTCCCAAAGCAGTGCTAGGATTTTGTTATTCCCCTCCCTGAAAACACTCGACTGACTCCTTGATGCCTGTGGAATAAAACAGCTCTTCTAGGCAGCACTCAGGACTTCTGCTTTCTGTCGTAACAGTGGTCCCCTGCATTGCGCCTACACTGTATCCAGACTTCATTCTTTGGCTCTCGTTGGAATGCACTTTCTTGTCTTTGTGTACGCAAATTATCGGTGTCATCTTCTCTGTGACATGGCCCTTGATGACTCCATGCAGAAGAGTATGTGTTTGGTATTCATTTAGTAATTGCTTCTTACTCCTTCAGCAAACAATCTCAAAGGATGTGCTAGGGATATTACATTAATGAAATACAGACCCTGCTCTTAAGTCAAGTCACTTGTGGAACTTGCCATATAAACAATGGTTTGTAATGTAATGTGTTGAAGTATAAAATAGAGTTGTGTTCAAAGTACTGGGGTCACAGACTCTACACAAACACCTTGTATTCAGGCCATTTTTTTAAAATTCTCTTTATATCATGTTGGGTGTGTGGTACTATTAGTTTCTTTTTTGTTAAGTGCAGTTATTGAATTGTTCTGCATTATTCCCTTGCAATAATCCAGTGACTTGGTCATTCTGCTTTTCTTTCTCTATCACTCTTTCTTTTGTATCTTTGTTGGATATATGTATAAGCAAGGAAAATATTTACTTGGTTTAAGAACAAATAATTTTTAAATCATATTTCACACATTATATGTCACCATTTTGAACATTTAGTTGTCTTTCATTTCAGATTACTTATATACAGAAAGAAAAGTTTATTCTCTTTAACAATGGTATTCCAGTAAAGTGGATTGTTTCACAGGGGTATCAGAACCAAATGCAGTGTTTGGTGTATAGCAGGTGCTTGGCAATTCTTCATTGATAGTGTGAATACTAGAAAGAGAAACTTTGTTGGCTCCTTATGCCATTGCTCAGACTGGTTTTGATTTATATAAAAGGTCCCATTAGTTTTCTGTCTTACCTGCCAAATTTAGTATTGTAAACAACCATTCAAGACATCTTGGGGAGACCACAGTGCAACTTGTCTAAGGTGTTGATCTGAACTGTTAAGAGAAATTTAACTTTCTCTTAGTGGCAGTAGGATGTGGGCATTGCAAGCTCTGGGGAAAATGAGCTCCAACTCTAGATTTGCTGTTCATCCACCTCACCCTACAGGACAACAGCAGGATTTGTAGCATCCCGGAAGGTGACTATCTTAAACTTGAACGGTATTTCAGTGATTTGTAAGCTCAATAAGTGCAAGGATCACATTTGTTTTGTGTACCACTGTGTATCTGCTATCCAGCACAGTCTCTGGCATGAGAATAAAAGTATTGAAGTAATGTTTTGAACATTTCCCAGATTGTGAATAACTGTCTTGAGTACATAGTCACTGTCTGGTGCTGTGTGCGAGCCAGGCTTCTACCATTGTCCGTGGGCTTGTGGCAGGCACAGGCAGAAGATGAAGTTTAACAAAAGGAAAACAGCTCAAGGAATCAGCAGTATGCCAGCCTCTTAGGAGGCAAACCCTTCAAATCCTCCCTGTGCTTTTAAAGGTTGTTAGGATTTAGAAAACCAACATCTATCTAATAAGTCTTCTGTAGGCGGAAAGGCCGTTCCGTGCCCCTGCCTCTGTTGAGGTTCTACCGTCCTGGTGGGTGCAACAGCGGGGTGAATATCTGAGCCTTTTACCTGTCAGCCATGCACACGGGGCTGTTGGTCTCAGGCACAGAGTAGGCACAGCAGCCTAGGGTTTTAGGGGTCAAATGAAGTTGCAAATGGTCATTGCCTATGGTCTCATAAGTTTACAGCATATAAATGCTCTTATGGGGGAGATGGTTAAAAACTCTTGATTAGAGGAAAAGTTAAGGAAAAAAGAAGGGATATTTTAATGAATAAGCGGAGACTGATTTATAAGCATTCTCATAAATACAGAAAATTTAAGCTCCATTGTTAAACAGGGATGACATGGATGGGCAAAATTATTTTCTTTCCAAACAAGATGACTCTTCCTCAAAATTTCTTTCCGTTCTTCACAATCTCAGATGATTTTTATTTTTTTTAGATTATTTCCAAGATGTTAAAGTTTAATCAAGGACGTTTATATTCTAATAGAGTAATTTGTTTTTAGGTCATTAAAATGGAAGTTTAAGTGGCTAAAGTTTCCTAACAAGTTTCCTAACAAATTTAGTTTTTTCAGTCTATGTTAGAAGTTAGAGAATATTAGGGCTCTACGGAGATACATATAAATGATGCAGTCTGTATATCTTAAAGTAATGATTTTATATTATTCACTTTAATTTTGTAGCATCAGGGCACAGCCCTGATGAACCATAAAGCTACTTGAAGCACTGCAGCTAGTTTGAAATCACTGGGAAGGAATCGTCTGCAGTTCAATAGACTGTGATATTTGGGGAGCATTTGTGCACTCTTGTATTAGGAGTATAACAGTCATCATCTCAAATAGTAGACATGTAATTGTTTTATATTATTAAAATAGCAATATTGGTATGACTAATTTTTAGCTACTATGTAACTTAAATAAATACCTTTCGCTTAGAAAGCAGCATTGCTTATACATATAAATAGAGGTGAACTTTTAAAAGTATAAATATATAGTAGATAATCAGTAGTTGTTTTTGGAATAAAAGGATATTTCAACCACATTTTCATGCAGTATATTAAATGTAACATAACCCGGCCATGCCACTTTTTATCACTTACCCCTTCTGCTTATAAATCGCTGCCTTTTGAATTTCCTAATTATTTCTCAAGTTGGAATGAATTGTTACTGATAAGGCAATTATTTTCTTATCTGTAGAAACAGCAGCTTCTGTAAAGATCTGGATTGTCTTGAAAGAGCTTCAATTTAATATAGTCATTCAGTTTTTTTTTTTTTTTTTTTTTGAGACGGAGTCTCACTCTTTCACCCAGGCCGGACTGCAGTGGTGCTATCTTGGCTCACTAAAAGCTCCGCCTCCCGGGTCCGTGCCATTCTCCTGCCTCAGCCTCCTGAGTAGCCGGGATTACAGGCGCCCCGCACAGCGCCCGGCTAATTTTTTGTATTTTTAGTAGAAACAGGGTTTCACCATGTTAGCCAAGATGGTCTCGATCTTCTGACCTCGTGATCCGCCTGCTTCAGCCTCCCAAAGTGCTGGGATTACAGGCATGAGCCACCGCGCCCGGCCAGTCATTCAGTTTTAAAGGCATAGAGTCATCTTTAAAACGTCATAAGAAGACATTTTTTGCATACTCATGTTAATTCTGAAATATAATTAGTGTCACAGGGACATGATTGCCGCATCTGGACTGTCAGCTCTTCATCAGCTACTCGAATCTGATCAAATCTTTTCAGTTGAGTATTGAAAACCTTGGGTCCCAAAAGAACAGGGGCATGTCAGAAGTTAACTCTTTCCGTTGAACTTAATTGAGGCTTTATCATCCTTTAAATTTTTTCTTATTTTTAAGAAAATAACATTTTAACAAAACTCTACCTCTGTTTTTATTCTGCTCTTTAGTTGTCTTTTTATAGAGCTTTTGTTTATTTATGTATTTACCTGTTTTCTCATTGCATGAGATGTGCTTCAGACTCTGAATGATTGTGGTTCTTGTTCCCTTGGGAGCTTCATCGAGCTTTTCTGTGCCAAATGCTGAGTTTAAAGTAGATTTCTGCTCTCATGGGCTCACAATTAAGTGCCAGAGACAGGCAGCAAAGTGAGTTATTGTTCTGAAACAGGAATGCTTGGATAGAGACTGATGTGGGAACACACAAGAGGGGTATGCCATCCTGCAGAAAGGAAGTTAGGGGCCTTCCCATAGGAGGTGATGCTTGCATTGAATCTTTTAGAAAGAGCTGGAATTTGCCAAGTGGTGGGCGACAGAGGCTATGCATGGCCTATACTAAGCCAAATATATAGAGTTAAAGAAAACATTTCAAAAAACCAGGATGTTTAGAATCTTGTGAATCTTTTGGGTCTGGCTGGAAATGAGCCTGAAGAGATAGGTGGAGCCACGCAGTGAAAAATGGCTTTATCAGTAGGACGACTATATATTTTACTATTCGAATGAGGATGAAAGGGCAGCTCTTAATAATTATACCTGGACAGCAGTGACAGACACAAGGGCAAACTGGGATGTATGGTTGTTCTGTTTAAAAGCCATATTAAGGAATTTACTTTAAACAGGGTAGCAACATGTGTAATTTGCTTTTAGAAGACTGACTTTGGGATTAGCAGTGTGGAAAATGGGGTGTTGGAGAAGACGAGCGTGTGTCGGGGGATGTGCTTGTGTGGCTTGTTTGGGGAAGTGGTGTCAATTAAGAGATCATTTGCTACAGCAGTGGGAAAAGGATGGATTTGAGAGGTATTAAGAGAGATAGAAGGATAGGACTTAGTGACTTTTGATTGCTTGTGTGGGGTATGAGGGAGAAAAATTTCTCTGGGATGACTCTTAGTACTCTGGCTTAGATAGCTAAGTGGACTGAGAGTCATTAGGTGAAATTGAGAATACAGAAGAAGGCACTGGTTCTGGAATTGACAATTTGACACAGAGCTGTAGAGTAGTTGTTGAATGTGAATATGCAGCTCTAAAGAGAGGCCTGAGCTGGATTGAAAATACCGCTGTTTAAGAGGCAGGCTGAGGATCTACAACCTGAAAGGGTGACTGAGAAGTTGTGAGTGAGTAGAGGCTGGGTGCAGTGGCTCACGCCTGTAATCCCAGCACTTTGGGAGGCCAAGGTGGGTGGATCACCTGAGGTTACGAGTTTGAGACCAGCCTGACCAACATGGTGAAACCCTATCTCTACTAAAAATACAACAATTAGCTGGGTGTGGTGGCGCATGCCTCTAATCCCAGCTACTTGGGAGGCTGAGGCAGGAGAATTGCTTGAACACAGGAGATGGAGGTTGCAGTAGGCCAAGATTGCGCCATTGCACTCCAGCCTGGGCAACAAGAGCAAAACAACAACAACAACAACAAAAGTTGTGAGTAAAAAGGCAGGAAGGAAATGAAGAGAAGTGGGTGTAATGGAAGCCAGTGGAGTAGAGTTTCAGGTGCCAGAAAGCCATGGGGACTGAAGGGCATCCACTGACTTTGAAGCTAAGAAAGCTTTGGTGACCCTTCCCCCAGCCATTTTGGTGGTGTCATTCAGGTAGAAGACCCATTTCTTGTCTACTAGTAAATGGACATAGGGAATCAAAGGAAATAGGCAGCCATTCCTTTGTATACCTTGGATGATTGGTTCCTTGGAAGTATCTTTTCTCATCAATTGGCAAGAATGATAACTTGAGCAAGAGAATAGTGAGTCATGTGTATATATATTTTCCACATCCACGCTTGTGAGGAATGAAGTACATCTGAGGCTGGCCAGCCAGGCTTCTTTGTTGGTTGAATGACTGTGATGCAGTTTAAATGGTATTTGTAACCCAAAAATTCTTTCTTTTTTATTTTGTAGTCTGGTTCTGGATTCTTCCTAGGTACTTATTCAATTCTATGTGTAGTTATTAAAAAATCTACAACCCTCAAACTGTAAATATTTTAACTTGGTTTTAAATGAGAACAAAAGGGGGAAGGAAGATGAGTTGCTGCCAACACAGTGGCAACTCTCAGCTGTTCTGGGGCAGGAGAGCTAGCTGAGAAACTTGTGTACTTCAAGTACAGGAGTGGTGAACTGGACCAGAGAGTGGGTGGGTCTGGTCCTTTTCACTATCTGTTCCCGGTATGAAAACATTAAATGGTTTTACTGTTTCAATGAAGGAAGTCCTCTCTTCTCACTTTTAAGCAAAAGCCAGCAGCCTGTCTGGTAATTAATATGATATTTCCATTTGCTAATGGGGACTGAAATTTTCAGCGTCTTAATTTTTGTTTCTTTTATTTTACATTTAATGTTTATTTTGCATTACTTTGTTTTAATTCTGAACTAGTTTTTCATTATATGTTTAGTAATCATTGTTTCTGTTTTTTATGTTGAACATTTAAAAATCTTCATTTACTTAACATTTATAACATATCCAGAATTTAATATTGCTGTGAAGTCAGACTAGGCGTGTATTCATTATTTTTTCTTGTAGGATTTTTGTTCAGTCTCTTTCCTAATATTTGCGATAATTGTTCACTTGAGAGCTACAGTCTTCTCCTCCATTTTCCTAAGGGGAAGCATATTGTAGTAACTGTCATTAAATAATTTCCCCATAAACAGTGTTCAATGGGTTCATGTTTTTATAGCCTATTTTTTGGTGGGAAGGAGTACTGATGTGCTAGGTAAGAATGATGGATTTCGCTTTTGTCGTTGGGCCCATAAATAACAAAAATATAACAAAAAATAAAAACATAACAATAGTTTACTTTTTTTTACTCAACAGTGTTTATATAGCTCGTTGTTGTCAATGCTGAGGGAAAAGAAAGTTGGAAGGAAGCAGTGGTCAGCAGCGTCAGTTGTCACAAAGCAGTCAAGGATGGGAAGGCTGAAAGAATTCCCCGTTTGCTTCAGCCTCTGAAGTTCTTGGCAACCTTAGGGAGAGCAGTTGGCGATGGAAGGGTGGACAGCAGCCAGCTGCCATGGTACTCAGGAGTGACAGTGATGGGAGGCCCCGGAGCACTGAGTGAATGGCTGTCCTGGGGAACTGGCTAGAGCCCTTCCATCTTCCCTTTTGCGTTTACTGAACCTGTATTGTGAGACTTTCAAGAGAGCTTCATGAAAGTTCTCCAACTTCAGGATTGCTTGTTTGATTAATATATTCTCCATCTTGAATCAAAGAAGGGTTTAGTGCTGGAGAGGAAATCTTAGAGCAACTGAAAAGATTGGAGAGTTTATAGTTAAAGAATATACTGTTCTGGCCGGGCAGAACGGTGGCTCACACCTGTACAGTGGCTCACACCTGTAATCCCAGCACTTTGGGAGGCCGAGGCAGGAGGATCACGTGAGGTCAGGAGTTCGAGACCAGCCTGGCTAACATGGTGAAACCCCATCTCTACTAAAAATACAAAAAAATTAGCTGGACGTGGTGGTGCATGCCTGTAGTCCCAGCTACTCAGGAGGCTGAGGCAGAAGAATCCCTTCTTCTGCTGGTTAGCAGGCAGAGGTTGCAGTGAGCCGAGATCACACCACTGCACTCCAGCCTGTGCGACAGAGCGAGACTCTGTTTCAAAGAAAAAAAGAATATACTGTTCTGGTTTTAAAATAAGTCAGTGAGAAAACAAGTATTTGTACTTGTTTTTGTTTTGTTTTGTTTTGTAGATGTATAGAAAACCTGTGATTAGGTGTGTTTTTCATAGGCTTCTTAAGTCCAGATGGAGGTCTTGCTTCCCTCCTGGGTGTATCATCAGTGGAGAGTAAAATAAGCAGTAAAATGAGCTTTTCCCAAGTATGAAAGAACAGACGTTTGCTTTTCACACATGGAGTGTAAGTGTGGCGTACTTGCTAACTGTGACTAAAGAGCATGAAGTTGCATAGGCAACCATGTGGATGTTGAGATTGCTAACTAGTGGGTCTCTGAGAGAACAAAAATGAAATCCTGGCTTCTATTTCTTATTCATTCCTCTCTGTGTCCGTGGGGATGCAGCATTTTTGAAGGAATCAATTATCCATTTGTTAGTCAGAGGAGCCTTACAAATTATACATTAGGAGATTGATTTCTTGGGTTCACTGTTGGGGGACTGATAGCTTAAGGTGGGATGATGAGGAGTATCAGGGGAAAAGAAGTTGCCACAAAGAACACCATTAAAAGCAGCTTTCGAAATGACCGTGAATTTATTCCTAATTGAAGAGCTGACATAATCCATACTAAGTGTATTTATTTCAAGCATCTTACATTAGGTAATTGATTATCACATGAGGTGTACATGTTGGTAATTTTACCTTTTCTTTAAATTTAAGAACTTGAGACCACCTGTAGTGGACTTAGATTTAGAAGGTGTGTGCTGGTCCTTGCCCCCTCCTGCTTACTCGGACTTCTTTTTTTATTCCATTAAGGAAACATTTTTGTATGTTCTATAGTGTCAGCTTGACATTATTGATTTTTGAACAAACTCACTTATATTGTCCAGAATTCCAAACATGTCTCCATTAGTAATAAAATTGTAGCTAATGGAAAATACAGCTGAGGCCATTTTTCTCTGGTCTTCTTTTCTCTCATCTCTTTCACTTTCCCACATTTATGCCAGTATTACATCTTTGCAAACACACACCCCAAATTTTATGTTTAGATGTGATGGTTTCTGCTCATTGCTGTTATGGTAAAAGGTTTAGGAAAATCAATCATTTTAGCTATGCAGAATCCTGTACTAGAAGGTTTCCCTCTATGTTTGGGAATATCCTGTACCCTTTCTCTCTTTCCATTTTTTTTTTGTTCGTTTTATTTTTTTCCTGTTGTTGCTGTTTGTTTCTTTGTTTTCAGTGTATAGAAATGGTAGATGTACATAAGGCATTTGTTTCTTTTATAGGATTATGGATGCCAGGCTAGTTGCATGCAACATTGACAGTTGTAATATTGAAATCCTCTTGTTTATTTGTTCTTTATTAAATGTTATGGAACTGTTATGGAAATGGAATGTGCATAGTGATGATACTCAGTTATCACTCAAAAATATGCATGTAAGTTCCTGCAATCATGGTTTTAAATATTATATTTGATATCTGGTTTCTTTTTGTTTTTAGATTAATGAATTTCCTACCTTGCCATATATTAAAACTATCTTCTGATTAGAAACAAAATAAATATTTTTTTTGTAGAAATCTAGTAAAGCATAGAAAGGAGTAACCCAAACATTAATAACTTAGCACTCAGATATAACCAATGCTAATATTTGGGAGTATCTGCTTCCAGTCACATAGGTGATATACAAATACTGTAAGTATGGTAATATTCGGCTAACCTGGAGTTAACCAAACTTCAAGATTTGAGAGCACAGTTCTCCCGACAGCCAAATCTACCCAAGACTTCTGACATACACTGCAAGTTGTGGGGATTCCCAAAACCACCCTCATGTTTGATGGGTAGGAGACTCACAGAACTCACTGAAAGCTGTTATATTCATGGTGCTTTATTACAGGGAAAGGATACAGGTCAAAAATCAGCCAAAGGAAGAGAGAACATACAGGCTACAGCATGGGATGGTTTCAAATGTAAAGCTTTCATTCTCCTCAGGATGTGCTACCCTCCTGGTATAGATGTGTGCTAACCAGAGAAGCTCACCTGAGCCTCAGTGTTCAGGATTTTTATGTAGACTCTATTACACAGGCATGATTGACTGAGGGTTATTCATGTGGTTAATCTCAGCTGCCAGGTTGACTAATACCACTCTGACCCAAAGCCCCCACCCACTAAATGATTGGTCTTTTTGCTTTGTCCAGCTCCCATGCTAATACGATTGGGTATGGCAGGCCTACCCTAATGTCTGGTCTGGCCAGGCCCCTGCCTTTAACCTAAGATGTTCCTGTCTATTACACAGAAGCCAAGGGCAAGGGCTGGACTTCTCACTGGACAAAGCCTTACTACATAATACCTTTTTGTTAAGTTAATTTTTAAGAATTATCATTTAGATGCTTTGCTTTTAGAAATTTAGATAATTTCTATTTCTTAGTATCTTACAAAAGAAACTTGTTGTGAAAAGACCTTTGTGAAATAGTAATCTTTTTGCTTCTCTTTGGTCATAATAGATAATGTATATTTTAAGTAATTTTGATACACATTTTCAAATACCCTTCAGAAACATTTTCCAAATTTGAATTATTATCAGCAGTGTGAGATGAGTAGAGTATCCTTTTTTGTGCTTCTTTGCCAAAACTACTATTTTAAAAAGTTTGCTGTTTCCAAAGGTAAAATATGTTATTGTTTTGGTTTTCATTTTTTTTTTGTTAAATTGACTCTTGTTCTTGTTTACCTACAATTTATGCACATTGACTGTTTACTTGGTTGGATTTTGGTGACTAAAAAATTCAAATTTCTTCAAAAATCACTCCAAATAAAAATTTAAAATGTGTAATAAGGTACAAAGATGTTTGCAGTCTGCATGACATGGGGTAAATATCCTTAACCTATAATTACTTCTTATAAATCAGTTTAAAAATTATGGACATCTCAAAAGTAAAATAGTTTCTGCTCCTGGATTCATTCTTAGAACTAATATAGCTTAAGACTGCAGTTTTTACTGATGTATTAACTAGCTTTTCTCTCCAATTCTCTTTAAAGTGACCCAAGACATGGGAAATATTTATACTTTCACTTTGAAACAGAGAAGGGAAGACTGTAGTAAATAATTAAGTACTAAATAATGTGATTGCATTGATTTTGGGGAGGCATAAATCAAGTATAATTTATAATAATTTAAAGGTAATTGCGAATAAGATAAAAGTAGATCAACAGCATCTAATTCTTGGATAGAAAAGAAAAAGAATTTGAGTAATATAGCAAATAATAAAAAATGAAATGGGGAAACATAAAAACTATAAAATAATGTAACTAAGCCAATGCTAAATGGATCAGATATTGTTATATTGATTAAAGAAAAATAACCTTAGCTTTGAAGGACACATATTTTACAAAATGATGAAAGTGAAAAATAAAAATGTGAGCAAAATACACAGTAAAAAGCCAAACAGAAATCAAGCGTGTTGGCAGTAGAAATGTGATAAAAACTAGAATTTAGGGCAAAAGAGCATTAACCAGCAGAAGGCATAGTATATTGATTACATTTACAAGTTAAAAGGAAGATTGAGTATAATCATTATACCCTTTGATATGCCAAATTATAGGGCATCTAGTATCTGGACCAAAATTCATTTGAAATTCAAGGATAAATGAACAAAACTACAATTGGAGTATGAAGTTTTTAAAACTTGTTTTTAATCAGTCTTTGATAGATGAAAAAGAAAACAGTAAATATATAGAGAAACTAAATAATATAAATAGCATGATTTTAAAATACATATTTTGAGCCTAAAATAGAGAATATGAATTATTATTATGTCTTAGGTTTACAAAGACAAATTATTAAATTTCTAAAAATAGATATTATACAAACCACATTCTCAGACCACAATGCATCCACACTAGACTTTATTAATAACTAGATTAATGGGCAAATACAACATCACCATCCTTGGAAATGAAACAAAATGTTACTTTTCTCAAAAAGGAAATAATTACTGTAATTACACATTAACTTTTGTCCTTTGGTTTTTGACCAATGATAAATCAAAAGCATTTTATTATATGACTGACAAATGAGTCATTATAATTATTAGGCAGTATATTAATGTCTGGAAATTACAAGATGGTGAACAAAATTGTTCTAAAGTAAAAAGGGAAAAAATTAAGGAATAATAGTAAGAAATTAATAAAATAGAAAAATTTTAAAATAAAGCGAATTGATGAGTTTCTGCAAAGAGGCTAGTACAGCTGATAAACACCTGATAATGATAATCAAAGAAAAAAAGGAAACACAAGTACTTATACCTGTAAGATATCTGTATATTTGCAAATATGAAATAGGAAAAGTAATAGTACCTACCTTATAGAATTGATGTATTAAATGATGTATGTATAAAACTCATAGAATAGAGCCTGATGTATAATGACCGTATAGTAAATATTAACTTAGTAGTAATAGTTTTACTATTTATTCTTAGTAGTATTAATATCATCAGTATTATTAAAACAGTTAAAGAACAAAAAGTAAAATAAAAGATATTTTCATCACTGATGAATTTAAAATGTGCTATTTTTTTTTCTTGGAAAATATGAATGACCAGATTAGAATGAGAACATTTGAGTAGCTTGACAATTAAAGTGGAAAAAAAATGAAAAAAAAATCTCAAAATTTAAGAAATAACCCATTAAAGATGTCGATCTCAGACATTTTCCTGGGCCAGTTCTTTTTGATCTTCTTAAATTTTTAATGTTTATTTGTGAAATGTAACTTTACATAAAACGTGTAGTAAAACAGATCATCACCATGCTAACAGTCACAAAACTACCACTCTGTTGAGAGTAAACCATGTGACTCTTCTGATCACAGTGTTCTCTCTTCCCCTCAGAGGTAACCACTATACTGACCTTTATAGTAATAACTCTCTGACTTCTCCGTTTTATTTTACAACCTGTGTGTGCTCCCCCTACACACTCTGGTTTTGCCTATTTTTGTGTGTTGTGTAAATGGAATCACACAATACTTGTCAGGAATGAGGAAAGGATGCTTTCTGTGATTGCTGCTCCTTGAATAAAACTGTCAAAGGAATATTAAGACCTCTCAGGGGAAACATATAAAACTTTATTTAGAGATACTGAAGAAGACCTAAATAAATGGAGAAATGTTCCATGTTTGCGGATTAAAAGATTCAATATTACAAAGATAACAAAGGGAGAGCTCTCAACATCTTACCATTAAGTGCAATATTTTCCTAACCATTCAGAAGATATTCTTTAAGAGACTGAGGAATTTTTCTCCTTGTGTGCTAAAAAAGTTTTTTTTTTTTTAAATACCATGAATGGATATTGAGTTTCATCAAAAACTTTTTGTAGCCCTTGAGATAATTCTATGATTTTTCTCTTTTATCAATATAGAAAATTAGCGTTTATAGATTAAATCAGCTTTGTATTTTTGGAATAAACTTGGATTTTCTCTATAGGCTGGCTTTGTTAATTGTTTCTTTAGGATTTTTTCATTTATGTTTGTGGGTAAGATTTACTTGTACTTTTTCTTTCTCCTAATATTCTTATTGAGTTTTATTATTATAAGGTTATCCTGGTCTGGTAAAATGGGTTGAGGAGCATTTCCTTTTTATTTTTTTTCTCTGCAAGAATTTATGTTGAATTGGAATTTTTTATTCTTTGAACATTCTCTCATGAAGTTAATATTCTAGTGAGTGAGTTTGAAAACAAATAAGTAAAAGATATACTAAGATAGTGGCAAGTGCTAAGGAGACAAAACAAAAGCAATGAGGAGTTATGAAATGTTTGGGTAAAATGTTGACTTTTTAGATTGGTAGGCCAGATCTCACTGAGAAGATGATTACCAGCACAGAGTAGGCAGAAAAGCATTCCAGGCAGAGGGTGGACAAATGCAAAGGCCTTAAGGCTGGAAAAGCAGCAAAAGGTCATCAGGACTGGAGTAGAGAGAACCAGGGGAAGAGGGGATGAGGTCAGAAGTTGGAGGGAGGGCAAAGGCCAGATAATTTAGGACTGTCAGGTCGTAGTAAAAATTTTGGCTTATTTCTTGAGATAGGAGGCCATTGGAGGGTTTTAAGCAAAGGAATGTCTCTTATCAACCTGTTAACCTAGTGTCACTGTGCAGGCTTGCTGAGAATAGATTTCTAGTAGAGTTAGGGCAGGAGAAAGTCACCTAGTTAGGAGACCATTAGGGTAATCCATATGAGAATGATGGACCAGGATAGCAGCTGTAGGGGTGGTGAAATGTGGTCCGAGTCTGAATAAATTTCATCAGAAGAGGTGATAGGAGTTGTGAAAGATTAGATATAGAGTGGACATAAAGACAGGAATCAAAAGTAGCTTGAAAGTTTTTACCCAGATCAACTAGAAAAAGGTAAGCAGAAGGCATTAACTGAGGTGGGGAAACCATCAGGAAGAGCCCTTTCCAGAGGGAATATTGGGATCTTGGTTTTGGATATGTTTTAGATGAGGTGCATATTAGGCATCCAAGTACAGATATAAAAGAAACCATCTTAGATACTGGTCTGCAATAGGGAGAGGCCCTGCCTGGAGATAAAAATGTAGGAGTCATTCCATGGCCTGGAGAAAATACTATGTTTTGAATATAGATGTAAAAAAGAAGAGGTGCAAGGACTGAACCATGAGATATGGAAGTCAGGAATTACCAGTGGTGCTACGTGCTCCAATTAGGTGAAGTAAGTTAGGATTGAACAAGGACCATTATGTTTAGCAACATTGGGGTCATTTGATCTCAAAATTTACAAGAATAAATACTTGAGAAAAGCCAAAGAAAATGTGAAAAGTTGTGACTGAGACTTACTAGATATCAGAACGTACTATGTACACCCTCTATAATTAAATCAATGCTGAATTGATACAGAAATGGACAAAGAGACCACAACTGAAAACTCAGAATGTTATGTGAAAATTAGCTGGACGTGGTGGCACGTGCCTGTAATCCCAGCTACTCGGGAGGCTGAGGCAGGAAAATCACTTGAACCCGGGAGGCAGAGGTTGCAGTGAGCTGAGATCATGCCTCTGAACTGTAGCCTGGTGACAGAGCTAGAATCTGTCTCAAAAAAAAAAAGAAAGAAAGAAAGAAAGAAAATGAATTCTGAAATGTAAAAGACTTAAATATAAGAAATAAAGTAATAACCATCATGCAAAAAAATAGGAGACTGTATATACAATGTCTGGATAAATATACCTCATACCCTAAAAATAGAAAAGAGCTCTTATAGATTGACAAAACAACAAACATGTTAATAGAAAAAAATGAGTAAGAGAAGTGAACAAGCAGTTTACAGAAGATCAAATTAATTGGTCAATAGACTTAAGAAAAATGGTTAAGTTTATTAGTAGTCAGGGAAATGAATCAATGAATATTGATTGTTGGCAGAAAAAAAGTGAAAAAAAACCCTTCTATTGCTAATAGAGGTACGTGGGAAAAAGGATTCTCTTACCTTAGAGGTATGATTTTGTTTCCCCCATAATGTTGCTAATGTGATGGCACAAATGGTTTCCATTCAGTGAGAAACATGTTGTAATGGAACTTTGTTTATTTGCACTTGGAATGCTATTGTGTGGCATACATAGCCCTTAGTAGCACTGTGGCTTTAGACCACTCACATAAATTCTTGAAGCCTCATTTTCCTCATTGTGAGATGGAGATAACCAGCCTTAGCTGACTGCTTTCCTCTGGGGTTGAATAACAGATCTTGTGTATGCCAGGTCTTTGCAAATGATATAATGTGATTTACAGAATATTAGGATAGGCCATGAGCTTTTCAATACCAGAGTCCAAGAACAAATTACATAAACGTGTATATAGAAGGAAAATCTACTAAGTGTAACTTGCAGTAAAGAAGAGCTTTGTAAAGAAGGCTTGATGTCTTAGTTACTTTCATTATTGGATCTCAGTTTTCTGAACACAGAACAATGCTGTCCAGTAGCACTTACTGCAGTGATGATGTTCTGTGATCTGTATGCTTTCCAGTACTAGTCACATGTAGTCGTTGAACACTTGGCATGTGTTAGTGCAGCAGAGGATCTGATTTATCGAATTTTAATTTAACTTTCAGTTTTAAAGGCTGCATGTGGACAGTACCATATTGGACAGGAAACCTAGGCTGCACACACTTACTAAATTATAATTTGAGGCAGCTTACAACCAGATGCCAAAGAAATTACAATCAGAGGTAGGTGCAGTTTATATTTGCCAAGACTAAAATCGATATTTAAAAAAATGTAGTTTGATGAACTCAAGATCTGAATAAGTAAACTATTAACAGAAGATATTCAATTTGAGGAAGGAATTTATTCAAAGACTATAGAAGTTGAACATTTAGACTTCTCAGCCGGAAGTCCAGACATGCTGGCCTAGGGGCTTTCCCAGATCAGCTTTTGCTTTCTTTGTAGATTCCTTGCTGCCAGTGCAGTATTCTTCACTCCTCCCAGGTTGTAGCCCTGGCTCCTCTCTTTTCTCTGTTTTGATTCCCTGCTATGAGCTTCAGTTTATTCTTCTACAAAATGGATCAAATATCTATCTTCAAGGAACCTTTACTCTTCTAACATTCTAGGAACTTTAAGGAGCTAGCTGATTTTTCATGGACTGCATTTCAGGGGTGTCGCTCGTGTGGTGATTTAGGGATCAAGATGAGAAAGGATTTTGTAGCCAGGAGTCTCATCCTCCACGTCGAAATGTCTTTCCATAGCATCAATCAGTGGGTGGCCTTTTTGAGGTCTGGGAGCTTTGGTCTGCCCTGACCTTTGCCTACTTGATCTGAGATATTTTTCAGTTGAAGATCCCACATTCAACTTTGCATATTTCCATTTATTTTATCATCAAGCCAAACCATTTTAAGGCTAAATATTTTTTAAAAACTACTCTGCAAGCTCATGTTGTAGCTGCTGTAGGCTTACTTTTCTTCTCATAGTTAGTTTCTACTGCGCTTTGTGTAAGATAGTTGGAAACTGTCGTTATTTAAGAAGAAAACAAAGAGCTTACTATTTTACAAAGAGCAAAGACATTTGATTGTTGATATATATTTTCCTGAAGTTTTACACATCTTTTTGTCTTTTTCTTTTTAGAGTCCTGTGAAGATAAATCAGATTAGCTTGGATGAAAGTGGAGAGCACATGGGGGTGTGTTCAGAGGATGGCAAGGTATGGCAAAGATGTGGTCATGCAGAGAGTTCTGTGGCGCCAGCCCCAGGTGATCGGAACAGCACCTTGCTTACTATATACCTGCATTAAGACAATCTTGATTATTCTTTCTGAGTATTGAACTTGCTTCTGATTGGTCATAATTAAAGTAAAATATATTTTGCACAAATGTGCCTTAGGAAAAGTAATTACAAGAATGTCAATAATGTAACTAGTATTAAGCTGATTAACAGCTGTGGCAGGGTGACGTGTCACCTTAATCATTACTACCGTGCCACTTCTACTTCAGTGACTAGTCTGCAGTTCCTGCAAGACAGTAGTTTAATGTCTTTCTGCCATAAATCCACAAAATTGGATTTTGTGGGCATGATTTCTGTGGGCCAGTGGTTTTCATTTTCACACACAAGTTATGAATGTTTCTCTTGAATTATAGAATCTTTTGATAAGCAATCATAGTTTATCAGAAGAATAAAGTGTCTTACAATGGCCACATTAAATAAATGTAAAATCAATATATGTACAGTTTTCTAAAAACCTGGCGCCTACTTCCTCGACCAAGGACATACATCATTTGTGCAGTGTATAACTAACAATTATCAGTGCTTCTTGCTGATGTTGAGCTGTGACATTTAATGGTTGTGGTGATTGATTTTCCACTTATAAGAATGTCTTTTGTTTTTAAGTCGATGAAAATCTTTTCTAATGTTGGTTTGCAATGATAAAATCCTAATGCACAGTGTATTTAAGCTACTTTTCTAAAATAACAGTTTGAGAGAGTGCATTAAGAATCATTATAGATCTTTACATATTCCTTACTGAGTAAAGCAGATTTCCTAATCTAATTTTGTATTTATTATGTGCCCTAAATTCAGTGGGCCATTAAGATGGGTAAATTAAAAACAGTATACCCGGTGTAAAAGAGATATACCCATTTAATCTGTTAACAAAAAGCAACATGAAGTCTCTTGACATACAAGAATGCATTTTATATATCTAAGCCTAATGTTGCCCAAAGAGTCTTTTGAAACAGTAATTGGAACACTAGTGCTTTTCAAAAAGCACTGTCAAATTTTACAGTACTTTCAGAAATTCTGAGATTGTCATGATTATCAGAGAGAGATGAAGGAGGAGTTGGTTTGTGCAGAAATGGAGAAGAATTATCCACACCGCTGAAACATTTTTTGTGTTCATGTATTTGTAAAGAAAGATAACCTTCATTTTGTTTTCTTAAAGGTGAGAAATTCCTTTTGGGCTGTAATCAATTTAACCGAACTAATTTGTTGAAAGATAGTACTCATTTTTATTAAAAATTGGAAACGAATTTTTACTAAATACTTCATCTAGGAATTTTCAGAGCTTTAAATGTTGAAGAATTGTTATTTAATGTACCAAAGTGGAATATGTTAGCTACTCCATCTGGTGGATAAGATGAACCTCAGATTATCTCATGGTACCCTTCTTGTCAAACACCTTTGGTTTCCTATTTTGGTAAAATCTATAGCTGCCTATTTTAGTGTGGAACCATGATATATTTTTGGAAATAATTTTCCCGTATTTTTATTAACATTGATAGAATTGAAAATAAATCTTTTAGTACACAAAATTACATGTAAGCTACCCCCTTACCATGGGTTAGTCAGTATTGTGAAAATTGAGAAGCTAGTATAGAATGATCTGGTAAAGTGGTTGGTGATGATAAAAATATAAAGACATTACACAAACACATTCCAGATATCTAAATCTAACACATCTTTAAATAGGTTTTGTGGGTATTTTTTCCTTTCTTCAGTGTGTTAAGGTTCCTAGATAAATAATTATTTATTAGGTTATTTCAAGGATAACCTTTGATATTTGCATTCAGTTTTCAAGTCATAATTCCAGCAGTTGTTTAAAATTTACACCATTTATTCAGCTGGTGCTCATTTTCAATCTTTTTTTGTCATGACTTTTCTGCAGTTCTACATTTTGAGACACACATATCGTATGTGTGCGTGTGTGTGTGTGTGTGTCTGTGTGTGTGTGTTCAGTTTCAGTTTACTGGCATATGTTTCTAGAAAACCTTTAGGATAAGTACATACAAGGTTTATTTTGGGATTTCTTGCATATGTTGCTTTCATATGTAAACTATAGTATAAAATTCTGGGTTGGAATATTTTCTCTCAAAATTTTGGAGATGTTGCTCCCTTTTTTCTGACATTTATTTGTGTAGACATGTCTGAAACCAGCCTACTTTTGTTCTTTTCTAAAACCTTTACAATTTTTTTTTTTGGTCCTGCCTTGGAACTTGGACTAATAATAATAATTACAACAAGAACAACAACAGTAATAAATGGTCTGTGTAATTCAGTTTGCTAAGTTATGTCTAGTTCTGGTCTCTTTTCATTAATTTTTTCTGGAGCACCGTCAGTCCTTTTGATCCATACACTGAAGTATTGTTTTCATTTCAGAAAAGTTTAGTTCGGTTATAATTTTGATGATTGCCTCAGTTGCATTTGTTTTCATTTCTTCAAAGAAATTCAGTAATATAAAGCTGAAGGCAATATCGCTTAGAGGCTAGGAGCATAGCTCTGTATTCCAGCTGCCTGGGCTGGCATTCCCACTTGGTGTGTGAAGTTGGGCATGTTGCTGGGCCTGGCAGTGCCTCCCTCTCCTCATCTTGGCAGTGGGAGGCCCCTGAGGAGTGTTGTGAGGTGCAGGGGATATGGTAAGCTGTCAGTTATGTATTAATTGTTTTTATTGCTAACCATTCATTTTTAATCCATTGCTGTCTGGCCTCTTCCTGTCTCCCATTCTTGTACCTGAACTTTTCAAGGCAAGAGGGTGAATGATTAAGCACTATTTACCCTTCTCCTCCTTTTGGCAATACATAGGTTGTATAGAAAATTGTTCATTCATATTGTGTGACGTCTCACACATATACTTTGCTTTCTCATTTTTAGCCTTTTATTTCTGTGTAGTCAGGGAGAGTTCCTCTACTTGTTTATTCCCTTCGCTGATTCACTTTTCTTCCAAAGTCAGTTTTGTGTCTTACTGCTTCCTGGAGTAGATTTTTATTGCATTTTGCATTTTTAATTTGTCTGAAATCTTTCCCAATTCTGTTTTCATATCAGCCTGATATATATTTAATTTTTTAAAAATTAGAACTTTTTGGCCAGTGCAGTGGCTCACACCTGTAATCCCAGCACTTTGGGAGGCCGAAGCGGGCAGATCACGGGGTCAGGAAATCGAGACCATCCTGACTAACACGGTGAAAACCCATCTCTACTAAAAATACAAAAAATTAGCCGGGTGTGGCAGCGGACGCCTGTAGTCCCAGCTACTCAGGAGGCTGAGGCAGGAGAATGGTGTGAATCCGGGAGGCAGAGCTTGCAGTGAGCCGAGATCACGCCACTGCACTCCAGCCTGGGTGACAGAGTGAGACTCCATCTCAAAAAAAGAAAATAAAAATATAAATAAATAAATAAACAAAAATTACTACTTTTTATATGCCATAGAGTGTCAGACGGGTGTTGTCTAGTGGTTAGCAGTGGAATTATCCTGTCACTTCTTAGCTGTGTGATGTCTGCTAAGTTATTTATACCTCTCTCTACCTCAGCCCATTTCCTCCCCTGTAAAATGGGGATAATAACAGTACCTACTTAATTATTAGGAGGATTAAATGAGTTAATATATGTAAATTACTTGGAATAGAACCTAGAACAGAAAAATCACTTAGTAATTGTGAGCTATTATTATAATCATTGTCGTCATCTTCCTGTTTTTCTGCTCCAGGTTCTTAGAGGTCTGATCTTCTTGTTGTGGTTGCCAAACAGTTTTCTAGTTTTTTCTTTGGTTTCTGGTTAATATTAAGATATTTCTTAAAGCATGGTTTTTCTCCCTTTGAATCTTTGGAATGTTCTGCAGGACTTTTTAAATAGACCTTGGCTATGTTTTTCTTTGATTTGTTTATCCATTCCAGAACAGGCAGATCTCTTCCTCAACCTGGGTTAGCAAACAGATTCAATGTCTAACTTGCCCTTGTTACTGTTTTGGGTATTTTAGAATCCCCTTAGTTCAGCAACAGGGACCCTAAAATGAGCTCAGTTTCCCGTAACTAAATGAAGGCAGCTCCCTGGGGGGAACTAGAGGCTTCTGTCATCACTCTCTGGTCTCTGATAGTCAACCTGGGTGGAGAGTATGAAAACCAGCAATCTTGACTGCCAGAGTCCCTTTAGCTACCACTGGAGGTATAATGACAGTTCACATGTCCACCCTATTCTGATTTTTAATGTGTTGTTTGGAAGCAGAAGTTTGAGAGAGGCTGTTACAAGGGAAGTCTAACTGGGAAGGTCATATAGTACTCTGGCCACCTCCGTCCTCATTTCTCTGCATCAGGGCTGTTGCCCAGTGTTCTGGTTGGCAAATACATAGAGTTTCATGCTAAAGTGAAGAATGATTACATCCCTTACTGTTTCATGAGGGTAGGTTTCCTCTATTTCGGGTAACAAAACATGTACCACATACTTCTAAGGTACTCACATGGCTCTCTGGTTTGTAGCTAATGAGAATTCCCCCAGGACTTTGCAGGAGCTTGGTTCTATGGCTCATTGTTAGGAATTTTCTCTTTTTCTTCATTAGGTATTTTTTTTAGCAGGTTCAGAGTAGTTGTTAGGGCTACTACAGGAGATACCATTTTCAAAAGGGTCCTCTCTCGTAACCTTTAATTATGTGATTCTTATCTCAGATGAGCTCTTCCCAAAAGCCGAGGGATTCCCTTTACAGATAAGTGTGATTTTCACGGACAAAATGGGAAAATAAATAAAGAGGGAGAGAGAGGGGAAATAAATGAGAATTGTTTTGGATTTTATTAGCTTTAGTAGTATAACGTGTGAGCAGCTAGTTTGGCATGCCATAGTAGTGAAATGAACCAAAACATTGAAGATTTTACAAATCACCCTTGTGCTGATACTGACAAAGCTTATGAGATTTGTCTCGTGAAGTTATATGTTTTTTATATTGAAATAGAATATAAGAACAGTTGAGGAAAATGTTGCTCAGTTAAACATAGTAATAGAAACTGACCAGAGAGTTCTATTCTTGATTTGCCACCTTCAGCAGTTACTCCTCCAGCCCCTACTGTGGGTATGACAGTGACATTTTTGCTTCTGGCGAATTCTTAAGGATAGTGATGTGTATCGGTGCCTGTTTACTATGAACTTGTTTGATTTTGTTCTCTTTTTTGTTTATTCCTCTTTATCACTATACTCTTATGCCTACAATATGCATTTTTAATTTTTAAAGGGACATTTATCCTCAGCAATTCCTAATTTAATTTTCAGCATTACATCCACAGTCCCAGTATTTATCCACACATTTACTGATCTGTCAGTCTTTTTCTACAGGCTTATGCATCATTTGTTTACATCTCATATACTTTTCTGCATTATAGAAATCACTTTTTTTCTAAAATTTCTTTATTCCATCTATAAGGCAGAAGGAAGTTTATCCATTTGAATGAATAATCAGCTTCATTTAATTTCAATTTCTGTCATAGAGTGCCCTTAATTCAAAGTCTGATATTCATGTTCTTTTCAGTTTGGCACATATTTAAGGCTTTTGAATGTTTTTTTGTTGTTGTTCTATTCTACTCTTCTTACACTTTAGGTAAAAAGATATCTTTCTTTTTTGCAAATTTCAGTTTATCCTATATAAAGATAGCATGTAGAAGAATAGGATTTAGAAAATCCGGGTTCTGGTTCTAACTCTTCTGCTTATGATTTTTATGACCTTAGGCAAGTAATTTTTCTATAGAATCATCAGTTCAACAGGCATAATGGTATTTGCTCTTAGACCTAGCAGTTTTGCTATGAGGACCAAATGAGGAACAGCAAAACATTGCCAATTGTGCAGACTTCAAAAATATCATTTCGCCTCACCAGAAAGTTTGAGTTTGTTTGTTCAGGGTGGGATTTGGCCATTAGTTTCCAGGAATTTTAACTGTACAGGTGTGTTTGAGAACCACTAAGGTAAAGCATGTTGACACATTTAGGGATGTGAGTTAGTAGCAGTAGTATGAGATTTAGCACAGGACCATGCAGTACATGACCTTATTGTACTGAAAAGAAATAGATTAAGTTAGGAGAAGTTCAGCTTGCTAGTTGAGCAGGTATTCGTACTGAGGTAGCTTCATCAAGGTGGCCATTTGTTGATTCACTCCATTAAGATTCCCATGATTCAGGAACCTCCTTCTTTTCACCTGATTTTCTTAGATTTGTTGGAGTCCATCAAGTTAAACTTCCCCAGGTAAAGTGAAACCCTGAATGCAGTGCTTTCCTTTTCTGCTTTTTAGCCATTATTTTATAAGATGTTTGTTATATTATCCTATGCCTATATATTTCCATAAAAGTAATGACTTTATACCCTCTGAACAATGAGAAGCAGGTGATGGGGGGGGACATATGTGTATTTGCCATGTGAAGAATACATTTCAGGGCCAGCCTCAGGAAAGATGAAATTCCTTCTGTTTTACATTATATTATCTCCTGTTTGTAGAACCCAAATAACAAACTTCGCACAAGTATATGAAAACAGTAGTTACAAAATGAGTGGATGGTCCCCAAAACTCTAACTTTTAATGCATGAATCTGTTTCCCAAAATTATAACATAAGTGAATTTCCTGCTTGGGGCTTGAAAGAATGAACCACTCAGAACTTACCAAGATTAAAATAAGAAGAAATTGAAAGTTTAAGTAGTCCTATATTTATTTTTCAAATAGAATTTATAATTGGAAACCTTTTCACAAAGAAACTATCTTAGTCCATTTGTGTTGCCATAACAAAATACCTTGGACTGGGTAGTTTATAAATAACAGAAATTTATTTCTCACAGTTCTGAAGGCTGGGAAGTCTAATTTCAAGGTGCCAGCATTTGGCATCTGGTGAGGGCTGCTCTCCTTGCTTCCAAGATGGCGCCTTGTTATTGTAACTTCACATGGCAGAAGGGATGAATTATGTGTCCCTGTGTGGCAGAAGGCAGAAGAGCAAAAGGGCTAGCTAGTTACCTCAAGCTATAGCTAGTTACCCCAAGCTTTCTTATAAGGGCACCAATCTCACCTATGAGGGCTCCACCTTCATAATTTAATCACTCACTAAAGGCCCTACTTCTTAATACCATCACCTTGGAGGTTAGGTTTCAACACAGTGAATTTGGGGAGAACACATACATTCAGACCATAGCAAAGCCATGAGACCTAGATGGCTTCACCAGTGAATTCCTACAAAAGTTAAAGAAGAATAATACCACTATACAAGAGACTAGAAAGACAGTGAACACATTCCAATGTTGGGAAATAGTTCTCATTGGCTCTAGTACTATTTGTTAGCTCCAAGCATTTGAGATCTCATGGAATTCTCATGCTGAGAGTATAAATAACCATCACTTTGGAGGTTAGGTTTCAACGTAATGAATTTGGGGGAACACAAACATTCAAACTTTCTCGTGGTGAGAGCATAATTAATTTGAAACCACTTTGTGAAATGGTTTGCCTATTAAATGTGAACATGCACATAACCTATGACTCAGCAATTCCATTCCAAGTTATACACCCTTCATAAATATGTATATAAGTCCACCAAAAGATTTGCAAAGCATGTTCTTAGCAGCAGTATTCATGATAGCCCCAATCTGGAAACAACCTAAGTGGTCATCAATGGAAGATGGATATGTGAATTGTGATATATTCATACATGAAATAATACCCAGCAGTGGCAAAGAACCAACCTCTACTATATGCAACAGTGTGGCTAAATCTCACAAAGAAAATGTTAAATAATGAATGAAATAAATCAGTGAAATAGAATATGATTCCTTACTTACAAAATTCTAACACCAGCACAACTTATCCATGCCACTAGCTTTGAGGGTAGTGATTAGTTGGAGGGTGTTATTTACTGGAAAGGGAAACAAAGGAGCTTATTGGCTTCTATTTCTTGATCAGAGTGATGGTTACAGGGATATGTTTGTGTCATAAAAATTCATCAAACTATAAATTTATGATTTGTATTTTTTATAGCATGTGTTTTATATTTCAGTTTTGTTTTTGTTTTGTTGTTGTTAAGTAAAGCACTCAGAAAATATACTAAGTATGAATAAAGTAGCCTGGAACAACTTTAAGGGAGACACTGATAAGCAGGAACTTAGATCTTTCATTTCTGTATTCTCAGTAGATTTAGCATAAGTTGTGAGTGAAGTGTGGTTCACCTAATCTCTTACCACACTGATCTACATGGTTGGTTTATTTTATATATATGAGAGACACTAAAAAAAAATCTCCCCTTTCCTTTAAGGGATGAAAAAATAGTTCCTTTAGGGACAGCTTATGGAAGTTTATAAAAGAATAGTAATAACTTGTTCAAATCTGTTTCATTGTTTTAATGGCATGCATTTAATACAATTTGTGGTGATTGAAGGGAACTCTATCCATGGAATGCTTATGAAAGCTTAATTGCAGCAAAGTACCCTCAACCTGATGGGATTTTCTTTTTTCTTTTTTCTTTTTCTTTTTCTTTTTTTTTTTTTTTGAGACGGAGTCTCACTCTGTCACCCATGCTGGAGTGCAGTGGCGCAATCTCGGCTCTCTGCAACCTCTGCCTCCCAGGTTCAAGCAATTCTCCTGTCATCCTCCTGAGTAGCTGGGACTACAGATGCACGCCACCATGCCTGGCTAATTTTCATATTTTTAGTAGAGATGGGGTTTCACCATATTGGTCAGGGTGGTCTTGAACTCCTGACCTTAGGTGATCCACCCACCTCAGCCTCTGCCTCTCAAAGTGCTGGGATTACAGGCGTGAGCCACCGTACCTGGCTGATGGGATTGTTTTCATTAGATATTTAATAGAGGTCATGGGGCCTTAAAATTATTAAATATTCTACTTTTCTTATTGATAGTATGTGTTCATACTGACTCAGTAGCCTTCTCTATTGCTGTCATGGTGAGCTGATACAATCCATTTTCTTTGTAGGTGCAGGTATTTGGACTGTATTCTGGAGAAGAATTTCACGAGACTTTTGACTGTCCCATTAAAGTAAGTATTCAGCAAGTTTTACTTTTTCTAAGGGTTTTCTCAAGTAAGGCAATATGGATTACAGTAATTTGAACATTACCACTTCTGTATTAATTTTGTCAGTAAGTGTCTGTTCAACACTTCAGATGTACTGGATACTACTATTTAGATGCTGTGAAAGAAGACAGAATGTGTATTTTGTGACTGTGATCTCAGTCTGTCTTCAGGGGTATTTTATTATAGTGAGTGAGATCACTCACACACACACACACACACACACATGCACACACACACACGATCTGTGATAAAAGACTCAAAGAGGTAGGAATAATATTAAGCATTCCAAAGCTGAAAGGAATCACTTTTAGCTGTTCTTGTCATTGATGGCTTCATTGGTGGAGTGATGTTTAACTTGGCTTTAATAAATGGAGAAGGACTGATGAGAGAAGCTGGCTTTCCATGTGGAAGAACAACATAATAGAAATGGAGAGGCTAGAAAGTTCACCTTGTGTTCAGGAAATGGCAAATTGTCCAATTTATTTGGTACATAAAAGACTGATTTCACAAGAGAATGTGGAGGAAGATTGGGCTGGCTTTACATTCAGGCTGAAGAATTTGGACTCCATTTGGTAGATAACTAGAAATTACTGAATATTTAAGAACAAAGTAAATAAACTGAGCTAAGCTTTAAGAAAATTAATATGGTGACTGTATACAGTATTGATTGAAGGACAGATAAGAGTCAAGAGGACTAGTTTTAGATAAAAATTATGGTAGTTGAGGTGTCTATTATAGTTGTTGAAGGAAGAGGTCATTTATTTTTTTCACCTGTTTATTCAGACATTTATTGACCAGCAGGTAAAGGAGAGATAGGGTCTGATGTATGTTTTAAAAAGTTGAATTTGCCAGAGTGGAGGGTGATTTAAACAGGAGAGTGATTGGGGACAAAAGACAATTTAGAAGCCTAATATAATACTCTAGGCAGGGCATTACAGGATCTCAATGAAAAGAATGATAGTGAGTGTTCAAGATGGAAAGGATGAAATTTATTTGGACAGCCTGTGCTAAATAGACTTAGCGAGCCTTAGTGATGGCTTGGATGAGGGTGATGAAAGACGGAAGAGCTCGGGGTCAGTTCAGGTTCTCGCTTTGGGGATGGGGTGTGGGATGCCATCAGTTGCAGTAGGGTATGTTTGAGTAAGGACATGGCTAGTTTGGTCCTGAGTTTAGATAAGTGTAGTACATCAGGTGGGAATGTTACGGAGGTTTTAGAAACATGAATATGGGCCTCAGGATGGAGATTGGCCCTTAAACACAAACGTGATAACCATAGTTGAATAAGGTGAAGCTATTTTTAAAGATATCCAATTTAGAGCTGTAGAGTGAGAAGAGAAGACTGATGGTGAAATTCTGGAACACTCTAACTTGAATACTCAGGCTGTGGAAGAAAAAACAGCAAAGGAGTCTAAGAAGAAGCAGTTGGAGGGACTGTAAGGAATCCCGAAGAGTGGTGTCAGAGAAGCCAGGGGAGAGAGGGTTTCTACAAGGAGGAAGTGGTCAGCAGTGTCAAATGCAGTGTGGAGATTAAATAGGGGGAAGGACTGAAACAAGGGCATTCTATGTGGTGATTTTGAAGTTACTGGTGACCTTGCTGAGGACTTTTTTTAGAGCAGGAGGGTCACTATACATGAAGGAATAAATTGGAGATGAGGAAGTAGAAACAATCAGCAGAGACTCTTCTTTAAAGAAATTTGGTAATAAAGAAGAGAGATCATCTGGTAGAGAGAGGGGCCGTGTCCTGGGAAGGTTTTTGCCGACCATGTTTTGGTTCATGGCAAAAACCAGTAAAGAGGAAAAGATTAAAAATAAAAGAGAATGCTTCTTGGAGCAGCACTAAGCAATGAGATCAACAGCTTAGGGAGGGAAGATAATCTTGGAAGAGTCCTAGACCCTCTGCCTGTGAAACAGGCATGAAGGAAGTGGACTGAGCCTAGCTATTGCAAGTTAGACAGTGAAGGAGGAGCACTTGTGGGCAATGACCCTGTTGGCTTTATTTTCTTACATCTGAAGGGAAGAAAAGGGTAACATAATGTGTTTGAGGAGCAGTGGAGATGTTTGGAATCAGTCACTGTCTACAGTTATGCATTACGAGAGAGCTAGGGGGAGAGTTTAAGAATGTGAAACAATAGAATGTGTGAATTCTTCAGTACTGGTATTGAGGATGGATTTAGGAAAGTGTTGAAGGGAAGAAGGGCTAACCTGGGAGGTAGGAGTGTTTAGAGCAATGAAGGATCATATGCTAATCCTTAAAAATGACATTGTAGGAAGAGGAATCTATTCCATTGTAGGAGGGAAATGTGTCAATTAATACAAGTATAAAATATGTTTAATTGAAGGTATATAGAAGTATAATTGTGTGAGATTTTGTGTGTGTGTTTACCTAAAAAAAATTCTCTATGTTAAATTAGAAAAACACAAAATTAGTTAAGTTGGTGATTTCATGGGTGGTTTGGGGATAAAGAGAGAAGGAGGTGGAGTCTATGCAAGCTTACAGCCACAACAGATGAGCTCCAAAGATGGAGGTGCACTGAGTGGAGCCGCGAGGGCTTTTGTTTTCATCCCCTCCCCAAGATGTTAATGATGTTATGTAATCATAAAGCCCTTGCAAATGAAGGAAACAGTAACAAGGGTGGTGGAGCAACCTTAAGAGAAACCTGGATAGCAAGGGGCTGGAGAAAGATTCGATGAGTGGGAAGCAGATGAGAATCAGGGGAACAGGTTGTATGTAAAAAGCTAAGTCCTGAACGGTTAGCTCTTTGGGCCTGTAGCTCTGTTCTCTCTCCATTGATGGGGTCTTGGTGTAAGTGGGCTAAACGTCTGGGAGGCTGCGTTGCCACTTGGTGCCATCTATCACTGAGAGTCATCTTGGACAAGGAGTTAGTTGGCTTCTTTCTGTTTTTTTTGTTTTGTTTTGTTTTCTGTAAATTGTATCCAGTTAGAAACAGTTGTGACATCTTGCTGCCTTGACCAACCTCCCCTGACCTCCCTTGCTGCCTCTATACAGGGGACATCCACTTATAGGGGTCCTCAGCCAGAAACTAGAACTGACTTATCCTACTCTTTGAGCTTTGACCTGGCTTCAGAGAAGAAATCTTTTCACGTAAGAAGAAAACTCAGATGTCATCAGTTGTTGTAAAATATGATTTGAATATATTACTTCCTACCAAGGTTTCAGGATAATTTTTAGATCATGCTTCTTGAACTGTGTCAGGGGTTTTCATTCTGTGCATTGGCCAAGACTCCTAAACCAGAGTTGGGTTCTGTTTCTCTTGTAGATTATTGCTGTGCACCCACATTTCGTGAGATCCAGTTGCAAGCAGTTTGTGACCGGAGGGAAGAAGGTAAGTGCTGTGTGTCTGTACCTTGATATGTAGCCTTGAGGGGTGTTGTGTGTTTACTCTGTAATTTATCCTTAATGTTTTAATGTCTGGCTATTCATTAGGAGAAATTCGAGAAAGACAAATGTAATGAAATCTGATGATCATCATCTCTTGGGGGAGTTGTGGCTTCAGTGTTTCTCACTACATTGCTTTTTTTGTTGAGACGGAGTCTCGCTCTGTCGCCCAGGATGGAGTGCAGTGGCGTGATCTTGGCTCACTGCAGCCTCCGCCTCCTGAGTTCAAGTGGTTCTCCTGCATCAGCCTCACGAGTAGCTGGGATTACGGATGCCCACTATCATGCCTGGCTAATTTTTGTATTTTTAGTAGAGTTGGGGTTTTGCCATGCCTCTACTAAAGACATGGCCTGGCTGGTCTCGAACTCTTGACCTCAGGTGATCTGCTCTCCTCGGCCTCCCAAAGCCCTGGGATGACAGGCGTGAGCCACTGCGCCCAGCCTCTTGCTACATTTCTTTGAAGTAGATATAGGACAAGAAAATAAGAGAGCTGTTACATCTAGAGCTTTGAAACATTGCCCCTCCCACAAAAAAGAGGCAGCATTTAAAAATAACAAAAGCACACTTAAACTACTGATTTTTTTTTTTCCGATTTTTTTTTTTCCTTGTAGAAAATCTCTTGCGGGCCTTGATAAACTTTTAGAGCAGTTATGGCTACTCTTCGCTGACATGTTCATGGCACATTTTATTATCTCAGTGCTATTTAAAAAATAAGAGATTGGACTGGGCATAATGGTGGCTCACTCCTATGATTCCAACACTTTGGGAGGCCAAGGTGGGAGGATCACTTGAGGCTGGGAGTTTGAAGCCAGCCTGGGCAGCGAGTGAGACCGACTCTACAAAAAAATGAAGAAATTAGCTGCGTATGGTGGTATGCCTCTAGTCCTAGCTATTGAAGAGGCTGAGGTGGGAGGATCACTTGAACCTAGGAGTTTGAGGTTGCAGTGAGCTGTAATTGTGCCATTGCACTCCAGCCTGGGTGAAAGAGCAAGACCCTGTCTCTTAAAAAATGTAAAGAGAAATAAGAGAGAAAAACTTTCATATATTAACATTTTTCTGTTTATAGATGTAGTAAATTCTCAAATTAAAGAATCTGTCTGCTTATAGAATAAGTCAAATTAGTTTTTTTTCTGTTTTTATTACTTAGAGATATTTTAAAGACCATTTTTATGCTAAATGCTATCACCATACTGGAACTCCGAATATTATTTACTATTCGGTTTGGAGCCAGTGAAAAGGAAGTAGTCTGTAGCTATTTCTGTAGTAGTATAGAGCTATGGAATGGCTGCTTTGAGGCCCAGCTACTGAATGCTTTTAAATGTTTTATGATACTTATCTGTCATTTTCCCTTGGTTCAATAGTTAATAGAATGATAGGGCGGGAAAACCTTCTGGTCATTACATGACTTGTTGTAATGAGTGGCAGGTTGGTAGATCCTGATTCCATTCCACAACATAAAGCCAAGATCACGCCAGTTCTGATTTCTGTTAGAGAGCCCCTCCTTCCCCCATCTCACAGCCCATTGTTATTCTTAGGCTGTAGTTGCATTCACCTTATGTTAAAATGTCCAGGGGACTATAGTGGGAATTACAGACCTAATCTCACATTCTCTAGCTTAGGTCTGCAGCTGATCCACTCCTGAAAAAATAACTACCTTACTTGTCTTTGTCTTTGTCAGCCTCAGGAAAGAGTAGCATTAACATTCCTCTCGTATTTCTTCACTAAACACTTTTTGGGTTAAGAAATTTTGTGTATAATTGTATTAGGGTTCTCTAGAGGGAGAGAATTAATAGGATAGATGTGTGTGTGTGTGTGTGTGTATATATATATATATATAGTAGTTTATTGGGGAGTATTAACTCACAAGATCACAAAATGAGGTCCCACAATAGGCCATCTCTGCAAGCTGAGGAGCAAGGAAGCCAGTCTGAGTCCTAAGCTGAAGAACTTGGAGTCTGATGTTCAAGGGCAGGAAACATCCAGCAAGAGAGAAAGATGTAGGCTGGGAGGCTAAGCCAGTCTAGTCTTTTCACGTTCTTCTGCCTGCTTTTATTCTGGCCATCCTGGCCAGATTAGCTGATTAGATTAGATTGTGCCCATGCAGATTGAGGGTGGGTCTGCCTCTCCCAGTCCACCAACTCAAATGTTAATCTCCTTTGGGCAGCACCCTCAGACACACCCAGGAGCAACACTCTGCATCCTTCAATCCAATCAAGTTGACACTTGTTATTAACCATCACAGTGATAATAGCATAAGTTCACATAGCTGAAATTTAAACCCAGGTGTTCTTATTAAAAACTCAGTAAGAATAAATAATTTTTCTTTTTTTTCTTTTTTGAGACAGAGTCTTGCTCTGTTGCCCAAGTTGGGGTGCAGTGGCATGATCTCGGCTCACTGCAACCTCCACCTCCCGAGTTCAAGGAATTCTCCTGCCTCAGCCTCCTGAGTAGCTGGGACTACAGATGCCCACCACCCTACCCAGCTGATTTTTGTATTGTTAGTAGAGATGGGGTTTTACAATGTTGGCCAGGCTGGTCTCAAACTCCTGACTTCAGGTGATCAGCCCACCTCGGCCTCCCAGTGTTGGTATTACAGGCATGAGCCACCATGCCTGGCTGAATAAAGAATTACATTTTATTTAATTCTCACTGGGAATGGTCACTGCTTTTTGTTTTAAATGACTTAAAACAACAAACATTTATTATCTCATACTTAGAAAATTCAAGAGTGGCTTAGCTGTTAGGCCCTGGCTGAAGGTTGCTCATGAGGGTACAATTGGGATATTGGTTGGAGTTGCTTGACCGGGGCTGGAAGGTCAGGTTCTAAGATGTCTGCTGCCTTCTTAATAATCTGCTATACACTTAAAATATTGATAAATCATTTTGGTTTAAATATTTCCCTAGCATGTAATGGATGCAGTTTTGATTTTCAATTTCCAATTTCAAGAGTTAGAGATTTTACAGTTGTCCCCTATTTCTTGAAGGTATTAGAATAAAAGAACATACCAGAGATAATATGAGTGTTGATGTCCATGTGGTAGGACTGAAGATTTGGAGGAGAGATTTTGCTGTGTTGGTTTATGTTTTTGTTTTTGTTTTTGTTTTTGTTTTTTTTGAGACAGAGTTTTGCTCTGTCACCCAGGCTAGAGTGCAGTGGCGCGATCTCGGCTCACTGCAAGCTCTGCCTGCCGGGTTCATGCCATTCTCCTCCCTCAGCCTCCCGAGTAGCTGGGACTACAGGCGCCTGCCACCATGCCTGGCTAATTTTTTGTATTTTTAGTAGAGACGGGGTTTCACTGTGTTAGCCAGGATGGTCTTGATCTCCTGACCTTGTGATCCATCCGCTCGGCCTTCCAAAGTGCTGGGCTTACAGGCGTGAGCCACCACGCCCGGCCTGTGTTCTTTAATAATCAGTGTATTTGTGAAGTTTAATAATTGCTTTTCTGCTGCAAGGGATACCTGTAGTCTTATCAAGTTTGCCACATTAATTCTGCTGCATGAGTGTCTTGTCTCCCTGTAGGATGTCTGGGTTAACTGTCAGTAACATATTCTTCATCCTTTTACTTAGCATTTGATATCATTTGCAGACATCCATAGAAAGGACAGTGTGCATGCAGCAGTCTGGGTCAGAGTCCATTGAGTAGATCCATGAGCAGTGCAGGAACAACAGAGTAATCTAGCATCTAATTGTTGGTAAGATAACATGGGAAGAGCTTGGAATTTATAGAAAGTTGGACATTGTGATAAGCAATAAGATAAGTAGAATTCAAAAAATGCTGAACAGGCAGAACATCAGGGGTTTGGTTTGTCTCTTTGGTTGTCACTGACTACTTGACAAGCTGTTCTATGTTCAGTCTTCTATGAGAGAGTAATTTTTTTTTTCCTATTCAGTTCTCCAAAAATGCATCTGTTGACATCTCGTTCCAAGCATACAGAAAAAAAGTTTATATGTATATAACATGAGAGTAAAATAAAAACAGTTAAGGTCATCTGGTGAAAAATTGAATTAAAAATGATTTTATTATTAACTTAGACATTTGGGACTAAAATAATTTAAAAGAAAACATACACTGAAGAGCTTAGTGTATTGCATGTAAGGCTTAGTATATGGGGCATGAGAAAAGCACATGTATGATATTTTAAAGTGAGGAATCCCGTGATTACCCATGTCAGTGTAAGTAATTGGTATTAAGTCATTATTTTTTTAGCTGTTTTAAAATAGTTTTATTGATACATAATTTGCATACCATGAGGTTCACCAGATGATAGTGTGCTGTTTAGTGGTTTTTAATATATTTACAGTGCTGTGTAACCATCAATATAAGCTAATTTTAGAACACTTCCATCACCCCAAAAAGAAACCTTGTACCTATTAGCAGTCACTCCCCATCTTCCTTCCTCCCCTTCTCTCATCCCTAGGCAACCACTAATCTATTTTCTTTCTCTATAAGTTTTCCTATTCTGGATATTTCATATAAATGGAATCATGTAATATATGGCCTTTGTGTCTAACTTCTTTCCTTATTTTTCTAGGTACATCAATGTTGTGGCATGTATCCATATTTCATTCCTTTTTATGTCCAAATAATATTTCATTGTATAGATCTATCATGTTTTATTCATCCGTTTGTCGCTTGATTGACATTTGGATTGTTTCTACTTTTTGGCTATTATGAATAATGCTGCTATGAACATTTTTGTACAGCTTTTTGTGGCTGTGTGTTTTCATTTCTCTTGAGTATGGAATTGTTGAATCATATAGTAACTCTATGTTGGACATTTTGAAGAATTGCCAAACCGTTTCCCAAAGTGGTTGTTCCATTTTACATTCTCATCAGAAATATATGAGGGTTTTAATTGTCTACATTCTCACCAATGTTCATTTTATTTTCTCTTTTTGATTATAATCACTCTGGTATGTGTTAAGTGTTATCTCATTGTGGTTTTGACTTTCTTCTAATGACTGATGATGTTGACCATGTTTTCCTGTGCTTATTGGCCATTTGCATATCTTCTTTGGAGAAATGTTTATTCAGATTCTTCGCCTATTTTTTAATTGGGTTTTTTTAATTACAGAGTTATAAACTTCAAAAATAAATTCTGGGTAGATATTCCTTATCAGATACATGATTCGCGAATATTTTTTCCCAGCCTATGAGTTGTCTTTTCACTTTATTGATGGTATCCTTTGAGGCACAGAAGTTTGTAACTTTAATAAAGTCACATTTATCTTAATTTTTTTGATACTTGTGCTATTGGTGTTGTATCTAAGAGATCACTGCCTGTTGCCTCTTCCAAGGTCATGAAGATTAATGCTTGTTTCTTTTAAGACTTTTGTATTTTTTACTCTTAAATTAGGTGTACAATATATTTTGAGTTCGTTGTGTATGATGTAAGACAGGAGTCCAAATTTATTCTTTTGCATGTGAATATCCAGTTGGCCCAGCATCACTGTTGCAAAGACTATTCCTTTCCCATTGTGTGGGCCCTTTGTGGAAAATTGGTTAACCATAAATGTTAGGGTTTATTTCTGGATTCTGAATTCTACCAATCTATATAGCTATCTTTATGCCAGTACCCCTTTTAGGTTTCAAAGCCACTAATTTTTCTGTAATTAGTTATGGGATGGCAGATGAACTACAAATGCTCCTCAATTTACAGTTGAGGTTGTCCTGATAAACCTATTGTAAGTTAAAAATATTGTTAAGTCAAAAATGCATTTAATATACTTAACCTACTGAACATCACATCTTAGCCTGGCCTACCTTAATTGTAGTCAGAACTCTACAGTTAGGCAAAATCATTTAACACAAAGCCTATTTTATAATAAAGCATTGAATATATAATGTAATTTATTGAAGACTGAAAGTGAAAAATTTAATCATTGTATAGGTACCATCATAAAGTTGAAAAATCATTAAGTCAAATAATCATAAGTCAAAGACTATCTACTCTTAAAACTTTGGTTTGGGGTTCTTTCCCTTTAAAAAGCCATTATATATCATCATTCTTTAAGGAAAACCTGTTTTTATTCCCAGTACAATCAAAGCGCCCTAGGGTAATACAAGCAAATTATTTCCACTTACTAAAGAAGATATATATATATATCTATATATATCTATATATATATATAGATATATATATATATGAATGAGATATATCTATCTATCTGTATATATGGAGGGGTGTGTGTGTGTGTGTGTGTGTATGACAAAACAAGTCTTTTAAAAGTGTGATAATAGTTTGTGATTTAGAATAATTTATTTTAAAAAGCCATTATAATTTATTTTACTTATGTTAAAGGCTTTAGAAACATGTAACTGTGTCCGCAATTTAATGACTTGTAACATACAAACTTTGATTTATTTGGATCCATTAAATTTTATCATGTAAATATGTATTTACTAAGTACTAAGAAGTACCATTTTCTTGATAAACTATAATGATCTGTTTGCATATGGTTAAATGGAGATTTTCAAAATGTGTATCAGCTTGGTGTGGTTTGCAGAGATCTCCAGAGAATTTCCTTTTTCTACATGTTGTGTGGTATGTACTTGTAAAGATTATTTATGCTTCATGTTTTTGACATTAGCGTGTTTTGTTTGTTTTGAAATAGATTTATTTAGTTGAGGTATTTTAGGATGTATTTTTCTAATTTCATTAAGAAATATATCTGATGTTAAAAACTAAAGGCATTTAGAAGGTTATATTAAGAAAGGAGGACTATTGTGAAATGATCACTTTCATTTTGAAAGTGTTCGCAAATTTTTAGGAGGAGCTGCTCTTTTTGTAACTGAGTTATAGAGGTTTATATCTTTGAAAAATGAGATAACTACATTGGCTCAGTAGCTACTTCAATCCTTTCAGCTGCAATTTTAAACTAGCAGCATAAACTAGGCAGAACAATTTTGAAAAGCCCAACATTTAGCAAATGGTTATAACCTTGCAATAATCATGTTATAGATATCAAGATCCCTCCTCTGTTGAGAACAGGTGGCAGATCACATAGGGGGAAAAGAGAATAAAGACATATGTCAGATAACTGAGAGGTTATGACTTTCCGCCTTTAAGAAATAATTTAATCTTCAAAAAATTGGAGCAAAGACTAGCCAAATGAAGGTGTAATGTGGAATAAAGACGTTCTTAACCCTTAAGAACAGTGATCTCTAGATTGACAGCCAAATAAATCGTTGGAATTATATGCCACCTTCTACAAACAATGGGTTAAAGTGGAACAGAGACTAGAGGAACTAAGTAGAAAAGTAGAGGACCACTATGAGATATTCGTGAAGTCATAAGAAAATTTGAGAGAGATGTCTATTAATATTTAATAGTTGTTTAATCTTATTACAATTTTTGATTCCTATAAAAATTATTAAAGTAATTAGAACATACTTTTCAAAGTATGCAACATACATTGCAGAACATAGCAATGTAGCAGAAGAAACCCTGAAACTGTAGTGTGACAGCTATTTCCTTTTTAAAGTTCTGGCTTCTTAGGTGTTCAGAGATAGCTCTTTATCCACCAGGGACTAGGACTAGGAGGCTATAGTTCTGTCTGGCATAAACTTTTATTTTAGGTTTTCAAGGTATCTTCTTAGTAGTTGAATGCCGTAGCTGGATTTATGGACTCCAGTGCTTGACACATGAGCATAAAAAGCTTATTCCATATTCTGTTTTGTTTCCATCTTGAAAAAAAAAAGAAAAGAGAAAGCACATCTCTTAAAAGTGCCATTGGAGAGAGCTTTCAAACACGTGAACCAATGAATTTTTTTTGTAAGTGTAACCTTCTTGTGTAGCAAGAATTTTAATACAGGAGCATGGCAAATGAAGTTTCTATTTTAGAAATAAGTGAATCTTGTCTGGATTTTTTTTTTTTAATTGTCCAGCTTTCCCTGTCAGCAGGTAAGCTTTAGCTTCATAGGACCTTTACCTTTGAACACTGGAATACACTTTATAATAACTGGTTCTACTACTTTGACAAATCATTAAATTGTCGCAATGCTGTTTGCAGTGGAGTTCATTTTTAGAAATCAGATAGTCAGCTGTTTGGCGTTACGGTGGGATAGAATGAGGGGACCTGGCCGCAGGGGCAAGTTGCTTTGTAAGCTGGAAAATGTCAGTCAGCAAACAAGGAAAGGACTGGAGTGAATGAAATGAGGAAAATTTGAAATGGCAAATTTTACCTGAAGGACAGAGATGGTAGTGTCAACCAGCTTCTATAAGCTTCCAGCAGTGGTCTGCAAATAATAAATTGGATTTTGAATCCTTTTTGAAGGAGGATTCAATATGGGAAGCTTTTTATAAAACTGTAAATATTTAAAAAATTATTATTAAGATTGTTTTTAAATTTTATTTCTTTTGCCCATGTTAACATTATTTTTATTTTTTTCTAGCTTTATTGAGGTATAATTGACAAATTAAAATTTTATATTTTATATATATATAAAATATATATATATATATTTTTGTATTTTTAGTAGAGACAGGGTTTCACTATGTTGGCCAGGCTGGTCTCAAACTCCTGACCTCGTGAGCCGCCTGCCTCGGCCTCCCAAAGTGCTAGGATTACAGGCGTCAGCCACCATGCCCAGCCAAATTATATATATTTAAGTTATACAATGATAATTTGATATATACCAAATGTATTTAGTATTTATTGTGAAGTGATTGCCACGTTCAAGCTAATTAACATTATCAGTTGCCTCACATAGTTACCATTTTTTTTGGGGATGAGAATACTTAAAATCCATTGGTAAATTTTAAGTATTTAATATGGCATTATTAAATATAGTAACCATAGCGTACATTAGATCCCCGAATTTATTCATCTTAGAACTGAAAGTCTGTGCCCTTTTGGCCAGCATCTGCCCATAGCTCCCAGTCCCCTGGCTACAAATCTTTTTAGAATCTAGATAATCCGGTGAGCCTTTTCTTACCACTGCCATCCCTAAACATGAAGTGTAGGAGTGCTTCCTCCTGTGTTTGTTCATCTTTGGGTCAGATTGGAGCTGGGGTTTTGGTGGCTAGAAGGGTTTTGACATTAGCAGTTCCTCTCTGTCTCCTGTCCAGTGTTTGGATCTCTAGGATAGTATTTCCGCAAGTTTTCAGATGCTTGATTGTAGCCTTCTACCTGAAACTTCTTCCCACATTACTTACCATTGTAGTTTTCAAGTGAATCGTCTGAACATTTTTAATAATTAAAATTAAGGCTCCCTAGTTAATTCACAGTTACACCACAGGCAGCCACCAATCTAACGGTTGCACGTTGAGGCATTGTAAATACATACCTTTATTTATTCTAGGTACTGTGTTGTAAATTGTGGTCTCATTCCTAGAAATGTATTTCATGCTGTCATCAATGTACCAAAATTGATTAAAAACCATTGATTAGTAGGAAGTAAAACACAAATGTAACCTTCACAAGCATTTTTTTTAGATATGAAAAACCAAGCAATAAAATAGCTCTACTGTTTAAAGTATTTTTCGGTGAGTTTTCCTATGTATACTAAGCTATCTGAGGCTAAAAATAGAAATATAATGCTTAAATAAAAATCATTTTCAGTCGGAAAAACAGGTGTTCTTCATTGCTGATTGCTTTTTTGATGTCAATATGTAGGACTCCCAGAGTATTTGAATGGTATCTACAGCGGTCGGGGTGGGAGAGTTGGGTCCATAGCAACTTCATTTTCCTTTATGATTCCCATTGTCTCATATCCATCAAATGCCTGTTAAACAATATACTTTTTTCTTTAATGAGTTCAGCTAACTTTTTCATGCACTTCCATACTGATTGTAGCTTTCCCCTGAACTCTGATGTTAAAACTACCATCTCTCTTCCTTATAACCATCTTTTGCTCCTTGCTGATAATATCTTCTTTTGCATATGGAGAGTCCTGTGCTTATTCTTAAGTATTTTGAGCAAGGACCGCAAGTGTCATTGCCAGTTCAGAGGTGTTCATTAGATATTCTTGTGGGATTTAACGTCAGCTGATTCATTAACACAGAGGTTCTCTTTCTCTCTTTTGCTTTAAGAGAAGGCTGTATAAAGCAAGGGGTCACAATTGCAGTCATTGTTAGTTGGTGTCGTGGTACAAACTAAATCACAGTCATTTCACAGGAGTATGTGGTTTGAATCTGCTTCCTGAATACAACTTTGTGTCATGCTTCATGTTAGGTGCTGTGTGTACACAGGATCTTGATTTCAGAAATGGTGGTAGGCTTCCAAAAGCATATAGATAGGATGGTGTAGGTAGAATATAGTTAATAAGACCATTAGTCAGAATAGTGACTTGACAGGAAAATGAGTGTATTTGTATATTCACATACAACACTATGGGGTAAATTTACAGTCCTTTACTTGTCTTTAAGCCTTTTGGATCCCCCTCGACCTGTATGGTTTGTTTGTTTTCCTTTAAATTTTCTAACTCAATTTCAGCCAATTTTCTTGATATTTGTAACAGTGAAAATTGGTACAAGCTGTCTAACAATAGTGAATTAGCTGTGTCAGTGCCCTGCGACCAAAGATCACCAGGAGTACCCCATATGGTTTTAGGAAGATGTTAGAAGAATTGTAGGATTTAGGCTGGTGTGAGGTGATTTCAGGGAGGTTTAAGGCATCAGGGCTTTGCTCTAGATTGGATGCTGTCATGAAGCATGAGTAATTCTACAGCTGGGCATTTTGATAAATCTTATCTAGAAGGAGAAAAGCCTAAGCCAAAGCCAAAGTCATAACTGGTAAAGAAGCAGCAGTCTGTCATTTTAGCCAAAGTGGGAGGTGTTTGGTCATTGCCACGACTTGGAAAATGTTCATGTCTTGTTTGCATTCAGACGTGATTATGGAGTGGTCTTGCTTCTGTCCTGGTCCTTCATGGTCATGGAGTGGCCTCGGCTGATGTTGGTTTTCTGTGAAATTGTTTATATTCATCAAGAGAACATCAGAGCCCTGCTGTGGGTGCCAGGCTAGCTTCTGGTTGTCAGCTTTTCTCTTTCTCAGTTGGAATAAATAAAATTCTCAACATTTGATAGATTGCTTCTGTTGAGGTACTTTTCTAAAATATATGTATGGTCTGATTATCCTTTTCTGTAGAAATAAAATTATGTATGTAGATGTATTCATGGAAGGCTGTACACCAAATTATTAACAATATTTGTGTCTGGGCCGGATTATGAATGTTCTTTCTGACCTTCATTGGCTTTTATTTACTTTTTTGTAGTAAGCATGCATTATTTTTATAATAATAAAAAGTAAAGGAATGTTTAGAGTAATCTCAATTATTTTAGATCTTGTTTTAACTTATCACTGTACATCATATGAAATTCCCTACATTATTGATGTCTATTCTTAGCTCAGTGTTATTGAATAGTTGCATAATATTCTATCTTATGGATCTATTTGATTTTCTTAACCATTCTTCTGTCTTTGGACCTTTAGGTTATATCCAGTGTTTGGCTGTCATAAATCATGATGTGGTGAAGCTTGAAATCTTTGGCCTTTCATCTATTCCTCTGAATGTTTTCCTACCATTGATTCTTAGGATTGGAATTACTGAATCAAAGGTTATGATAATTTTTTAGGCATTTAATATGTGTTGCCAAGTAAAATTGTATTCCAGAAAACTTACACCAGTTTACATCAGCTATGTGTGAGTACCTATTTTACCACATGCTCATTGCCAATCTGATATATAAAGATACTCCATTTTTCTATTTTATAGTATATTTGAATTTTTAGTGATTTTGAACATTTTTATTTATTAGCTAGTTCTGTAGCTTCCTTTGTGATTTGTCTGATTGTATTCCTTGCTCAGGGCAGCTTTTAATATTACCATAGAAGCCAGGACAATGAAGGCTGTCCACTTGATATTTACTGTCAGTTTGAGCACAAATTATTGCTGCTTACTGAATAGCCTGCAGCCTTTTCTCCAATTTTGGCCAAATCTGGAATAATTATTGTTGTTCCCAGGGAGGCATTATATAGGAGTCTAAATGAGTCTTTAGAGTAGACCCTGAAGTGTGTAGAGAGGATGAACATATGTTACCGTGTAGATGTGAGTCTGCCCCAAAACCATCAGTTCTGCCACTTCCATGAAAGCTATCAGTGCTGACCAGTGTGTCCAGTTAATGCCAGTTTTTCATAGAGATGGTAAGAAAGTGGATTATAATGCTTGAAATTGGGTTCATTTGACTCATTTTCTTCTGCAGATAGTCTCCTGATTTTTTTTTTTTTCAACTTTTGGGCTTTACTTTGTTTTTGTTTTTGTTTTTTTGAGACAGACTCTCACTCTGTTGCCAGGCTGGAGTGCAGTGGCGCGATCTCGGCTCACTGCAATCTCTGCTTCCCAGGTTCAAGTGATTCTTCTGCCTCAGCCTCCCGAGTAGCTGGGACTACAGGCGTGCACCACCACGCCCAGCTAATTTTTGTATTTTTAGTAGAGACGGAGCTTGACCATGTTGGCCAGGATGATCTCCATTTCTTGACCTTGTGATCCGCCCACCTCGGCCTCCTGAAGTGCTGGGATTACAGGCGTGAGCCACTGCGCCTGGCCTGTTTTACTTTGAATTGTGTGAAGGGCTTGTTCAAATACATAAACCCGTGTTTTCAGGTAACTGTCTGCATTATTCAAGACTTAGCAATTTTGCATTTCTTTTTGATATACTCACTGTGCAAGGATTTTCACCAGTCATCAGTGATTGAGATTATATGTAGTTAAAGTTAGAGATATTTGTTCATTGCAGAGAACATTAATTCAAGTTTAATCACCCAGTGGATGACTTTTCTGTTATCTCTACCCTGATGCTGAGGGTGTTTGACCTTGGGCCCAGCCCGGAAAATGTATCCTCATATAGCTGCAAACTGAAAAACAGACTCAACGTGTTTGGTATGAACAGCCAGCTCTATTAAATCTGTGGGATCCATATGGAAGATTTTTTTTAAGTGGTAAAATTAATTAGAAAGTGTCCTAGTCATTTCTGAAATCGCACTTGTAATTATGTGCTTGCATTTGCAGCAACTGCAGATTAGTAGTCTAAATAGGGGACTACCTCACATGCTGGCTTGATTGCCAAGCCCACATAGGTGTGTAGGTAGATACTGCATAGGTGGGTAGGTAGATCTTTATCTAGCTGTCATCTCTAGTTTTTTAATGCAAAGAAAGCTGCTCCTAAATGGCACATCCGTTGTTTAACTTATTTTGTTTTCATGGAAGCTTTGCTTGGATTTCTTGGTTGCTGAATTGATCGTTACCTTATGTTGATACAGTGTTTTTTAAATTTCAAAGCATTGGTCTGTCTATATAGGTTTCGCAGAATTAACTGCAAGGGCCTGTCCAAAGTCTGTGTTGCTAATGCAGGAACGGAAAACCAAATACCACATGTTCTCATTTGTAAGTGGGAGCTAAATGATGAGAACACATGGATACATAGAGGGGAACAACACACACTGGGGCCTATTGGAGGATGGAGGATGGGAGAAGGGAGAGGATCAGAAAAAATAACTAATGGATAGTAGGCTTAATACCTGGGTGACAAAATAATCTGTACAACAAACCCCTGTGGCACGAGTTTACCTACATAACAAACCTGCACATAAACCCCTGAAATTAAAATACAAGTTAAAAAAAAAAAGTCTGTGTTGCATAGGAATGGTGTTTACTAAAATATTGTTTGTAAGCAAGTGGCATTTGAGTGGGCTCTAGGAACCCTTGTGCACAGAGGTTTTCCATGGTACCAACATTTTGTCTATACTGAACTGGTTTTAAACATGTTAAATTCAGATAAAGGAGATTGAAGCATTATAACTTGTTCAGAAAATAACCACTGAATTTAAGGAAATAATATATTTGGGAAGTTCTCTTTTTCTTCCCACATGTTTATATTCTATCTTGATGGACACAGTAGAGCTGTTGGTGGTGTTTAGAAAAGCTGCGTGTTTGAAACTTTGGCACTAAGCCTAAGCATGAAGCAAAACAAAGACACTTACCTGCTCCATATGGGTTCCTGGTCATTCCTGCCTCCTTCAGGATTCAAGACCCCATTTGCCGTCAGTAGCCAGCCACCATCCTAGGTCTTCTCCACACTCACTCATATTTTTCTCACTTGCCTTCTTGACTTTTAAAATTTTGCTCGTGATCTTTTCTAATCTTGAATATTTAAATCCTTTTGTAACAAGACTTTCCCATTGTTATCCCCTTTGTTTATTTTTATTGAGACAGTTTTATTTGCTGGGTTTTACTTTTCTCTATTTCTCTATTTTATTACCTGGATCTTCTGCACCTTCCTGACGTAGCACAGGTCCTCCTTTGTGAAATATTTGTTTTCTTCAAGCCCCTTGGTTCTCCCCGTGGGAACACACATGGTATCTAAGCCTTGACCCTCGGCTGAAGCCCCTGCTGAATCTTGCCCACTTTCTTGTCTGCCTCAAAGCTAGCAGTGTGGTCAGTTATTTAGGAAGCTTGAAGGAGCCAAGTGATTTATCAACTTGAAAGATCACAAGGTGATTAAAACAGGGCCAATGATACTCTTTTCAACTCCATCAGGGAAGAGTGAGTGACAAGTAATGATGGGCATTAGGTGACCAGAATTGGGGACTTCATTACAGCCTGATAGGAATCTTGCCACACATGTGGGAGATCCTGGGCTCCGTGTCCTTATACCACTCTGTAGAGTAGGAAAGCACTAGATAGATTTATCAGCACAAAACAGAGGAGAATAAAGTATATTGCTGAGGATGTGAGGGCTCATATTGAAATATAAGTATTGAGAGTGCTGACTGCCAGAATGTGGATTTATGGGAAATAAAGCCCTAAAATACTTTTTCCAACAAAAAAATAGACCTCTTGGAAACAGCTTTTCCTCTCTATGTACTTAGCTCCCATTGAGCTTAAATTGCTCTTAGTATTGTGATAATGACAATTCAATATTACAGGGTATGGAAGATGAACCAAATAAATTAACCAGCTGCTTTTAAGCGTAGTTTTTTTCAATGGCTTACTCCATAAAATGCTTTGTAGAACATTCGTGCTCAGTAGGTCTGTGGGCAGTTTTATGACTGGAAGGAAAAAATGGATATTATTAAATGTCAGTGAAGTACAGGCAGGTAGTTTTGAGGTAGTTAAATTAGTATAGAATGTTTGTAAGAAAAGGAGTTCATGTTTTCTTAAATCACCAAAGCAAAGCTTTCCTTGGCATTCTTGTCAGAAAATATGTTTCTGCTTGAAATTCACAGAGATTAGGGAAAAAAAGCCAATGGAGAGTGGATCATTTGGCCATTCTCCCTTCTGTATGAAACTCTATGTCAAATCAAAGCAAATCCTGCATGAGAGTTTCAGAGATATAGAAATGACTCCATAATTACTAGCAGGCATTTAAGGTTTTATACTATGTAGGATAGGAAAAGTGGACTCATGAGTGAAGAATAAAGTAGGGTGGAGAGGAAAGGCAAAAATAAATGTTCGACGGGGCCAGGCAGGTAACATCAAGGAGAGAAGCAGGCCAGATGCGAGAGAGCCTGGAGAAGTAGGCGCTGTGGCAATCCAGAGAGCCTTCTGCAGGCCTGCAGACACATTTCAGAAATTACCGTTCAGGCCAAACGTGTGGCCAGTTCGTGTCTCTGAAATAAAAGAGCTGCAATTACTTAAACCTAATAGAGGAAGGCTAACCTTAAAAGCAGCTTTCAAATTTTTGGCAAGTTGTGCACAAATTCTATCTGCTGGCCTTCAGCAAAGGGAAATAGACTGACATTACATGCCTGGATATGGGATCCATAGAAGTGAACCCTTTCTAAAAGCAAGGCTGTGTTGATTGTGTGAATTAGTCATTGGGTTCTTTAAATTTTTGAGATTGGAGTAGATTCCATTGTGTTCAAAATATTTTAGGAGTATTACTAACTGTAAAGATAGGCTGAGTAACTGAAATGTTTTGGGAAATCGTGTAGCTCCTCCTGTAGCAAACGCCTTGTGTGTATGGTCAGAGAAGGAAAGAATTAAGACTAGTAGACTCGGATAGCCTACTTAGTATTTAATATTTATTATGCCTATGTGTCTAGCAAAGTATAAGATATGATCCTTTTCCCCAATGCACTGGTTGGGGAAATGCAAGGTAAACACACCAATCTCAGTGAACAAGATTTAATAGTTAGTTGTGCAGTGAGAAAACCAGTGTGACCATAAAACATATACAGAACCAATAAATTGGGGGAAAATTATTTGACTTACAAAAGAATTCTCTTAAATGATGACTTTCCTTAGTATGTTTATGATGACCTACTTTATTTACAGATATTTTCTTATTTTTCATCCACAAAATATAAAGTGATAGGGACTTAGGCTATTTGAAAAACAAAGAAAATAACGTGAATCCTATCAAAACTTGTAATATTAATTAGTTAAAATTTGTTTCATTTACAGAGGTTAATTTTTAGCCCCCCTCCATTTTTGAGCACACATCAGTTGCATAGAATGGCATGTGCCTGTCTGCATTGTAGAAATGTCATTGGGAGAAGCTTCTTTGCTCTTTTAATTGCATGTCAGAGCAGGGTCCGCAAGGTTTTTGGGACTCAATCCTGAGATGGCCTGGATTCAGAATTCGTCTGTCCTTCCTTTGCCTCCTCCCCTCTGCTGGAAGTTTTTAGTTTCTTGTTTTGGGAGGTAGAGTAGGAGGCAAAAGGAGGCCAGAGTTCTGCCACCTCTGCTTCCTCCCATAGCTCGGAGCACACCGAGTGTAACAGAAAGGGTCCATTGGAGTGAGCTTGCATTTTGGTAGGAACTGCAACAAGATTTAATTAACAGTTTTCGAAGAAGTTAATGTTTTATTTGAAAAGTATATACAGTTTATGTAAATTCATTCTAATACATGTTCAATATGCCTCAAACATTACTTCTTTAAGTTCCAGTGAATTTTTATTTATTTATTTATTTATTTTGAGACAGAGTTTTGCTCTTGTTGCCCAGGCTGGAGTGCAATGGCACAATCTTGGCTCACTGCAACCTCCTCCTCCTAGGTTCAAGCGATTCTCCTGCCTCACCCCCCGGAGTAGCTGGGATTACAGGTGCCGGCCACCATGCTTGGCTAATTTTTTTGTATTTTTAGTAGAGACGGGGTTTCACCGTGTTGGCCAGGCTGGTCTCAAACTCCCGACCTCAGGTGATCCACCCACCTCGGCCTCCCAAAGTGCTGGGATTACAGGCATGAGCCGCTGCACCCAATCTCCAGTGAATTTTTGATATTACTTTGTTGTTTCATTTTAACTATTCCCCTAAGTTTTCCTGATTGTAAAAATAAGAGAATGGATTTTCATTCCCATTAATGTATCAACATAAAAAATTCATATATTTAGTGCAGAATAATTATAAAATAAAAATAATATAAAATTTCAGCACTCATTTATCGAATTAGGATTACTTTGTCATGTATCTTTTAGATTTTATAATATATGTGAATACACATTCACATTTTATTTTAGGGACATTGTATTGAGTACTATTTTGTCATCTGCTTTTTTATTTAATATGCCCTCATAGCTTTTTCTGTTAATGAAGATACATGCATAAAATAATAATGGATACATACTCATTGTGTGTGCTCCATCGTATTATGCTCCGTCATTCCTCAGTTGTTAGTCCATTTCTGGCTGTTATAAATAGCTTTACATGCATCTTTACTAACTTGTCTGATCATTTCTTAGCGTAAGTTTCTAGGTAGCAACTTCCTGGTGTCATTTTTTTTAAAAGCTTTGAGTCCATGATGCCAAATGATCCTCCAGAAAGATGGTGTCCAAGACCGCAGTTCAGTAGTTTGAAGATACCTCTTTCTCTGCACATACTCCACTGTACCCCCCACCCCACATACCCATGCCTGATCATATCATTTTGATTCATCTTTATCAGTTCATTCTTTTTCCTTCATCTATCAATTCTAGAAACATTGCTGTATTGTTTTGAGTGTTGATTTTATAAAATGTTTTACTATCTGTCTGGATGAATCCATTCCTCCCCCTAAATTACTTAATTTTTTAAAAATTCCTGTTATTCTCTCATTTTTTAAAATGAATTTTTAGCATTTTTTGAATTTCTAGAAATAATCCCTTTGGGATTTTTTTGGACTTGCATTAAAATTATAGGTTAATTTAATGAGACTTAAGCTCTTTAGTGAGAATTGGAGTCTTACTATCCATGAATAATGTGCCTTTCTGTTTATTGAGTTCTCCTTTCGTATCCCTCAATGAAATGTTTTTGTTTTGTTGTGTAGCGACATGTCATGTTCATTATTAACTTTTAAATCTAGATTTTCCTTTTTTTTACAACTTTGATTGTATCCCATAAAGTTTAGGTTTATAGTATTTTCTCATTTTCAAAGTACTCTGGTTACCATATGAATTCCTCTTTTACCCAAAGATTGAGAATGTTTTTTGTATCATTTTTGTTTTGTATTGTTCTTTCTCTCATTCTTTGTTATTAATTTCTTAATTTTGTTGTTACATGAGAATTATGATGATAAGAATTAGATTTTACTTTTAAGTTCTTTTGTTTTTTTTGAATGTCTTGGTATTCATATGGAGTCACAAGTTGGGGATTACTCCCTGGATAATTTGTATTCTTTTAAATGCAGGATTTTTCCATAGGTGCCTGCCTTTTGTCAGAGTGCCTGCTTTCCTTCCTACCTGGGACAGCTACAGTGCTGGCTGCATGCTTGGGGACCCAACCCTTTGTGTTTCAGAGTAAGACTGGCCACTCCCCTTCGTTCCTGCCCCATTACACTGAGTGTAGGGGGTGTTGTGGCATTCTAGTACCTGCCTGACTTCCCAGGCAGACTTTTTCTGGGGGAATGAGTTAAATCATGGCCTTCACTGGAGTCTTATTATTAGCATATTTTACATAATTTTTAGCTTAAAATTTGGAGCATATTTAACTTTTTCAACACAGATGCAGACTGTTCTCCTCTTAGTACTACATTGGTCATTTCTAGGTGGGAATTGGTGAGGGAAAGGAATTCGATGCTGTGTCCCACCCTGCTGTTCTCCCGGCCATCCAGCCAACCCTTCATTCCAGCAGGTGATTATTGAGCACTCACTGTGCTTCACCCATTTCGTACGATCACCTCCATCAGATCCAGGCCACAGATAGAAGATAGACATTTTGATCTTATCAATTCATCATGTTTAATTGTTGTGGCCAGGCGTGGTTGCTCACACCTGTAATCCCAGCACTTCGGGAGGCCGAGACCGGTGGATCACCTGAGGTCAGGAGTTCGAGACCAGTCTGGCCAACATGGTGAAACCCCATCTCTACTAAAAGTACAAAAATTAGCCAGACATGGTGGTGCATGCCTGTAATCCCAGCTACTTGGGAGGCTGAAGCAGGAGAATCACTAGAACCCAGGAGGTGGAGGTTGCAGTGAGCTGAGATGGTGCCACTGCACTCCAGCCTGGGTAACAGAGTGAGACTCCATCTCAAAAATAAATAAATAAAAATAATTGTTTTTAGCTGCCTGTCTTTAGTGGGGCATAATCTTCTCTGTAGCACGAACTGTATGCTCAGCCTTTCTCCCCCTTTCCTACATTTCTGGGGTCTGTTCTCTGTTTTCTGCAAATGGGAGGAAGAGGCTGAATCACAGTCTGGGGACACTCCCGAAGGCCTCTAACTGTGGGGGTAGGAAGGCATGGTAGTAGTGACTTCTGAATTGGAACCTGGGATAGGAGAGGACAGGGTGGGTTAGAAGGTCTCTGAGAATATATCTGATGGGAAGATGGGGCTAAGTATGGTCAGAAGAATCCCTGCCTCCAGTCTCCCTGTGGAAGTTGTGAAGTCACACAACTTCAAACTGTCATAGCATTTTAAAGTAACTGTACTTTGCTTACTTGTGATGATGGACATCATATTTAATTTTAGGGATTTTATTTTGTGCTTCCTCTGCCTGTATTAGTCTATTGAGAAAGATATACAGGAAATACAAATAAAATGTGAATTTACTCTCTTTCCCCTGTTAACCTGTTTCCCCTGCCTCTTTTGGGGTGGGTAGAGGACATAAAATATACTAAGGTAGACTGAAATTGCTTGTAGTGGTAGGAATTTTAGTAATTCTGTTATGGAATCTGTTGTCAGCATTTGCTTTGAAAGGATAAACATGTGTTTCAGGATTGCATACCTTAAGTTACATACTGTATAAATGTCTTTTCTTAAAGGATTTAAATGGAATATATCAAGAAAAATATTTATTGTGTTCTTAATAATGTATGACTTCCTAGAATTACATCTTTATTAATCGTAGAGGTTTTTGACCGGTTATATTTTATGTTAAAATTTATCCAGCAGGTTTTTTGAATGATAGAATCTTCCCGTTAAAATAAAGACCCTAGATACTATGAAATTTCTAAAGAAGCTTAATTCCAATTTTTTTTATTTTGTGGCATGAATTACTGTTCAAAAGTCATTGTTCAATTATTTGAGTCAAATGAAAAACATAGACTGCTTCTATTACAGTTTAATCTGTGACTAATATCTTATTTTCAGTGAAAAACTTAAAAGAGGTTTTGATTTCCCAATTTACAAAATAAATTAGTTCCCGGACAATCATTTGAAGAACTTTTGCGATACAAATCTTTTGATTAACTAATGTGCATTATTTTCCATGAATCTTGGTGTTTTGGTGCCACCTTGTGGCTTGGCCTTGTAGTAACTTCAACACTCATCCATTTTAAACAACTTCCTGGGGAGAGTATGATGTGCTAGGAATTCTTTCCAAGGTACAAATAACATACTACTGTAAGTCTACATTAAAGACGTCGAGAGTGACTTGTTTGTTGTTTGGTCACGAGGATAGGTAAAACTAGTAAGTAAAGAACCTGATACATTATTTTCAGTTTCTAAGATTCTTTGTTTATGCTTTTTGTCCCTAGCTGCTACTGTTTGAACGGTCTTGGATGAACAGATGGAAGTCTGCTGTTCTGCATGAAGGGGAAGGGAACATAAGGAGTGTGAAGTGGAGAGGCCATCTGATTGCTTGGGCCAATAATATGGTAAAAAAATACGCCTCTGTCTTCCTAATGCTTGTTCAGTGGCAGAAGAATGGCCAACTTGATAGGGCTGTAATGAAGGGAAAAGATGCCACTTGCTGTGGTGGTGATTTCTAAAGGGTGAAAGGACGATTGGTATCATACCTAGGAGGTTAAAGAAATTAGATTGCTTTTGGCTTTCATAATATAGTAATTCCCAACATATTCTGGAATCTATTTTAGAGTAAGAAACCTGAGGCATGGAGAGTAGCCAAGAAAATGAAAAGCTATCTTAATAATTGAAGGACTGCATTGGGAATGGGTCTTGAAAATATCATTTGCCTGTTGGCCAAAGGCAAGTAAGAGTTGATATGAAACAAGTGCAGAATATTGCTGATTTCTCTTTTACTCCCAGTATAATCATAGGCAGAAGTATAGACCTGCCTGCAAGAAAGTGGATCGTAATTTTCAGTGCTGCATTTTAACTTAAAGTTTACTTGCTATGAATTGGGGCTAGTAGGAAGTTTTAAAAATGGTCTTTTTGACATCTGGCATATCTTTTGAAACATCAAGATATAATTTAGTAAATCGGTTCTATTCAGTTTTAAATGGTAGAAATCTGCCTAGACTCTACCTTTTTATTCTGGACTTTTCTTACTTCTGGGTCACAATGAAGGTAAAACAAAGCTGTGGTCTCTTGGTTCATTTTTAGTTAGCTGCTTGCCTGATGTTTTCATTTGAGAACTTTAAAATGTCAGATGTAGTTTTCTTTATATAGGTGGCTTTTCAGACTCAAAGCCTTTCTAAAAAACAAACTTCATTTTTCGTGGTGGAACGATAAAATTAGAAATGTTACTTGACTGTCAGTTTGGAAATGCAGCTATTGATGTTTGTACATTTCATGTTTCTGTTGGGTTTGAGTCACCCATGCCATCTAAGAAAATCTCCTTTGTCCAGAAAGAAGGGTGGAGGTTTCCTTGTGGTTTTAGTTCCCACAGGGTTTGTGTGGAGCAGGAGCATTTTCCTTGCATGCTCAGTAAACACTGCTAATATTTCTCCGTGCTGGTTATTGGTAGTATGTAGCAGGGGCTGTTAATAAGTTTTCTGTTACTTTCCTCCTGAGTAGAGGATGCTTACTGCTGTATTATTTTCCAGGGTGTGAAGATTTTTGACATCATCTCAAAGCAAAGAATCACCAATGTGCCCCGGGATGATATAAGTCTTCGCCCAGACATGTATCCCTGCAGCCTCTGCTGGAAGGACAATGTGACACTGATTATTGGCTGGGGGACTTCTGTCAAGGTGGTTTTGCTTGTCTTTATAATAAGTCCGTGTTGTTATAGATCCATTGAGGGTGGTCCAAAGGACTGTGAGTCTTGATTGGCTCCTAGGACCCAAATCTTTTCACCTGGATGTTATTGTGACGTGATTACCATTTAATGCTCAAATTATTTCCTGTGCATAAGTTTTAAGATATATTCTTTCTTTTCCATGGCATGTAAAACTATTTGTGAACTTTTTCATGTTGAGAATGGTGCTGTCTTTTTCAATCTTCTTTTAATTTCTCACATCCCAGCTGGCCTTAGCTATTTACAGAACATGGGGTTAGTTTTGTTGTTTAGTCAGGTTTTCTTCTCTTTATTATTCTTTTCATTTTCCCTTAGCTTTGACCCTTCACTTCTTCATTAGAGTTATTGATAGTGGAGAGAGAAGGTTAAAATTAAATCATCCTGCTGCTTGGTAATAATTTGATGGAGTAGAGACCCAGACTTATCATCAATAATAAGATTTGGGCATATTTTCTGAAGTTTAATTATCTGACCCTTATGCGCCTGGGTAAATGAAATTTAGCTGTTCTATGAAAGGGGGCCTAAGGCTCATTCACATTTATTTTATGCCTACTAGTGCTGCTGTTATATTAGATACTTCAGAGCCAAAAGTTGTTTCCCTTTAAAAAATAGCTTAATTCGAACAAAATAAACTAAAAATTAGTGGAAGTATAAAAATGGCATGAGAGAGTATCCCAGCAGTAGTCTCATGGAAGAACTCAGGCTTTGAGGCCAGACAGACCTGGGATCAAGTCCAGATTCTCCATTTTCCTTTGGGATCCTCTGTGAGCCTTACGGTCCTCATCTGCAAAGTGGTAGTGCTAATTGTTCTCACATCACAAGTTTTGGGGAGAAATAAATGTGCCAATGCATGTAAAGAGTTTTGCATAGAATCTGATGTAATTGCTTAATAAATGTTAGCTGTCATTATTATATAAAGTTCTAGCAATGTCATGAAGGGGATGTGGCTATTTAAAATGTACTATTCTCTGGAAAGGGAAAGTGGAAAATTATTAATGTAATGATTGTTATTAGCAAAACAAACATTGTTACACTTCAGGCCCTCCCAGCCCTCATGTTGTTATCATTCAGGTTCTTTTTTCTTCATGTGTTACATGAACACAACCTGATTTATATTTAGGGTAACAGGAAGGAAACTGTGCCTATATCGTAGGATGGAAAAAGGGATTCCCTGGGCTCCCTGTCCCACGTGTGTGGTTACTCATCCAATAAATTTATATTCTTAGTATTTTAAAAATCCCTTAAATGGACCAGGTTGCTTGTTAGTTTTAAAGTTCTGATTTTCTTTTCTTATGGTGAAAGACAAGGAAAATTAGCCTGTAGAAATATGTAACAAGTTTACTCATTACTCCCAGAAATTCTTTCTCTGGTATGCTGAATAATGGCCCCAAGGATAGCAAGCCCTAATTCCTAGAACCTATAAATGTTTCTTTATATGACAAAAAGGTAAATATTACTTTATTTAGCAAAAGATATGATTAAGTTAAGGATCTTGAGATGGGGGATTAACCTACATTATCTGGGTGGGCCCTAAATGCAATCACGTTTATCTTTATGAGAGGGAGGCAGAGGGAGATGCTAACATGGAAGAGAGGAGAAGGCAGTACCACTGTGGAGGCAGAAATTGGAGTGAGATGGTCAGTGAATGGTGGCAGCCACCAGAAAGCTGGAGGAGACAGCAGATTGTCCCCTAGAGCCTCCAGAGGAAGTACAGCCCTGCCAACACCTTGATTTTAGCCCAGTGAACCCAATTTCAGACTTGTAGCCTGCGGAACTGTAAGAGATGTTTAAAACAACATCTCTGTTGTTTTAAACCACCAAGTGTGGCAGTCTGTTATAGCAGCCATGGGAAACATATACCCTTTCTTTATGCCCAAGTTAAGATCCAGCTTCTATACAATTTTTATGTCAAATATTTTATTTTATTGGAGGTTCCTTTTCTTCAAACTCAGTTCTATATGTTGAGCACTTCTCAGTGTAGACTCTCAGTGAGTTCTGTTGAAGGAAGAGGAGATAAGGACGTGGTCTTTCTTCAGAGAGACAGCAATCTTGTTGGGGAGAAGCAACCAGAAACAGTAAAATAAAGTGTGCAATTGGACCTTACCATTTACTTCATTCATTCATTTGCCCAACAAACGTTTACCAGGTGCCTGCAGTGTGCCAGGCAGTGTTCTAGTGTTGCAGAACACAAATATACAAATGAATGAGTTCCTTCCCTTGGGAAATTTATGTTCTAGTGAGGAAGGTGGACAAAAACAAGTTAGTATAGCATGTTGAAGGTGGCAAATAAAAAGGAGAACATTTTAACAGGATAATAGGAAAAGGGATTGGGGTAGGTACCATTTAATATAGGGTGGTCCAGGGATGGCCTGTCCAATAACTAATATGTTGTTTGGTCAGAGATCTGGAGAGAAAAGTTATGCAGCTCGGGGCCTGGGGTAGGAGGTGTTAGCAGAAGGAGCAGGAGTGCAAAAATTCTTGAAGCAGGAGTGTGATTGGTGTGCTTTTGAGGAACAGCAACGAAGCTGTTTGTGTCAGAGTGAGTGGAGCAGATGTGGAGGAGAGGGATGTAAGTGGGGGTTGGGGAGGGTGTGGTGGAGGAGCAGATGATGTTGGAGCCCAGGGGCCCTTGAGAAGTCTTTGGCTCTTAATTTGAGTGAGGTAGGAAGCCAGCACAGGGCTTTGAGCTGTTGTGGAGTCAGTTAAGTGATCTAACTTGTATTTTGGAAGGATCTCTGGTTGCTGTGTGGAGCTAAACGGCAAAGGGGCAGTCAAGAGGGGAGACCAATTAGGCTACTGCAGTCATCTCCATAAAAAATAATGTTGTCTCAGGTCAGTGTAATGCAGCTGGTGAGAAATGACCAGATCCTGGATATATTTTGATGGTAGACTCTGCAGTATTTGTTGACAGTTGGATGTGGGGTGTAAGATCACAGTCACCTAACATACTGGAAGGTGAAACTACCTTTTGCTGAAATGGGAAAGACTGTTGATAAAGCATGTTTAGAGTGAAAAAGGCAAGAGTTGGTTTTAGGTGTGTCTATTTGAGAGATGCCTGTTATCCACCCATGTGGAGAAGTGGAGGAAGCAGATTAGAGTTCATGGGCAAGAACCCACCTATCAGTGGTAAAGGGCTCTTACAGTCATTGATTTGTGCTTATGCAAGACATGAGCTTAGGGTAGCACTTACCTATTCACCCACCTTTACCTGCCACTTCCTACCTATGAGACAGGTGCTGGGTGAGCCCAGACCACAGAGCTGAGGAGTGCAGTAGAGCCATGCCCAGCTACCAGTAGTGCAATGCATCCTTGTTCTCAAGCTGTGGCATGACCAGCGAGATACCAGTCAGGCCTTGGTGTGAATTCCAGCTCTGGTCAGGCAGTCCGGCATCACTCACAGAGCTTCAGTGTCCTCATCTCTGGATTAAACATAATAACATTGTCTTTCAGGGGTGTCTGAGTGTTGGAAGACTGTCAGCCCTCAAGTTCTGTCAATGTCTCTCAAATCTCTGCACTTCATCTTCCTGTCAAGTCTTTTTGGTGCTGGTTTTACCCCCCCTAAACCTATCCTAAACAGTATAGCTAGAATAATCTAAGTGCAGGTCAGATGAGGTCAGTCCCCTCCTTGCCCATAGGATAACTGATCATAAACATGACTTCCAAGGTTCTTTGTGATCTGCCTCTCCGTTACTCTCCAGCCTCAACTCTGTCCCCTTCTTCCCCCATGCCCTTCATTTCTGTCCGATTGAGCTTCCGGTTGAAGGCCCTATGCTGTCATATCACCGTGTTCTCCTGTGTTGTCTCTCCTGCTTCAACTTACATGTCACTTCTTCCAGGAAGTCTTCCTGCCCTAGCAGGAGATGCCCCTGCTCTGTACTTCCCTGTCGCACTTCAGTAAAGTGCCTTATTTTTGTGTCTCCCCCACTGCACCATAATCTTAAGAAAATAATGATATCTATTTCACAAAGGCCTTAACTCAGGAGCAGTGCCAGTAACTGCCCAAAAAAGTGTTCACTAATATTGCCGTTACATTTGCTTTTTTATTATACTTCAAACCATTTGAAAGACTGTTCCTCATGTACTTATATCAGCACATTAAAACAGTTGTCCATTTGGCATTGTGGAATGTGCCATTAGATGATTTAGTAGTTTCCCTAGTAAGTGTGGGAAGAAGAGTGGATAACTTATAAGCTCAAAAGTCTACCAGAAGGGAAGAAAATTGGAGAAGTGGACAGGCAGTTATATGAAACGGACAAGAGACAAATGGCAAAAAGCAATCAAGGAAGAAGACAGCTGGTCACTTCTATGTGGAGGCTTCTACCTCTGCAGCCATGGGTTCAAGCCCCGCATGAGGGAAAGTGGGCACTCTGCATTCACTGAGTCGCTGCAGTGTTGCTGGGCAGCAACTCAGTATACTACGTATATTAAAAAACAAAACCTTACAAAAGTTTATGTACCCATTGGTATCAATTCTACTTCTAGGAATTTATCCTAAGTAAACAAAAGTCCTAAAGTTTTATATATAAGTATGTTGATTGCACTATTGCTTACAATAGATAAAAAAACAAAAAAATATGCCCCCAAAGGGGGTTGATTAAGTATAGTACATTCATGTAATAAAAGGCAGTCATCCCTCAGTGCCTGTGGGGAATTGGTTCCAGGACCCCTGTGGATGCTGGGCTCCTCTGATGCTTATATAAATGATGTAACATTTGCATATATAAAATGATGCGGTATTTGCATATAACCTATGCACATCCTCCTGTATACTTTAAATCATCTGTAGATTACTTATAACACCTGATACAATGCCTACACATCACTGCATTTGCATAGACTTAATGAAGTAGTTGGTGTACAGCAAGGTCAAGTTTTGCTTTTTGGAATTTTGTCGAATTTTTTTTTTTCCTGAATATTTCTGATCCTTGTTTGGTTAAATCCATGAATGTAGAATTCATGGATGCAAAACCCATGGATATGGAGGGCTCACTGTATTATAACAACTTTACAGAATTATGTTGTAGAAGAATCTTTAAATAACATATTGAATTACTTGTATTAAATTGTTAGGTTAATAAAAGTAGCTTTCATAAAAAAGAAGATTATTAATGGTGTTCTCTTTGTGCTGGAACAATGACTAATGCTTGTTTTCCCCTTTGAGTTTTTCTATATTTTAGAATTTTCCATACCATAGTTACAGTTAATGGTAGCAGCTATAAAAGAACACTATGTAAAAGAAAAAGGAAAAATCCCTGATCACTGACAGAAGTTGTACTTGGATTAGTACTTGACTTCAGGTTCAGTCTCACCAGGAAAGCTGAACTTATGTGAATCAGGCTTTATTGAGGAATAATGTTGGTGAATATAAATAGTGATTGCTATATGTCATTTACATTAATTTCTGTCATTTAAGTCATAAGGTAGATTGTACTCCATCTGCAGTGCTACAAGGTTAATTTAACAAAGATACCATGTACTGAATAAAATGTTATGAAGAATTTTCCATCAAATGAATAAAATAACCTGCGAACTTATTTTCCAGGTATGCTCAGTGAAGGAACGGCATGCCAGTGAAATGAGGGATTTGCCAAGTCGATATGTTGAAATAGGTATGGCTCCAACACTTGCCTTCTGTGGATGTGAAACTTCATTCAAAATTTTCATCTTCATTAATCTCACCCAGACTGCCATAGTCTTTTGCCTGGATCCCTGCAGCAGCCTCCTAACTGGTTTATCTTCTTCCACTGTGAATTACTCTCATCTACTGTCCCCACTGCTGTCAAAATACAGATCAGATCTTGTCATCATCCTTCAGTTCCTCCACATCGTTCTCAGAGTGCAGATGGAACTCCTCAGTGGATCACGGGGATCTGTGTTGGCCCCTACCCACCTCTCCAGCTGTAGCTTATGCCAAGCTTCTCCTTGGTCTCTGTGCTGCAGCCACACTGACCTTTTACCTGTCCATGCCTCTCTTTCCCCTTGTCTAGGACAGTATTTGGCTAGAGTGTTGCTTTCCAGGGAAAGCACTGGGAAAGCCACTGGACCTCCCTGACTGAGTCAGGTCTTCCCATTTTAGGCACTACAACACTGCAGGCCTCCTCCCCTTTCTAGCACTTGTCACGGGTTCCAGTGATCCTGTGATTATTTGATGCATTTCTGTCTTTTCTACCTGACTGTCACCTCCTTTTGAGCACACACAGGGTCTGTTTTTGCTCACCATTTGTATCTTGAGGACCTGGCACAATACTTGCACATAGAAGGTGCTTAATATTGAGTTGAATGAATCAGTGACTCTGGGAAACAGCTGTTCAGGAGAAGTATGCCCTGGATGATGTACCATGACTTTTATAATTTAGTTTGAAAAAATTATTCTGAGAAAAAAAAATTGCCATATTATGAGTCAGCTGAAAAGTTCATTTGCCCATTTGCTTGGTGGATGGGTAATATCAATTTGATGGGTTATTCTGCCAAGGTGAAGTTGAAATAAATTATTTGCACATGACTGTATTTCTGTAAATAGAAAGACATACATTACCCACATGGCTAATATGGTTATAACATTTAAATCTGGGATATTTTGTACTTGAAGTCAGAAGTTGGTGGTAGAGTTTTAATCTTTTTTTTTAACTTTAGGAGGATAACTACATAGTTCAGATTGCTTAGTGTATGGACAGTAGGTATATGAAGAATGTAGCAGTGCTGAGAAAAACTGAGGACCAAGATAAGAGACAAGATTTATGACTAGATTATATAGATAATTGTTTCAATATCTTTTTCTTCTTTCCTTGCCTACTAGAAAATAAAAAGAAAAACAAAAGCCTCTCAACATCTCAATGCAGTGTCCTGAGAGATTAGTATTTGGATATTTTTAATTGCCAGAGAGGTATAAAAATGTAGCAATTGTCATCTTCTTTCCTTAGCTGATACTTATTGATCATGTACTAGGTGGAGGGCATTGTGCTGCTTACATAAACTGCAGTAACTCACTTTATCCTCACAGGAACTCTTTAAGTGCAGGTAGTTTGCTTTTTATTCTATAGATGAAGAAATTGAGGCTTAGGAGGTAAATGACTTGTCCAGGATCTTACTACTATAGCGTTAAAAATGGATAGAATCTAACTCTACAGAACCACCAGAAAGCTTCCAGGGAGGCAAGGAAGTTTGCTGAAGTGTGTGATCTTGATGAGGTTACTTAACCTTCTTGACTATCCTTTTCTCACCTGTTAAATGGAGGTGATAATATCTATCTTTTAGGATGGGTGTGGGAATTAGACATGGCATAAGAAATGTGCCTAACATGGTACTTGGCACACAGTAGATGCTCACTAAACCATGATGGTTATTATCACTATGCAGACTTTCATCCCAACTCTGTGACTTCTGATAGCTGGCTCAGTGGTGGCCCTATTAGCCTAGAACCCTGGGATCACATTATTGCAGTGTGGTTCATCTGTACTGTAATTTACGTGAAATAGACCATATGTGGATACTAACAGTATCACATTACTGACATTTTACTACTATGGTTAATGGTTAAGTACCATTTTTTCCCCTCTTAAGAGTAAACCTTTAAGAATATAAGCCATTTCCACAGCAGGAGGCAAAATAGTTTGGATAAGAGTCCTTAAGTAGGATAACAGAAAGGGAAATATTAGGAGGTCTGGATTACAATTTCCTTTAGCCCTAAATAGTGTGAGCCACTGTTCTTTGGTAAATGAGGTGAAAATGGCATTAAGATTAAAGAAATACGTATGGCTGTACATTTCTTAGAAGCCAATTGTTTATAACTCTTTCTGTTACAACTCAGACTCTCAAAAATAGCACAAAAGTTGTTCCTATCACATAGGCTGTTGATTTATTCTGTTAAAAGAAAAATAATAATAATATAATGAAGATTAAGCTTCTTGGCCAATCACCAACACATGAAGAGATTCTCTATACATAGGGCTTTTGGGACATCATGTTTTCTTTCAAATTGCATTGTTAAAAATAGATTATGGTTTGTGCCTAGCATCCATGTTTTAACTTCACTTGCATCTCTTGTATTCTCACAGGACTCCCTGAGCCTCTGGTACTTTTCACCAAAGTCTTCCATGATCTCTGTGGTATGGTAGTTGGAGAGCTGACATCATGATGTTGGGAAATGAAACCAATGTTTGTGTGTCATTTTCTGCCAGGGGTAGTTGACTTACATGCAAGGAATTAATGATTGACTTCTTGGTCTTAATTTCATATGGAATTTTGTTTAATTGAGATTAAACAACTATATGAGAATCTATATAGAATGACAAGTCAGGAAGAAAGGGAAGAGAAAAGAAGGGAAATCTTTTTTACTTTCAGTATTGTCTGTATCTTCATTGATCATATACTGTGGTCTTAGAATTTAGCACATCATTCTTTTTTCAGTCTTTTAATTGACTGAAAAAACAGTGACCTGAAAATTGGTGATCTGTTTTCATAGTGGAGGAGAGTTGTGAGATAATTCTTTCCTAGATCTAAGTATCTCTCTTTATCCACCTGTTACCATTTTGATTCAGCTATATGGGTTACAGTAGTGGGATCTTTGTGTGTGTGTGCCCAGGAGTGATGTGGTTTCATCTCTTAGTCTGAGTCTCAATAGAAATGATGACAGCTGGCATTCTTCAAGGTGTTTTTACTTGAGGATCTAGGTATGTATGGTTTTCTGTTCTGTTATAGATAGTTCAGTATAAATTTCTGTAATAATCTGTTCTGCATTGAATTTTTTTTCTAACATTTTGTTATGAAATTTTCATTAAAGAAAAGAACTTTGTAGTGAATAGAACCTCCAAGATTCTGCAGTTAAGATTTTACTATATTTGCTTTATTACGTATCTGTTCATCTATTCATTCCTCCTTTTGGGAGGGATGTAACAACTCTTTCCCCGCTCAGTACTGTAGACTCAGGTTTTTGTTGTTAGGAGTGGAATTAATGAAGTTTCTCCATAATAAGTAATGGTAAGAAATCTGAAGCACCTGAAGTAACAAATATATATTGTTCCTTATATAACAACCACCACCAAGCACAGTGCTGAATACATTGCAAACAGAAGGTCATCTAATCTTCCCAGTATGCAAGTGGGTAGCGGCTACTATCCCCATGGTGTAAGTGAAGAAGCTGATGTTCAGAAGGGTTAGGTAACCTGCTCAAGATTATTCATAAACAAAGAAGGCAGTTTTTGCACTTAGGTGTGCCTAGCCATAAAGTTGTTGCTTGTAATCATGGTGTCACACAGTGCTTCCCATGTTTCCTCTACCCAGCCCCTGGCCTTTGTTTACAGAGTCTTGTTCCAGACATTCAGATACAGACCACTGCAGAAATGCTCTAGAATCTGAAGACCCTTTTTCTATATCAGTGATGATAGCTGCTCACCTTTTCTAGGAACTGCCAGATGAAATGGAAATGCAGTAGATTTGTTTTTTTATTTTGGTTCAGAGAAATATCTCATTTGGAGACTTAGAAGTTATATTTTCACTTGCTTTATCCTGAGATTGAGAGCTTTTCTTCATTGCTTCTCCTCCACATTTTTAGATAATTTATAGAACCTGATTGCCTTGGGTGACCTTTGGAATTGTTTCTAAGGAAAGGGAACCAAACTTAGATTATGCTTCTTTCAGCCCTTTTAAAAAGAAGAAAAGCCCTTGTTTGCTATTTTTTAGTGTTTAGCTTAAGTTTAGTTGATGCAACAAGGTAGTTTTATATTTATAAAATAAAGTGTAACGTTTGGTTTGAACCTTGTGATTAGCAGGTCATTGGCAATGCCTTTCCTTTTCTTTTGTCTAAGCAATGTGCTGTAATATACTCACTAAATATTCCTCATCAGTGCTGTTTCAGGAGGCTAAAATTTGGTAGATGAGATAATCCTATCAGCTTAGTGTTGTCATTTAATTGACAATAGTTTGCTGAATATTGATTATAAAATACGGAATTAAATTGCAAACTAAATTTGTTTTCAGCAGTTTTTTATCTGTGTGTACTGTTCGGCTCCTGTCTGATTTGAATGTTTTTGTTATTTTGTCCATTAGCCATTCTTTTCAATTTCACTTCATGTATCAGATCTTTCCATAATTTGCTGATGTAAAGCATTGTGAAGTCAGTTTTACTTTAATGTGTCTGCTTCTTAGCGCAGCCTGAAGCTGTTGAAGTGCTGTTATTTCCAAATGTATTTTCAGTGATAAGTGGTCATGCTGACAGAATGTCTAAACTTATTGAAAAGTCTGTGGGCATTACACCCAGTTGATTATAAAATACTAATATCTGGTGACTAAGGGGCCAGAATCTCTTGGGAATAAGACACTATCTATCATAAAGGGCCCTCAATGCATTTTCATAAATGAATATAAGACAATGAAGGGTAATTGTTCTTATTTGTAAATTGCTTGACACACATTTTTGTTTGTTTCTTTAAGAATCATAGAAGCTAAGATCTATGGGATGTCACCTTCTTTAACTTCAATAAAGAAATCTGGGTAGCATTTAGCTAATGGACATTTGGGGACCAATAAGGGAATAAGAAATGGGGGAAAAAAGGCAGTGCAAGTTATGTGTACTGCAGCGCTTTAGCCCTTGCAGTAGCACTGCAAATTCAAGAGAGGGGCTGGGGCACCCTGACTGCGTGCAGCAGAATCACCAGAGAGCCCTCACTTCTGTTCTTGCCAACTGCAGTGTGCTTTGAATCTAAGCATCTCTGTATTCTTATATTCTTCCCCTTCCCCTCCTCCTTCCCCCTAACTCCCCACCTCCTTCTTTTGATACAGGGTCTTGCTCTTTGCCCAGGCTTTAGTGCAGTGGCATAATCACACCTTACTGCAACCTCAGCCTCCTGGGCCAAAGCGATCCTCCCACCTCAGCCTTCTAAGTAGCTGGGACTACAGGCGTGCACCACCACGCCTGGCTAATTTTTTAATTTTTTGTAAAGATATGGTCTCCCTTTGTTGCCCAGGCTGGTATCAAACTGGGCTCAAGAAATCCTCCCACCTTGGCCTCCCAACATGCTGGGATTACAGGCGTGAGCCACCATACCCGGCCCTGACTTACATTTTCTAGAGTGACTTATGGTTGGGAAAAATAGGACTTCAGATTCCTACTTCTCTTATCTTCCACTTAAGTGACTTTAGTCAAGTTACTTAACCCCTCTGAGCCTCCTTCCCTCTCTAAAATAACCATAGGGTGGTTGTGGTGAAAAGCAATATTGTATGTAAATATTTAGCATACTGCCTCACAGCATAGTAATGTTCATTAAATGGGAGCTATTATTAATATTAGTATTATATTTAGTTACAGTGAGAGAGAAAAATAGTGGTTTCTTTTAAAATCAGAAGACCTGAAAATTGTGTTTTATAAAATTTGTAATTTAAAGAAAATTTGGGGAAGATATAAATAAGGGCTTACTGAATGATTCCGAGGAGATTGATAACGTTTTATAATTGCATTTCTCAATAAAATGTATCTATAAACATATATGACAGAGGTACAAGTAATAAAAATATTGATTTAATGTTGTCTCATAGGTCTGAATACACAGATAAGAAGTGAGATAACCTAGTTGGGAATTATTGGAGGATGGTTTTTTACTTTAAACAAATTTTGATTTTTATCCTTTGTAATCTAATATCCATTAGGGTTTTAAACAGGTTTTTTTTTTAATGAAACGAAGAGGTTGTTTTCTCTCATGTTATCCACACCATTTCTGGCTTAAGGGGCTTATGGTCATGATTATTGCTGCTGTTTCCACCCTCATCTGTACCTCCTCAGAAGCTAAATTTTCTTGCGCTGTGCTATTTTTTGTTTTACACCTGTTCCTGTTTTTGCACATATGTGGTATTTTAATTATCTCTTTTTTTTTTTTGAGACAGAGTTTAGCTCTGTTGCCTAGGCTGGAGTACAGTGGCACAATCTCGGCTCACTGTAATCGCTGCCTCCCAGGTTCAAGCAATTCTCTGCCTCAGCCTCCCAAGTAGCTGGGATTACAGGCGCCTGCCACCACGCTTGGCTAATTTTCGTATTTTTAGTAGAGATGGGGTTTCACCTTCTTGGCCAGGCTGGTCTTGAGCTCCGACCTCGTGATCCACCTGCCTTGGCCTCCCAAAGTGCTGGGATTACAAGCGTGAGCCACCACACCTGGCCTAATTATTTCTTTAAATATGCAGACTCACAATCTCCTTTAAGTTAGGGTCAGGTCTTAGTCATCTTGATGCATCTAGAAGACTGTCTCGTGTAATTGATACTCAGTTACTCTTTTTTCTTTTTTTTTGAGGCAGAGTCTCGCTCTGTCACCCAGGCTGGTGTGCAGTGGCAGGATCTCAGCTTACTACAGCCTCTGCCTCCTGGGTGCTCGCGGGTTCAAGCGATTCTCCTGCCTCAGCCTCCCAAGTAGCTGGGGCTACAGGCACGTTGTCACCACTGCCAGCTAATTTTTATATGTTTAATAGAGGCGGGGTTTTACCATGGTGGCCAGGCTGGTCTCGAACTCCTGACCTCAAGTGATCCGTCCACCTCGGCCTCCCAAATTGCTGTGATTAAAGGCGTGAGCCACCGCACCCAGCCTCAGTCACTCTTCATTGAATTAAGTCGTAACCCTCAGAGATTATGAGACCCAAGGTATGAGAAAGTTCTTTCTTGTTAATTTTTATACCAATCATATGGCATTCATTATGAAACTGATGGTGTGTATGCTATCGAGGGCCAGACACTGTTGATCTATTTGTGACTCTAACCCTGACCCCATTGCCCTGGGCAATGTAAGGTTGATGTATAAAACATGTATAACAGCAATATGTGAAAATTTTGTGGTTAGAAGATTCTGGGAATGTAGTGGCAGTGGCAGCATAATTTTTCAACCTACCTAGTCCTCCCATAAAAGCAGAACAACTAGGTCACAAAACCAAAAACCCAGACAACATTTACAACAAAACTTAGTGACAAAGGTAGTCCTAAGAGCCCCAAGACACAAATTAATGGGAAAATAAAACACTGATCGCCGCAGGGTGATATCAGCATCTGTGTGAGAGAAAGCAGAGGGGAGCAAGTGGTCATCTAGCAGACTTGAGGCCAGGGGAACTCCAAGATAGCCGGTTGGCATTCACTGGAAAGGCCAACAGGCTGCTCTGAGAACTGGGCCCAGGACCTGCAGTTAGGTGTGAGAGGCTGGGCAGCCCAGCTACCCCTGGCAACTCACACTGTGGAGCAGCCAGGCCTCCTCTCTCCACTGAGGAGACACTGCTGGGAGCAGAAGAAAGCCTGAATGAGACAGGGACAACAGAAACAAAAGAAACAGGTCCAGATAACACCAGGGAGGAGCTGAGCCAGGAAATCTCAGAAAGCAAGCTGCCATATTTTTCATATCAAATGGAAACAGCAGAAGAGGGAGCTCTAAGAGTTCAATAATGGTCATTTCACCTAAAAAGCAAACAACGTTAAATCCATAATAAGTTTTAAGAAAAAGTGAGTAAGAAGCAGACATACCAGAAAGACACACCTACGCAATAGATTACAACTGTAATTTCCAGTTTCAGAGGAGCTATAAGACATCTTTAAAAAGTGATGTAAGAAATCAGAATTTGAAAATCTCAAATTAGGTGACAGGCTTCAGGAAGAATTAATAAATAAAAGCTCATTTCAGAATTGAAGACTGAACCTGAAGGAAGACAAGAACAAATAGATGCAAAGATAATGTTGGTAAGAGGAATAGAAGGGGAGCAGGAGGAAAATTGTAAAAATCACAAAGCAATAAGAACAAAAAGATTAAGGTTAAGTGATAAATACTGAAGACAGGCAAAGATAATTCAGTCTACCAATAAAGAGTCCCTGAGGAAAAAATAAAACTAGAGAATGGGACAAATACTATAGACAATGTCAAGAAAAATTTCATGAAAATGCAGAGAAACAGAAGTTGAAATTATAAATTAAAATAGCACACTGTGTATCTGAAAATAGTGACCCATAATGAGCAACACCAAGATACGTTCTAATGAAATTACTGGACTTTAAAGACAAAGCGAAAAACTTGGGCATCTAGACCTGCACTGTCAAACGTGGTAACCATTAGCCACTGTAGCTGTTAAGTCTTTGTGGTATGGCTAGTGTGGATTGATTTGTGCTACATACAGAATTCCAAAGACAGTCTAGAAATAAAAGGTAAAATATCTCATTAATCACTTTTTATATTATTACATGTTGAAATAATATTTTAGGTATGTTATGTATTATTAAAATTTCACCTCTTTTTTTGAACTCTTTATCGTGGTGTAGTCCATTCTTGCATTCCTATAAAGAAATTCCTGAGACTGGATAATTTATAAAGAAAAGAGGTTTAATTCTCACGGTCCTGCAGGCTATACAGTAAGCATGATGCTGGCATCTGCTTGGCTTCTGGGGAGGCCTCAGGAAACTTAAATCATGGTGGAAGACGAAGTGGGAGAAGGCACCTCACATGGCCAGGGCAGGAGCAAGAGGCAGGGGTAGATGCCACACACTTCTAAACCACCAGATCTTGTGAGAACTCACTGTCGTGAGGACAGTACCAAGAGGATTGTGCTAAAACAGTCATGAGAAATGACCATTCATGAGAAATCCGTTCCCATGATCTAATCATTTCCCACCAGGCCCCTCCTCCAACACTGGGGATTACAGTTCAACATGAGATTTGGGCAGGGCCACACATCCAAGCTATAGCACGTGGCTACTGGGAAATTTTAAATTACATATGTCATTTGTGTTTTGGCCCACATTATATTTCCATGGGGCAGCTAATCAAGGGGCCTCTAGCCTCCCTTTTGGATGAGGACCGTGTACAGAATCGTATTCATCTCGTCCTCATTCTGGATCTAGAAGACCTTGCTGAATAGAATTTTCCTGTGAATATAGTCCTTTTGAACCTCTCTTTCTTACTCTGCTAGAATCTCTGTCTTTTTTCTTGACTTATTTCTAGCATGTCTAGGAATGCTTTATCCTCCTGAATAAAGCAGAATGCAGAAGTCCTTCCACCTCCATCAGGAGGAGGAAGGCTATGCCTCAGCTGTAATGCCCACCATAGTATAAGGCCATCATCTAGGTGAACATAGCACACTCCCTGCAGGGCCCGCGAGCTGAGCCTCAGCTGGCTTTCTAGATGACCTTGATCTGAAGTAAAGCCACTGTCTTTTGTGGCTACCTTTAGGAACTCTGCCTGCATTTTTCACTCCAAAAAAAAAAACAAAAACCAAAAAAAAAAAAACACCCTGTCCAGCTTTTGCTCCCTGTTTTCATGTATTTCCTCTCTAGCAGAATTTATGTTTATTTTCTTTGTGATTTATCTTTTCCAGATAATCAGGTTGAAAATGAGCTTCTGTAGTATTAGAACTGACAGCCACCTGTATTCAAACTGAGTCTCCTTTAGGAGAACAAAATATTTTATTTAAATTAATAGAGTCATTTTTATGTGGAATAGAATAGAATTTTAGTGAAAGTAAATAAACTGAAACTTCCATTCGTCCACTGAAAATTTGAAATATAAAGTCTGTAATTACTTGAATATATTTTACAAAGTCAGTCCGTAAGCTTTTATATATTTTATGTGCATTTTTTACAAGAATATATATTGTCATTCAACATTTCTTTCTCTAAATCTATATGAAGAATATTCCTTATACCTTCATGTTCATTTTGACACCACTGTCTGCAGCCAGCCCTTCTGGGACTCAGCATTGATATAAAAGATAAACAGAATCTTGTTAAATCTAAAAGCAATTATGTTTCGCTGCATTAGTAAAGACTAATGGAAAAACAATACACCACCATTTATTCTAAAATGTCTTACTTTGTGGCAGAATGGCTGCAGACATTTCCCTAAATCAGCAACTCACATTAGAAGTGAGTTCTTTTTTGCATGATATCATTACCAGTGGGTATTAATGGAGACGAATTGCTGAGTGGGAGAGTACTCGAAACCAGATAAATGGCCATTATTTTGGAATTCTTAATTTGAGAATCATGCTGAGTATTACTATAATTGCAATTTTGTTTTCTATAAGAGATTTTTGTTGGTATAAGGGAATTACTTTAACAAAAAGAAAGACATAATTTAGTTTCAGTTTTATCCAAATGTTGATTACTTGCTTACCTGTGCGTCTGGAAGTCTTGACAATATTATTTTCATGTACCACATCTTTTCTTTATGAATAACATTTTTGTCAGCTTGTGATTTAGCCACTGCATATAGTCCGTGTCCAAATTATTAATTCTCAATTAGCAAAATTTGGCAAGGTTTAGTACTTAACAAGTAAGCGTTTATTACAACATCTGGAATTGAGAAGTGAAATAGATATGTGCACCTGCAATTTTTCTTTGTTTTGTTTTAGAACACATTGGAGTTTCTATCATGTTCTTAATTAGAGAACAGGAAATTTTCTGTCTTACTCATACAAGCTATTGTGGACTGGGGAGTTGGCATGTAGAGGAGGAAAGATTTGGGTAGGATTATTTCGTAGTTTCTCTGTTCTGTATCTTGGAGCTCATTCTCAAAAACCAAGGCCTTTGATGTATATTTGGTTACCTTTAGGAGAAACGCTGACAGTGTCTGTCAGTGAGACTAGGCAGCCTGTTTGGCATCCCAAGTGGGGAGAATACCTCCTTCTCCCACCCCTTCTTTTGTGATTAGGAGACGTTTTCCCTTAGGTGTCTGTGGCAGACAAGCACAGCAAAGCCTGTGATTTCTGTGAGAATCTCTGATTCTCTGCTCTTCACCCAAGTTGCTGGTAAGGGAACTGTATGTGTAGCATTTCAAAAATGGAATGTGATTTAGTAAAACAGAATGCAAGTCCATTTCTACCAATCAGAGATTAGTAACCTCAGGAGTGATGACAACCAAAACCTCTTGTTAATATGTCTTCTAAAATGTGAAACTGCCATCTCTTTCATCACTGGGTCCTTTGTGGCCCCATACTGTTTAATATCATCTGTACATTCCGGCTCTCCCCTGCTCCCTGCTTCACCGCCCACGTGCATGCACAGCACTGTGAGCTTCTCTAGAACCTTCCGCAGCCTGGTTACGCTAGAAACACTGTCTCTGCACATGTGGTGGAGGTTGAGGTGGTTCTCCATATAAGCTCTTTTGTGAACATTTATCACAATTACCACTTTACCAAAACTATTCTTAAGTATCTGGATAAACACATTTGGTTCAAGCCCACAGAGATTAAGGAAAAAATGTGTTCCTGGCAGAACTGGGACCAGAGCACTTGCCCTTGGACTTCCATTGTATGGTACTTTAATTGAGGACAAAGCAGATGAAATATTATCTTTTTTTAAGTTTATGTTGCTAACTATTACATCTTTTTGGTCATCCACAATTTTATTTTGGTGCGAAAATTAAATTGTGATAACAGCTGCGTAAGGAGGATCATTAAAAGTCAGCAAAGACAAGGAACACTAAGTAATCTGCAAGGGAAAGAAAGAGGGGGACAAAGGAAAATTCAGTATTTCATCTGTATTATGAATTTTATTTCTACTGTCATTGCTTTCTCTTATAGTTGGGAAATGTTAAAATGACTTGTTCAAGTTCAATTTAGTGGAAGTTATAACCCAAATTTCCTTACTCAGCATTCAGTATTGGTTCCAGTATGATACATTGAGGTCCCCTCATTGGGAAAAGAGTGTGGAAGTTAACTAAATCTGCAGCTAATACCACAGAACCGTGGAGATTATCTGAATGAAGAAACTTAGAAAATGTGGTGGGTCAGAACAAGAGTTTACTCCCAAATGAATCTGTGAAGTGTAGAGTGTGATTTCTGGAAGGATCTCTGTAATACCACTACTGTATCAGTTAGCTTCTGCTCTGAAACAAGCCACTCCCAATCTCAGTCTCTTAAAACAATGATCTTTTATATTTTATAGCAGCTAATAATTAGAATCATATAATAATAATATGTGTACTTCTGAGCTTTCTGTCAGATCTTTGGGGTCCAGTGCAATTAAAGTCACATACTTCTTAAGTGATGCAATATGTCTTCTCGATTTTAAATGGATTTTTTTTTAAAGGAAAGAGAAATTTATTATTTTTCTCTAGCCTTTATTTCACTTAAGAAATACTGATGTTTCATCATAAAGTAATCTGTATTTATGCATCTTTTTTTAACTTCAAGTTCTTTAAATAATATCCCTCTTCTCCAAAATAGTGTTTCATAATTACAGATAACATTCTTTGTGACCTTTGTACTACTATAATGCCCCAATTGAGAAAAACGAACTCAGGAATTTAAAAAATTATTGCTGTTACTAATAATGGTTTACATTTCTTTTTATGGGTTTCAAAGCATCTTCATGTAGTCTATGTCATTTTAAACTACCTAAGCACAGTGTCACCCTTGATCATTCATGCTGCTATTATTGTTGGATTCATTTTTGTTTGTGATGGGAATTTGCAAGTCTACTTTCCCACATATTCGTTTCCAGGATTGATCATTGTGAAGCACTTGCAGTGCTGAGTTATGAAAGTATGTTCAATGGTGTCCCCTTTATGTTAGCTTTTAAAAAGGGGTCCACTAGCATTCACAGTCATTGTGTCCCTCCAGATGTGTGCTGCTGTTTGCCCCTGTTAATGATGACTCCTGTATCCCTTTTGTTTGCAGTGTCTCAGTTTGAAACTGAATTCTACATCAGTGGACTTGCACCTCTCTGTGATCAGCTTGTTGTACTTTCGTATGTAAAGGAGATTTCAGAAAAAACGGTAATTATTTTCTCCCCAGATACAAAGGCATGTGGGGGTTCACTTTTAGCATTACACCCAGATCAGGTTGTTCATCAGTAGCATACGCTATAATCTGAGCAGAACTTTCTGACCTATAAAATAAGGTTGGCAGAGATTACCCTTTAGACCTGACATATTTACTTTCCGGAAACTCTACTCATTGCCTGCCTTTGTTCCTATTGCTGAGCCAAAAAAGAGTCTTTTTTTTCGACCTCTCTTGGTATATTAGTCAAAAGGAATGAAGGATTCCTCTTGCTGAAAGGGGAAGAAACTAAGCTGACACTGTGCATTAGCAGAAATGACAGCAATGAAGTTGATCGGCAGCAACAACAGGGGTCCCTGTGGTCAGAGGGAATTACAGAAAGGGCATTTCATTATTTTCTTTGGTCCAGACATATTTGTTTACTTCCTAGTGGGCTGGTGATTCTAAGTAGCTTGATTATGGCTTTGAAATGGATTGTTGTGAAATCTCAGTTATCAGTGCAAATAATGGTACATCAAAATCTGTGGCTAATAAAAAGCAGCAGATGATCTAAATTTTGTTGTGTGTGTCTTTGGAAGAAGCTTATATATTGCCCAGTGGATGGGTATCCACACCCAGTCTCCCTTTGAAGCTGAGGACGGCCCCATTCCCAGCTTGTCTTTATTATGAGAGTCCAGGGGTCCTGCCAGCACAAGAATAGGGGTGGCTTCAAGGCATAAACAAGGAAAGCATACTGTAAAGGATTTTCTTTTGGATCTTTATATAGAAGAAATTGTAATTGATTCTCTAGTCCTTTACAGTAAGTAGGCAAGTGGGCTATCCTTGTTTGTATCCTTTTTTTTTTTTTTTAAATGGCAAGAAATAAAATGGGGGAGAAAAACCCTGGGAGCCCTGGTTTTGAAGTGGTAGCTGCTCTTGAGCGTTTCTTTGAGCAAGCACTTGCATTAGGAAGCCATCACTATAGTAACCTGAAGCTCTGGGTGCCCATGTTGCTAGGCAATGAAATGCTATAGACTTAAGTGAACACTCAGACCTACTAAAATCAATAGGGTTGGCTTCTAGCCCTATTGCAGGACATCAGTTTGCTATTATTTTATTTATTTTTTGAAAATAAAGAAAAGCAGTGGCTCCTGGGGGAGTAAATAGAATGCTTTTTGAGGAGGAATGCAGGAAAGATTGAGAATGTGATTGGAAGAAATAAAGAAGCAGTAAAACGAAAAAGGAGAAGCCTAATAAACAACTGAGCAAAGAAAGAAAGGAAACCTTTGTTAATAAAAGAGTATTTGAAGGGAATAAATGCCAAAGATAGGCCAACCTCATAGAGCACGTAGAAAATGGACTTTTTCCAGAAGAAGAAGCGAGGGTTTTGGAGATGACTGGAACATGTTTGTGCCAGTGTATGTAGATACTCATTTTATAGAACATTAAAGTACACCTTAAATCCTTAAACACAGAATAAACTCATAAAATTAAGGCAAAAGGAACAAAGAGGTAAGCTCCCTTCCCCCTTTATTTTTTCATACTGAAAAGGTGGTTTAGTGACATTGAATACAATTTGTTTTATATCATTCAGTATTATCCCCCAAATAGCCCCCAGATATCCACGTGATACCTTTCACGTACATGCATGTTTTCACATAGTTGCAGGGATAGTCACATGCTACTCTGCATTGCCCTGTTTCCATGGGCATTATTCCATTTTCCCTGCGTAAGTCTGTGTACTCTCCACCATCATTGTGTTTAGTGGTTGTGTACTATTCCATCTGCTTGGTACACTTTAATTTATTAAGGTGTTCTCCTAGTATTTTACTTTTCTTTCATTCATTGATAAAGCACATGTGTGTTAGAAATTGTGCTGGGCACTGGAGATCCAAGATCAACAAAACCAGATTTCTGCTCTTAGGGAGTTCACAGGCAAGGGCTGTTTGGCCAGGGAATGAAAGTATAAAATGAGATTCACATTGCTGATGCTTTTCTTATACATATAAAAGAGCCTTTTCTATGGTCTAGTGAAGCGATTTTCTTTTTATTTTGTTCAAAATATTTTTTTATTTTGCTATTCTGATTTTGATATTTTTATTGTTACAGTGGTCAATTTTTAAATATATTTCAGTTTTCTCCATTTTTTTTCAGTTGTTTCAAAGTTTAGCAATTTGTAATTTCTCCACAGATCTGATAGATTTTTCTTCACTAGTTGATCTTTTATAGTTGCTATTTTATTTTTGGAATGTTTTCTGATTGTAAGTTTCCTGAGGCCTTTCCCACCATGCAGAACTGTGAGTCAGTTAAACCTCTTTCCTTTATAAATTACCCAGTCTTGGGTATTTCTTCATAGGAGTGTGAGAAGAAACTAATATGTATGGCTAACTAGAATTAATTTGTATGATATATAGAAATGTAATTTAAATTAATGTTTCTCTCTTTTCCCCCACTAGGAAAGAGAATACTGTGCCAGGCCTAGACTGGACATCATCCAGCCACTTTCTGAGACTTGTGAAGAGATCTCTTCTGATGCTTTGACAGTCAGAGGCTTTCAGGAGAATGAATGTAGAGATTATCATTTAGGTAAGAGATGTGAAAGATCTGGCTGATATGCTTTTTTTATGTTTTTTTTTCCCCCTTCCTACTTGCAATAAATGGAATTTAAATTAAGGTGCTGAAAGAATCTTAAGAGAATACCTGGGTAGACCGTGTATGCTGAAAACAAGGACATTTGGATGCAGAGATGTTGCAAAACTTGCATAAGCTCCTATAGTAAAAGGGAAGGCTAGAGTTCAGACCAGGACCCGGGGGAGGATTGGGCTCCTTGTTTTTTGTTCTTGTATTTTTTCTATTGTCCTAACTATTTAATGTGACACATAATTTAATGTCAAGCTGCATGGCTCCGTGGTTGTCATATCACTCCCATTTTATGTGTCAGGAAAGTTCACTCTGGGGTGGCAGAGAAGTTGTCTTTCTTGTTTGTAACTGAGTGCTCAGAGCCTGAAAGACTTCTGGCACATTCTAGGTGTTCAGTGAATATTTGTTGAGTGGACAGAGAAATACACTTAGTCACTGCTCATAAATACAGGGAGAACCATTAATATTTAGTCATACCAGAGACATCTGTGTTTGGCTGTTATCATACCCTTGTAAAATATATTAATGAAAATAGAACAGTTCAGCTTTGTAGGAATGCTGTACTACTTTAAACACAATTGACGTTTGTTGAGAATATTTTCAGTTCTCATTGTGGCCAAAGGAAATGAAGAAATATTCTATATATGTTTAAACTTTCTTATATGAAGACCCTAATCCATTGAAAAACGTAAGAGTATATTCTAGACTTGGCAAAAAGCAACTGTGATTCACAACTGAAAGTGTCCAATCTAGGTATTTGGCTCAGAGCAAACTCTCCTGCACACTTAGAAACCCTTCAGAACAGGTTTTATAATTGAATTCTGCAGGAAACCCTCAGATTGGCATTGTGCACAACATGCTGAAATGATAGATTATGTCCCTAGGGCTTGGGCATCTGTCATTTATGCCTTAGGTGGCCTTGACCTTGATGAGGAGGAAACATTTATCGCTGACCATGGGGTGTAATTGTTCTGTAAAAGTAGAACAATGCTGTAAATGGCCATAAATAAAATTTATATACAGTAGATGAATTCTAATATGCAATAGACATAGAGAATTTTTAACACTTTTTCAGCTGAAGTCAGAGTGTTCATGTATTAAACGTAGAATTTTAAACTCACCTTATTTTTTTTTCAAGTTTTTTAGTATGTCATTCCCTCCCTTTCTGTCCTTCTCCTTCCCTCTCTTGCTTTTTTGTCAAGTATTTTTACACTTAAATATTTTTAAAAGCACTGAAATACGCTTCTGTCATTCTTTACCCTGTCTCCCACACTTACCTTCCAGCAGAGCCAAACACACAACAAAGATAGACACATTTTCTGTTCGCTCTTGGGTTGGGTAACCTAACCAGGTCCTCTGAAACCGTTGCCAAGTTTTCTGCTGTTCAGTCACCAAGTCGTTCCTCTCTTTTCTCACCTACAGAATACTCTGAAGGGGAATCACTTTTTTACATCGTGAGTCCGAGAGATGTCGTAGTGGCCAAGGAACGAGACCAAGATGATCACATTGACTGGCTCCTTGAAAAGAAGAAATATGAAGTACCCTTGATTTTACTTCTTTGAAACTATTGACTCATCTACAGCATAGAGAGGATAAAATGTTTTTGTAATAAATCTTTTATGTAGTCAAAGTAGAGTTTCCCAAGCCAAAAATATGTAGGAAGTTAATAACTTTCTAGTACCCCCTTCAGAAATTAGGGAACCAAAAGATTGCAATGGATTGACTGGCTTTCCTGTTAAGTGGGGGAGGAGTTGGGAGTGGAGGGAGGAGGTGAGTTAGATCTAGACTGTTGGAAGTTTCATTTTTTTGATTTTGTTCAAAGAAATTAGAGATAGTATTTCAGAAGTGTCTATTTAGATTTAATGAAATCGTTTATTTTATACTTATCACATTTGTACTCACTTAGGATGGTTTGAACTATCAGTTTGGATAGAATGATGTTGTCCACTTCATTGAGGTTTGGCTTAGATTAATTTGAATAGATAATGCCCAATATCGCTTAAAAAAAAAGAAAAAAACCATTTTTCAACTTTAATAGCTACAAAGTTACGTTCTGTAGATGGGCTTATATACTAATTTAAAACAACATCCACAACAAATAGTCTACGTATTTGTTGTACTAAGTTTGTCACCATCTGAAAGGATTTGGAAAAAAACTTTTTTTTTCATTTATAAACTATTTAAAGTCCAGGTATCAATACCTAGTTCATAACCCAGTAATTACCATGTTACTTTAAATCCAGTAGTTTCTCAAAGAAATAATTGTATGTTTTAAATATTTATGTTAAAGTAGTATTTGTAAACTTTCCAAAATAAAAACAAAATCAGAGATTTTTCAAAGACTTAATTTTAGATATACATAAACATGCGTATAGTTCACTTTTTTATTGAAACATAAGGGAAAATGCTCCTTTATCAATATGTCATAAAGATTTAGAAGACAGCTGCCTTTTTTTGTATGGAGACTAGGAGACTTTGTTGTATTTTGATTTGTGTCTGAAATGTGATTCCATTGTCCTAATGAGGAAATGAATTCAAATGGAAGTGGGAGAAGTCTTCATTTTGGTTGACTGCCTTTGAGTTTGAATTCAGTGAGGTTCATTCAACCATAGCATTAACAATTCCAATGCTTCAAGCAAAAGCCATGGGAAAATGGAGCTTTATTCGTGTAGTGCAGAATGCTAAACCATAATAACTATAGTGTTTATAACCTCAATATCTTTCTCTCCCACCTTCTCCCATTTTCCCTCCCTCCTTTTCTGCTTTTTTTTTTTTTTTTTAAATCATCCTTATGTTTGGAATAAAGGAAGCATTGATGGCAGCTGAAATTAGCCAAAAAAATATTAAAAGACATAAGATTCTGGTAAGTGTGCAATTTGTTATTTGAAACATAATTTTATCTTTCAATAAGTTATAGTGAGACTGAAAATAATTTGAAAAGAACAGGTTTTTCCTGTCTTTTGAGAATTTATTTTAAACTAATTCCCTAACCTATGAGATCAAAATATTTCATCAAATCAGTTTCTGCTTGTAAACAAGAGACTTGAACACCTGCTAGGAGGCAGTTTTAGGTAATTTGGAAACTGTATCTGTGGAAAACACTTTAAATACAGAGCTTTCTAGTTATGTGTATGAAAGTTTCCCTAAATCGTAGGTAAAAATCACATTATCACAAAATTTATCAAAAAAAGAGAGGTTTCCTAAAACTGCATTGCTTTGGTGTTTCCATAATAACAGACTCAATTGATTTTGTTATGGAAACTAATCTAGAGCATCAAATACATTTTTATTACATTTTGGACTCAGGAAAAATAGAATGACTGAAAGCCCCTTTCTTTGCTAACTGTGACAGTGAATGTGCAGATGGAGAGCAGAGGAACTCATATCCTGCACATGTGAAGGGTCCTTGGAGACCATCTAGCCTAGTTCCCTTTTTTACAGGTGAAAACTGGAAGCTCAGTCTTTTATGCCTATTTGGGTTTCAGTACAAATTCTTTCTGCCTACATTTTCCCTACCGTAAATTTCTCTGTAAAACTCCACATGAAAGCCTGAATTGTCAAAGAGTGCAGAAGCAAAATAATTTAGGAATAACAGGAGAATAGAAAACCAGAGCATCTTTAAAAAAAAAAAAATCCAGCCAAAATTGTGGAGAATAAGCAAGGATTCTCTAGAAATGGAAGAGAATGCATTCCGGCCCTTAGAGTAGTTAACATATGTGAAGATGCAGAGAGGTGCCACAGCTTGGCCTGCTTGGTTATGTGGGCAGTTGAAGGCTTTTTTTTTTTTTTTTTTTTTGAGACGGAGTTTCGCTCTCGTTGCCCAGGCTGGAGTGCAATGGCACAATCTTGGTTCACCGCAACCTCTGCCTCCTGGGTTCAAGCGATTCTCCTGCCTCAGCCTCCCGAGTAGCTGGGACTACAGGCATGCACCACCACACCTGGCTAATTTTGTATTTTTAGTAGAGACGGGGTTTCTCCATGTTGGTCAGGCTGGTCTTGAACTCCCGACCTCAGGTGATCTGCTCGCCTCGGCCTCCCAAAGTGCTGCTATTATAGACATGAGCCACTGCACAAAGCAGTTGAGGGGTTTACTACACAGCTAGCAAAGGCCAGATCCTGAAGTGCCGTTCGTAATTAAGAGCTTGGTTCTCTCTTGGAACATCTAGAAGTCAATTTAAGCTTTCACACATCAGATTTCCCTGTTAGAAAGATTCTCTGATGGAGATGGGGCCAGAGGAGGGCCAGCTGAGATGGAGATCAATCAGGAGGCTTCCTAATCCAGGTGGAAAGTCATGAGACTTACACAGAATCAGTAGGATTGGAGAGGTGAAGATAGGTGGAAGATACAGTAAACTTTTAATCTTTGGGATGTGGTAACTGACTCTGTGTGGATGAAAGAATAAGAGTAAAAATCTAGGCTGACTCCCAGGCTTTGGGCTTGGGCCTCTGGTTTGGTGCTGCCATTTACTGATTGATAGAGATACCCTGTGGAAGGAGGAGCAGGATTGGGAGAAATGATGAATCCTATTTTAAGCACATTAGTTTTAGGAATCTGTGGGACATCGTACTGGAGCCCAGGAAAGAAATTTGGACTGAAAAGTTGAGTCTCAGTTTCTGCACAGGACACATTAGGGTCCTATTAGCACTACTGACTGTAACCTGTTTATACTCTTAGTTTGCTTTATGTAATTATGCTTGCTTCTTAAGCATATTCATATTTAAATGTAGTTATATTTTCATACATTTTAGAGTGAGTGTCATGAACAGAGGACCATGAATGGAACCATCAGGAATGCTGTCATTCAAGGGATGATGCATACATAGTAGATTTGGAACAGCCAGAGCAAGGTCATTTCATGGGAGCTGAGAGAGAGAATTCCAGGGTAAAGAGAATTAAATGCTTGAGTAGTGGAGGTAAGCAGGTCAGAAGGGTAAGACGAGGTCAGCTGGTCAGTTGTACACTGGATTTGGTGATATGAAAGTAGTGAATTTTCTGTATGTGTATTATTTATTCTGAACATGTTGTAGGGAGTGAAAAGTGAACAGGAGATTATAAAGTACGGTTCTGAGTATAGACGATCAGGTTAGCTGTGAAGGGGAAGAGAGTGAAGGCTGTAGCTGAGGCTGTAGCTGGGGCTATGGCATCCTGGGATGATGGTAGTTTTTGGGTATTTTGTGTAAGAGAGGCACTTAAACATGCTTATGCTGAGGGAAAAGAGGTAAAATAGAGTTGACATAAAAGGGTGATATAAAAGGAAGAGGAGGAGTGCAGGATAAGCTCCACAGTGGAGAAGCATGGACGTGAGGAGAAAGGTTGGAAGGATTGACTCTGAAAAGGAGACATTCTTTCTCTGAACCTTGATGGAAAGAACCTGTGTAGAAATGTTACGTGTGATCTGTTTCCAGAAAAATAAGGAAGTTAGACACTCTTTCTTCACTTCTGTTCCTATAGACTTGAAATATGATTTCTCACATAGTAGTTATTAAAGTAAAAATTTAATATACTAAAAATGATGGGTATTTTGCTTCACTCTTGAAATGGGCATGTCCTGTACATTAGTCCTATACATTAGTTATGAATAGATTTTTTTTCTCTTAGCATGATGTAATTTCATACCAAACATGCAGAGAAGAAATGGGCTCCTGCCATTTTTTTTTTGCCATCCAAGAAGGTATTTCTTATGCACCTTTTTGTACATAAAGTAGAAATTAACACCCAACTTTTCTTATATATATCAAGCTTAAGCTTCTGGTGAAAATACTTTTAGGTGCAAATAGTATATGAGAAGATGAGTCATGGGGAGATCAAGCAAGAGTTGTCCTCCCATGCCTCTGGTGATGTTGGCCACCCCAAATCCTTTCAGAACCCAGGTAGAATAAGCGAATAAACATGAATACTCTGAAGCCAGTCACTTCCCTGCTTTCAGCCCAATTTCTTCTGTAAACTGATGAGTTTGAATCACAGGTTTTTCTGAGCTCATATCAACTTTAATATTCCCTATTTCCTTTAGTGTGATAGTCATTATTTCATTTTTCTTATAACTTCTCTTCAGACTTGGGGTAGAAGAAGTAGGTACCTTGCATTCTACAGATGAAGGCACAGGAAACAATTTTATATACATTAACAGCGTGGAATTGTTCGATCATGTTTCTAATATCGAATACCTCCTTTATGAAAAAATGTCTTAAAGGGGGCAGATTAGGAGCCTTTAAAATACTAACATTATTTACTTTTTTTAATGACCTGACCTGTGAATTCTAAAATGTATGAAAATATAAATACATTTAAATATGAATATGCTTAAGAAGCAAGTGTAATTACATAAAGCAAGCTAAGAGTATAAACAGGTTATAGTCAGTAGAGCTAATAGGACCCTAATGTTATGCCCTGTGCAGAAACCGAGACTCAACTTTTCAGTTGTTTCAGTTAAATTTTGACATTTCTTCATTTGGCTTTCTCTAGGATATTGGCTTGGCATATATAAATCACCTGGTGGAGAGAGGAGACTATGACATAGCAGCACGGTAATGATGACATTTTCACAATTATTTGTTAATATAAATAGAATTGAGCATTGCTAACAGTAAAAATAAGCCATTCTTTGCAGTTGACATTTTATTTTTGTACATCTTTCTAACGAGGGTAATTTTTGAATATTATTTTTAAATTATAATTTTTGAATATTAATGATTCCAAGCACAGAATCAGTTTAATGTTTATTATTTTCCCAACTATTTCATTTTTACCGAAGGAGAATTGTTTTTCTCATTATTAATGAGAAAGGTATCAAGAACCATGAAGGATCTCAGACTTTACCTATTTACAGTCTAACAAGTTAGCCTGTCATTTCCCTGGTTGCTGGCAGAAGACAAGAGACTCCCAGGTCAGAGCTAAAGGACTCTCTGAGCAATAGTACCAGCCAAGGTACTGCTACAACAATAGTAGTCAACTAGAGTGTCAACATTTGCCCCGATCCCCAAACCTCAATTCCCACAATGCAACAGAGGGTGGGCATGGAGATCCTGCCCATGCAGTGGGTTGTGATACGGAAGAGGACCCCTGAGCTTAGGGTATCTAAATCTTTTCTAGTGACCAAGAACCCCATGTATTAGTTCATTCTCACACTGCTAATAAAGATGTACTCGATACTGGATAATTTATAAAGGAAAGAGGTTTAGTTGACTCACAGTTCAGCATGGCTGAGGAGGCCTCAGAAAACTTACAGTCATGGCAGTAGGGGAAGCAAACGTGTCGTTCTTCACAAGGCAGGCAGGAAGGAGAACAAGAGCCCAATGAAGGGGGAAGCTCCTCATAATACCATCAGAGCTCGTGAGAACTAACTCACTATCATGAAAACAGGTTGAGGGAAACCATCCCCATGATTCAATTATCTCCACCTGGTCACTCCCATGATGTGGGGATTAATGTTAACTACAATTCAAGATGAGATTTGGGTGGGGACACAGCCAAACCCTATCACCTTGTCTGCCTTTTGTCCGCCTTTTGTCCTAAAGGCGTCATTTTACCTTTATTGTACTGGGCAGTAAGAAACCTTCCCTTTCCTCAGGAGGGAGACACTATTTGTGTCGTCTCATTTCTAGAGCTGTTTGCTTTATAAGCATCCTTGGAAGATAGTCCAGAAGAAAGTGCCTCTGCTTATGATTCAAAGAGAATTTTCCCAACCTAAGGATGGCAGTTAAATAGAAGTGACTAGACCCCAGGATCCTGGGTTGCAGAGGTCTGTGGTGGGCAGAACACATAAATGTTATGTAGTGGTGTGCAAGTCTGTGTGAGGGGTTCCCACTGGAACTGGGCAGTGCCCGCTGCATGACTGCATGGCAGTCCTGGAAGAGTGCCCTCAAACCTGCTTCTCGTCTCCTGAGGTTATTTAAGAAAATGTGTTTCTTTGATGTGTAAAGTAAGGTTTCATTCATACATAAGCAGTCCTCCAGGTTATATAGTAGGATAGGATTCTAGTTTTCTGAAGTCTGATTTTGTAGTGCATAATTTAAAGCCATTTAGAAAGGATCTGGCACTTTGGGGTATGACGAGTTTTCTTCAAGGCAAGAAAGGTCTCCCGAAACCAGCAGTGCTCCTCTGGGTAAATGGGAAACTTAGAACAGGCAGATAGTTGGGAAAGCCCCTAGTTGTAGTCTTCTGAAGTGATTCATCTTTATTTATAATCATTTTATATTAACTTTTATAAGTTGTGTTAATTTATGTATGCAACCAAATGAGTAACAGTAATATCTTTATGTTCGTTGGTACTTGAGATAGAAATTCATCAAAACTCTGAGAAGAGAGATTTCTCTAAACCTCTGGGGAAAATGTCTACTTATTCTGTCTCTGTTTGTTTTTTGTTTTTTTAATTTATACTTTCCTTCTGCCTGGGATGTTTTTACTGCCAGCAAATGCCAGAAAATTCTTGGGAAAAATGCAGCACTCTGGGAATATGAAGTTTATAAATTTAAAGAAATTGGACAGCTTAAGGTAAGCAAAGCCTTATTTTTAACTCTCAGTTTCTGCAAGTAGTATATTAATATTGCAGTGGAAACAAAGATAATAGTACTCAGCTCTTTTTTAGGACGTGATTATTATCTCAGATGGAAAGAAAAATCAAACTTTTAGAGACAGTTTCAAAATATAAGCCTCGTGTAAAAAAAAATATATAAGATTATATATTTATTACATATACAATGTGTTCACTTATCTCTTTCCAATTCTCTCTGTGTTTAGATGAAGTTTTCATGCTCTTTTTAATGACTTTTGAAAATAGGTGTAATCTCATCCAGTAGGTTATAAAGCATGAGACTTTTTTTAGATTTACTGAATAATATTGTATTTTTCAAGTAATATTTTACCTGCTGAAAGCAGATGGAAAAAATTGACCACCTAGCTCTAATGAATAATTTTGATGTTTCTTTTTTTAAATCTTTCAACTTAGTGCACAACATCCTAATCAATCAATAAAGTATTCCTATATTTGTTTTAAACATTTAAAATTTTTTCAGTATTTGTGGACCTTTTGAATGCTCTCTTCGAGTTATAAATATGCTTTAAAAATTCCCAGTTACTCATCTTGTCAACCGTGTGACTCCTCCTGTCTGCCCTGTAAATGTTACACTTCTCATTGGGTTTATTGGATGGTTTCTGGAGAATTTTATCCAGTCGTGCCTCCCTGTTTACTTTAATGGCTTTGTAACTTGGACCTTTTTTTTTGAATATCATGTGATGGCCGTTTCTCCTTGTATATACTGCTGATGATGATAATTCAAGTTAATATAGATCCATTCCTTCCCAAATTCAGTCCTTTTCCATTGAGTCTGTGTTTGTGATACACAATATACCCATTCCCCAGAGTGTATTAGCTCAAAGCCACTGTTCTTGATTAGAACATGTTACACCCCTCCTCATTCTGTTTAATCTCCACTTCTTGTCATTTTTTTCATGTCAATACCAATCGGGGCTCTTCTCTTCCCCTGTGGTACCATTGCCTTAACTTTTGCCTGAGCCATAGTAAATGCCTTCTGATAGATCTGTGGGCAGCCCTAGCCCAGAGTTATCTGCATAAAAAATAAGTCTGGACTCTCACTTCCCTAATACCTGTTGCTTCCCTCCTGCCTATAGAATAAAATCAGAATTCCTCTCAAGACCCCACCTCCCCTTCCTCTCCAGCCTCACCTCCCTTCAGTGACACCATCTCGCATCTCTGGGCTCCTCTGACCTCCCTGCACACAGATGCATGTTCATGGCTCCACACCTTTGCTCATGCTATTCCCCCTGCCAGATGTCCTGCCCCTCTCTTATTTTTTCCTGAGAAACCCAGGGCTTTAGTAGGCATGGTTCTCCTCTGCTGCTGCAGCACTGTGCTGACCCCTCTGTTATAACACTTACCACACAATACAGTTATTATCTGTTTAATTGTCTGCATATCTTTCTTCTAGGACTTGTGAGCTCCTTGGGGATGGTGACCTTCTCTGTCTGTCCCCAGTAAAAAGTGTGGTGATTGGATTGTAGGGCATTATAGGGTCATTGAACAGTATTTGTAAATTTGACTTTTAACACAGTACTGAAAATATCTGAAGAACACAAGATGTGTTTTTCCTAATTTCAAAAGATGATTATGAGTTGGTGAAGGTTGGTAAACTCCAGTTGAAGGAAGGAAAGATGAATAGATTACCTGTACTCCTCGATTACTTAAGAAGTCGACTTTTTTCATCTCTGTGACTTTCTCCCTCCTATTATTTAGATTTCTATTAACTCATCAGGAAGAACAGAGAGATAAAGATTAACCTAGGCAATTTTTAAATTCATTCATACATGTATATACTTTTGAAAATATATTATAATTTATTGTTAGAAAGTAGTTTTCATTTAAATCCTGTTCAAAACATTTTTTTCAGAGTACTGTATTGCCTCACATTTTTAAAGTAAAAATATACTTTATGTTTTCTGCATAATTGGAATGCAGTTTTGTTTTTTCATTTTTTAATGGACTTTTTTTTTCCTTTTCCTTACCTAGGCTATTAGTCCTTATTTGCCAAGAGGTGATCCAGTTCTGAAACCACTCATCTATGAAATGATCTTACATGAATTTTTGGAGAGTGATTATGAGGTATGGTGTTCTGATGTGGTCATATTTACTTGTTCTCGATGGGAGGTGTTAGGAAATCTAGAAAGGAATACAATGGAGCAATGCCTGTAAAGGAAACAGATTTGTAGTTTGCATGTGGCAGGTGAAACTGAGCTAGAGAAACTCCAGTATAACTCATGTTTATGTAGACAGTGAAAACACTTAGTCCGTGTGCATTTTAAGGAATTCCTTAAAGTTACCTTCTTTCTAGAACTAAAGAAAAAGAGCTAAGTGCTATTTTGTAGATTTCATAAATACAATAGCAGCTGCTATTCCATCTTTGATATCATCCCAGAAGAAAGAGAATTATGAGCGTTCTGTGAAAATGATGGAGAAGAGTACAAACTTCCTTTACAAATGCTGAAGTATAATTTTCCTATTTTTAAAGTAATGTAATTTAAGCATTTAAAAAAATTTATTGTTTTTATGATTCTGTTACAGTTATTGCACATGATTGAACTCTTATTTTTTCATGAAACTTTTAAAAATCCTTTATCATCAAAGTTACCCTGTTGATTTCATATCTGGAACACTTCTTACTGAGATGGAAAGAAGCATGACTTAACCTTAGAGATTGTAGATGTTTTCTCCTGAATGTTTTAGGATGTCTGGTCAGTACTGTTAAGGAGGTTGTAAATAATTTGTTTTTATTTTCATAAGCTCTTATAAATAGTTCATGTTTTACCTTCCCTTATTCTCAGCTTAATTATTTAATTTTGAATTAAATTGTCACATAATCAGTCAAATAGGTGTGTTCCCTAACAACACTTTTGATCACATATTATGTGGAGAGACATTTTGTGTTGCTAAACAGAGCACTGAAGGTCAGATTACAAAAAACAAACTGTACTTCTCTGGAATATTGACTTGTCAATTTTTTTCTCCCTAAAAAGATATGAAGTAATATTGGAGGTAAAGATGCTTCATGACTTCTTTGTATGGGGTTTCTAGTCATATGCCTGTAGCTTTGCCTATTAATTTATGACCCAGCAGAGTTAAACAGTTAAGCTTTGTTTAATATTAACGACAAACATATAAGCATGTTAAAAATTGGATGATTTCTGTGGCATTTCATTTCATGAGTACTTTCTAGACTTTTACTTATTATGATAGGTACTGAGGTTTTCTATAACTTTGCTCATTCAATCATAACAGGTCCCTTGTTCCTGTGTCCTCTAATTAGTAATAATGGCCACAGATAGATTTTATAAATATTTCTTGGGTAGCACATTTATTCAAGGGTACACAAAGCCAGTTGAACAGAGAGAAACCTAACATGAAATATTATGGATGTTTATTTCAGTTTATGGTGGGGTCATCATGCTTTTATCATACAAGATGACTGGTTATTTTGTCTTTATTTTGTGTTCGAAGTTGGCAGTACCATGAGGCTGTTGCATGATAGGGAAAAGAAAAAATGAGGCCAAACTTTCTTCTTTCCCTGAGCATTATTATTAATGGTCTAGGGTCTACTGTGAGCTGCTGGTATTGGGGTAGAAATCTTTACAGACTATTTTATCTTATATAGTCTTAAGAAAACAGGGCCGTCACAGTGGCTCACATCTGTAATCCCAGCACTTTGAGAGGCCAAGGTGGAAGGATTGCTTGAGCCCAGGAGTTCAAAACCAGCCTGGGTAACATAGTGAGACCTGTCTATAAAAAAACTAAAAATTAGCTGAGTGCTGTGACATATGCCTGTACTCTCAGCTATTCAGGAGGCTGAGGTGGGAGGATCACTTGAGCCTAGAGGCTGAGGCTGCAGTGAGCTGTGATCATGCTACTGCACTCCAGCTTAGGTGACGGAGTGGGACCCTTTCTCACAAAAAGAAAGAAAGAGGCTGTGTGTGGTGGCTCACCCCTGTAATCCCAGCACTTTGGGAGGCTGTGGGAGACTGAGACGGGCGGATCACAAGGTCAGGAGATGGAGACCATCCTGGCCAACATGGTTAAACCCCGTCTCTACTAAAAAAAAAAAAATACAAAAATTAGCCAGGCATGGTGGCATGCAACTGTAGTCCCAGCTATTTGGGAGGCTGAAGCGAGAGACTTGCTTGAGCCTAGGAGGCGGAGGTTGCAGTGAGCCAAGATAGTGCCACTGAACTCCAGCCTGGGCGACAGAGCGAAACACCACCTGAAAAAAAAAAAAAAAAAAAAAAAGAGAGAGAGGAAGAGAGAGAGAGAGAAAAACAAAGAAAGAGGGAGAGAGAGAGAAAGAAAAGGAAGGGAGGGAGGGAAGAAAGGAAGGACAAGGAAGGAAAGACAAGGAAAGGGAAACAGGGAAGGAAGAAAAGAAAGAAACTTGATCTGAAATATTATTTTGGTTCTACAAACATTTTAATGTTCTGATTGAATCCATTCCCAAATTTCTGAAGTAAAATTTCAATCATATTAATATATAAGAAGTTTGTAATCTAAATGGAAAATATGTGGTCTTTTGTTCTGGTCTCTTGCCATCCTTCCAGGGGCTACTTTGGTAGAAATCGGGTGGAACTTTAATGAAAACTATATTACTGATTCTTTTGCACTTTTCTTACCAAATCCTGGTGCATTACAGAAGCAGCTTCTATCACATTGTTTTCATTTCTAAGTATTATTTAAACAAATTCACAGTAGTTCATTAAAGTATTAATGGAGTTATTTAATAGTAATAATGTACTATTTTTTATATAAACCAAAAAGTGACTGAGACAGATCTCAATCGACTTAAAGGTTTATTTTGCCAAGGTTAGGGACATACTTGGGGAAAAGAAACAGGGTCTGTGTCCTGTGCTTTTTCCAAAGAGATTGTTGAGGACTTCAAAATTTAAAGGGGAAAGAGCAAGCAGGAGGCAAAGGAGCAAATTTTAAAAATAAATAAATAAATAAGTAGGGGAAGAGTAAGCAATGAGGCACTTGGTCACATTCCAGTGATGCTCTGATTAGCTCAGGAAATCTACGTTTTACATGTAAAAAGAGAGAAGTGGGGAAAAAGTCAATTATGCATTTATCTCTTGCTCAGTAGATCTAGCTTTGACATGAGCTAAAGGAAGCATGTGAAATGACAGCTCTCTGTTTGGGAACAAAAGGAAGGCAATTTTTGCATGACTCAGTTCCCTTAACTTTCCCTTTGGCCTAGTGAATTGGAGGTCCTGAGAATTTATTTTCCTTTCACATTTAATAACGTGGATGTTTTTAATTCTCTTTACTGTCTTATGAACATGTTTTTGTTCTAAACATTGTCAAGGATCAGTAAGTAAACTGCTCTATCATACTTTGAGTTATAAAACATGAAGTCTAAAGTCGGGAATCAGGGAGTAGAGACTGAGCAAGATACTGGCCCAGAATCAGCTGTGGGACGGAACCAGGATCAAATCAGGGAACCACAAAATTTGAGATCTAGAGATAGCCAGGATAAGAGCCAGGGGATAAGACTTGAGCCAAAGTCTCAAATTCCAACATAAAACTGGCATTAGAAGCCAAAGTGGAAGGAGGACCAAGATGGTGACTTGTTAAAGATATAGAATGCTGGACAGTTTCACTGTGGGAGCAGCCCTGTCCCAAGCAGACTGCCACGGTCAGTTGTGCTGGCTATACAGTGCACAACTGCATAACCAGTTGCACCCAGCAGCCCAGGCCTAAGTGCATTAGAGGACTCTCGGTGGTGGGGAAAGTAGCTGACTTGGGTAATATCTGTAAGATGTTAAAGCTGTCATCCAAATGTTACAGTTAGTCCAGAATGGGGATGGAGCAAGTCCAACCTAAACTCTTGTCCATGCACTTTATAGAAGGAACAAGATAGCTTTCTTAGTTGTACATTTCGTAAAACTAAGGACAGAAGTAGATGGCACGACCTGCCTCCCAGGAATGCTAAATGGAGATTTATTGTACAATAATATTCCCTGCAACTCTTAACCACACCCAGACCCGTAGTCTGAAAATTGATGAAATATTTATTGAACAAACTTTTAACCATATAATTGTTTGGTCTGTTATGTGACTAAAAGTGAATACTTTTAGGGATGGTTTAAATTGTTTGGTTTGTTTTGAGAATTTAGGAGAAACCAAACTCAGTTTCTCATGCTATACTCTCACAACACAACACTTCTGTGACCAAATATCTGGGTTTTTCCGCTACACACCAAGAAAGCAATTAGTTCTGCAGTGGACACCAGCTGGGTGTCCTCTATTTCAGTTCATTCTGACACTGTCTACATGAAGATAGCATCAGATCCTGCAGGCTGAGGGCTCAGGCCCACAAGACTGCCCCCACTTCAGACATACCAATCACAAGTTATAGGCTGTCACCTGTACTTCCGACTGGTCAACTATAAACTGGAATTCCCACTACCACCTCCTTAGATTTGACTCATTTGCTAGAGCAGCTCATAGAACTCAGGGGAACACTTTACTTACATTTACTGGTTTATTATAAAGAATATTGCAAAGGATACAGATGAACAGCCAAATGGATTAGATGCAGAGGGCAAGGTATGTGGGAAGAGGCATGAAGCTTCCAGGCCCTCTTTGGGTGCACCACCCTCCAGGAACCTCCAGGTGTTCAGCTCTTGGGGAGCCCTCCAAAGCCACTCCTTTTGGGTTTTAATGAAAGCTTCATTACTTAGACATGATTGATTTAAACACTGGGCCATTGGTGATCGGTGTAACCTTCAGCCCCTCTCCCCTCCTTGGAGGTTGTGGGGCAGGGGTGGGGGTAGGGCTGAAAAGTTCCAACCCTTTAATCCTGTCTCAGTCTATCCTGTGCCCAACCCCATCCTTAAGTTACCTAGGGGCTGCTAGCCACCAGTCAGCTCATTAGCATACAAGAAGACACATCATTTTAGAGAGTCTAAGGATTTTGAGAGTTATATGCCAGGAAACAGAAGGAGGACCAAATGTATATTTCACAATATCACTATTATTCTGTTGAATGAGTGTTCTTTTTCTGTTTTTCACCTTTGGTTAGGGTTTTGCCACATTGATCCGAGAATGGCCTGGAGATCTGTATAATAATTCAGTCATAGTTCAAGCAGTTCGGGATCATTTGAAGAAAGATAGTCAGAACAAGACTTTACTTAAAACCCTGGCAGAATTGTGAGTATACTTAAGTGTTTCTTTTTCCATATCAGTCTGTGTTGAAAAGTTTTTCATACTTTAGATTTGGCAAACGCCAAGTGGAGAAGATGTATTTTATACCATTTTCCTACATTCCTTCTTAGTAAAAACCTTTCATAAACCTCAAATGAGTAGGCGATAAGGACATGTGTGAAACTGTACAATTGCAATGTAATCTGTTTCCCAGAGAAGAGAAACCCTAATGCACAGCGCTTGGGAGAGGCAGTGGTTAGGAAACAAAAGGGTGCCAAGTTTTAGATCACTCAAGCATAACAGTTTCCCAATGAGCAAGGCTCTGGATTCTGTTCTTCTAGGGTCTTCAAGTCAGTTAATTTAATCTCTCAAATGTCAATTCCTTATGGGATAATTTTAAACTTTAAAAGAGATGTCATAATAGAGGACTCCCTGACCCTGAGTCAGGGCTCAGAAAATGGCAGCTTGGTTAATATTTTTCATATTTCTTGGGCACATTCAGTGATGCAGGCTTTGTGCGAGACGCTTATGATACAGAGATAGATAAGATATGCTCTCAAGTACCTTCGATCTAGGGAAACAAGAAGTATACTGCAGGTCTAGCCAAGACGACCATCCCTGCATCCACCTCTCCTCAGTGCCCCCATCACCTCAGGCCACTCCTCTCCCTTGTTTTTTCTTCTTTTGCCCAAAACCAAAAAAGGTATACCAAAATGACCTAGAACTCTGGACGTGTTGGATTTTCCACAAGAGGAGGTTGTGTTTATGGCATTCTAAGTTGAAATGCTAATCATTTTCTCTTGGAAACGTTGTCCTGTTAGATGCCCCTTAGAGTCTGCAGCACTGTTCGTAATGGACCAACAGTACAGCTTCAGTTCAGTGAGCTCTCAAGAGCTGACTTAGGGACTTAATGTGAAAAACATTGTTTCAATGGAAAAACACATTTCAGTTAGACACAGCCCCCTTAAAATCAGCTTTTGGAATATTAGCCATTTGTCAGCTGAATACTGCTTGTAAGAATTGGAACGGATGTTTCTGTTACTAAAATGAGAACTTCATCCTGGATCCTAGTTTCTTTGCTGTATGGATGTTTGTAAAACTTTTGAGACTGAGACCCCCAATAAAGACCATTTTTATTACTTGAATATTGTGAATTTTCTTAAATTTTGGCAACATGAGAGGCAAAGTTCTGAGAAAGAAATACTTATTGGTCATGTATAGTTAAATCCCAAGGAATATTTTTTGAAATAAAGTTAACTTTTCTCTCTAAAGGAGTGTTTCCATTTTTAATATTGTGAACCATGATCTCTCTGTGTGTGTTTTAATTAGAACTGTTGATGAATGTAAAAAATTTGTATTACCAGGTACACCTATGACAAGAACTATGGCAACGCTCTGGAAATATACTTAACATTAAGACATAAAGACGTTTTTCAGTTGATCCACAAGCATAATCTTTTCAGTTCTATCAAGGATAAAATTGTTTTATTAATGGATTTTGATTCAGAGGTAATGTGCTTTTTATTTTAGTACTGTCAATTATTTTTACTATTCCAAATATTTAATACTTAGATACCTATCCAAATGCTGGATTGGTGAATGAATCACATAACTTGACTGTATGCCGACAATTTTTAGAACACTCTGACCCTCGCTAGATGTTGTTATTTTAGTTGTTTGGCATTCAGGAATCCTTTTCATAATGTAGTTATTCTGTGAAAGCAATTCAATTTGATAGAGAACTTTTAAAGTTGTGTGTGTGTGCATATAAAGTAATTTCTTGCTAAAACAATTCATATAATTTATAGAAACAAACCACATATATACTTTGACTCATTTATCCCTCCTAACCTGTTTTCCAGAATTTTAAAATTAAGTGAACTTCCATCTTGACCGACTTATTACTATTTTATTTCTTGGTGTTCACGTATCCAGCATGTGGGGTTTCCCCTGGTTTGAGGTGATGCTCATGTCCAGGACATGTGGAATATGTTATTTTATTGTGTGACAAATTTGAATAACCTAATAATAAATTTAAGCACCCTAATGAGTGGACCCAGCCACAGCTCACATTGGCTCTTGCAAAGTGATGCAAGCTGCGTGTGTGTGTGTGTGTGTGTGTGTGTGTAAAAGAAATCTAATTACAAGTGCTCATGACAGAAATAATGAGGTTTATAAAACAGTGTTCTTATTCAAAAAATTGAAATTTTAGATAAACCTAAAAGTAGAACCCTAAAGGCTCCAAAAGGATTAATGCATTTTTCAATTATATTGTAATGTATTTAGAGATATTGTGTGCTATATTAATCTCCACCAACTTAAACTTAATTTAGATAGGAGCTAGAGCTACCTCTTTTTCTCAAAGATGCTTTAGCCCTTTTTAAAATACTGAGTCAAGTCTTTAGGGACTACAGATTTACGAAGAATTATGTAGCTCCAAGGAAGTTCAGGTAGAGAGGCTCTGCTTGTCTGGCAGAGGATGAGATGCTTATGTAAAAATTAATTACATTTTCCTCATATCTAGTCTCACCTCATGCACCCCCTTCCATTGTTCTCCAGAGCCTCGTTTTGCATATGTTCCTGTGGAAAAAAGATGAATGAGCTGAAACTAATTGCTATTCTAGAATGTGATCCAGATGTAAGGAATCAGAGTCTTCTGGTTAGAAGAGACCTTAGGGATAATCTACTCCAACACCCTCGTATTTCAGAGGAGAAAAGTAACATTTGGAGCAGACAGCTAGGTCGTAGCAGAGTCTAGAACAGGGCCCCCAGGTGTTCCGTGTGAGGCTCAGTCTGGTGTGCTGCTTTCCCTCTTCCTCTTGACATAAACTGTCTAGTTTGTGTTTCCCGAATGATAAAAGTGGCTAAAGTAAATTCTGAAAGTCCAAAAGCTTTATGTCATTATGAAACTTCAGGTATCTCATTCTCTTTCTGACTCTTATTCCCTTCTCCTCATAAAACCAGCTCCTTCTGTCTGTGGAGTCTCATAGGGAGACTAGGTCAAGGTTGAAGTAGCCGGAAGAAAAGCTCATTTTCTTGATATACTGGTAAAGAGATGCTCTCCATAACTACTGAGAGTCTTATGAGAAGGTGTGAAGGTATCCGAGACATCGGGGGGCGGGGGGCTAGGATATGGGCAGTCAAGATGTTTTGTATTTGGTAAGTTATAGCAAAGCACCATTTTAGTAGTATGCAAAACACATCGGCTTCAGATTGAGATGCATTTGAAAATGCAGTTCTTCACAAATATCATTTTCCATAAGAGCCATTGTAAAGCTAAGGGCCTCCTTAAGTATACAAAATAAGCCTTCCACCTGTGAACTGTGGTAGGTACACTGCATTGTGTTTAGTCTTCTCTTCTTAAATAATGGATTTCATTGACTGTGGCTTTTTTTTATATGTTTCAGAAAGCTGTTGACATGCTTTTGGACAATGAAGATAAAATTTCAGTGAGTGTCATTTGTTTTTATATGTGTTACCAGATGAACGCCTGGGACTCCTATAGCTGTGAAGAAGAGAATTTATCAGATAATTTTGCAGCTGTCTTTCTGTCCTCATGACTCCACCTTGAAACTTTTCTTTTTTATCTAGATTAAAAAGGTAGTGGAAGAATTGGAAGACAGACCAGAGCTGCAGCATGTGGTGAGCATGGCAGTCTCCTCCTTTTGCCCTTTTGATTGACCAGTGGGTGAATCACCTTTCAGTATTGGTGCGAGGAGGATACTGGAGTGAATTCTTCAAGGAGGTTAATATTCCAGTTGGAGGTTTCACCACAAACAATGTTCTGTAATTACCAAAATGCAGCATATGCTGTGAATTCAAGGTCAGGGATTAATTGTAGATCAGGCAGTTGAATTTTGACCCACAATTGAATTGTGATGGAAAAAAGTTACTGATCTATCTATTATATTACTATAATATAAATATATGTAACATAACTATATATTTAACTATAATGAATGTTTTTGTGTTACGTTGTGTCTAGGAATAAGCACTCTCCCTCTGTAGTTGCCATTAAATATAACCATGACATACATCACAGTAAAGGCCAATATGGCACTGCAGATACTGTACCAAGTTCTCCTGCTAAGGAAATGTCAGACAACCATTCCATATCCAGACCATAGAGCGATAAAAGGGCAGAGTCTCATTTCTTTTGTCCCTCACCATGACAATAGCTAATTCCATATTACTTGTGTGCTATTGGTGGTTGTGTAATTAAGGCCTGTTATTCTAGATTTCTTTGGGGGGCTACTTCAGTTCTCTGCATTGCATCATCATGATAGTAAAGCAGGAATAGTTGTTTTCTATGTCCTTTAAAACTTATACAAGAGAAAACTTCAGCACACATAGGGATTATATCAGTAGGACTATGGGTATCAGATACAATAAGTGCACTTGTATCTTTGCCCATCTCATTGCACCCTAGGAGGAGGCTTAGGGAATAGAGCATTTTTTTCAAAAGTCAGTTTTCTGCTTTGAAGCTTTTGAAGACTGCAGGAAGGGAATGAGAGGCACCTTTTTTTCTCTTTTGCTCAGATGCTACTGCTGCATTGTTCATGATTGGAAATCTCAAGATTATCTGCTTCCCAAGCAAGGCTCCACATTGCTAACCACCTTAGGAATTCATTTATAAAGCAGTGATTTCTGACCTACTTAAGCCACGAGACAGGATTATGGGCAGTAGCTGTCTGTGCGACAACGTAATCAGTGCAATGGTGAAGTGGTGGCACAGCCCACACTAACATGGCTCATCTTCCCTGCCAGGCAATGTCTTGTTTCTATATATATAAATTTGACTCAGCATTCATGTGACAGGGCCTCCCTGTCCTTTTTGCACTCTGGGAAACAGCACCCCACTAACACACTGACCCCAGTCCCAGTGGACTGGCGGTGGTGTTCATCAGACCTCTGCCTGGCACATGAGTTCAGTCTACTGCTTGTACTGCTCCGTTTTGCCTTAGGAAGAAGTGAACAGGAAGCCTGAAGATTGGTTTCTTAAGGTGCATGTGTCCATGGTTAGGCGTCATTGTGACTAGATTCAACAGCAATAACAAACATCAGCGCATTTACAGTCTCAGCTGCAGGGCGGATGGTGCTCTATGTCTGTTATAAACCAATCCACTTGGAAACAGCCACCCAAGATGTTAATGCTTGTGGGATTGGTGATTAAGTCTTCCTGTCTTCAGTAGATTGTGGGGTTTTTGTTTACATTTAATATTAACTAAACATTGAATTGTTTTCTGACTTCTGAGTACTATATTGATAGACTTAATCTTGCCTGTGAGGAGAAAGTGAATTACTGATTTCCTGTGAAGTTGATTAACTTTTTTTCAGACAGCTAAGGTAAGGAATCAGTTTTGAAAACTGTTCCAGAACACCTGCATTCTTCTTGATTTTTACTTTGTATTTTTGTTTTTGATGTTACCAGTTTAGGCAGCATTTCATTTGAAGAGTCAACAAAGAGGAGATGCAGAATGTATGGAAATGAGTTTAGTGCCCGCTACTTGAGTTTTTAAGAATATGTGCTTGTCCCAGGACTCTGCCCTCTTTTGTGTAAAATAATTTTTATGATCTGGGAAGACCACTCATCTTTTTATTTCTGATCCAAAGCAGATACCAATGATGATATTGACAACTACTGTCATTAACATTTCTGTAGTTCTTAGTGTATGCTAAGTTCATTGGTTCTGAGTGATTTCGTAATGGCAACTCGTTTAATTGTCACAGTAACTCAATAAAATTTTTGTAGATAAACTGAGTCTCAGAGAGATTAGTGACTTGCCTAAGGTCACAGTTGGTACGTGGCAGAGTCAGGTTTTGGGGCCCTTCTAGAGAAAGTATCGGAATCCTTTGCTCTCCCAAAGGGTTTTCCTTTCCACTTCTTCATCACCTAGAGGTTTTCCCTGAAGACTGCTTCTCCCCTAACCTGTCCATGGGAGGTGTTTAGAGCTAAAAATAGCAATGTTAGCCAGGTATTGCTTTTCTTATTTTAATGGGTCACGGCTTATCTTTTGTTCCTTTTAGTATTTGCATAAGCTTTTCAAGCGAGACCACCATAAGGGGCAGCGTTACCATGAAAAACAGATCAGTCTTTATGCTGAATATGATCGACCAAACTTACTTCCCTTTCTCCGAGACAGTACCCATTGCCCACTTGAAAAGGTAAGGCACAGACTCCCCAACTTGTACACTTTGGATGAAGAGGTTGTCATTGATGGTAAGTTGTTTGTCTTTCTTCTCTTCCTGTCTCTGTTCATCTGTCCCTTTCCAGGGGGAAGACTGTTGCTCTCAAAGAAGTAGGTTTTTGGCTGGGACATTCTGTCAAGAAAAGGAGATCTCATTGGATTAGACTTTGGTGAAGAGCTGAAGCATTTCTGTGACAGGTTTAATTGGAAGAACAGCTTAATCCAGGGTCTAGGACTTAATCAACCATCAGGCAAAAATGATATATTAGAAGTCTCAATCCATCTCCCAGGATCAGAGTGACACCTCAGAGTCAGAGCCTGGGAGGGAGACACAGACTGTCCTAAGCCAGAAGCAGTTGCTCCAGTCAGGAATCAGGTTTGATAAACCAAGGTCATAGCTTAGGTCCTGCATCCTATCTTCTTTAAGTGTCTACCCTAGTTTTTCTTTGTTTCTCCTACATCCTACATTCCACTATAATTATCTGCTTACTAGTCTCTGTCTCCTGGAAATTCTTCAAAGACAAGGAATTTGTCTTACTCATTTTGGTAAATCTAGTACCCACCACACATTAGACATTTACTAAATGTGTGTTGCATCATGAGTGAGAGAATGAATGAATAAATTATATACATGCAAGGTCCTAGTTCGGGCTAAATAAGGACTAGTAAGTTTTATGAGACTGCTGTTTCAAAATAAACTGAAGTACTTAACTATATATGTGCTAACAACTGGGCAGCCTAAAAGCCAACAGTATTATGTCCTACAGTTCTCAATACCATCTACCACTAACATCTACAAATGTCTGACTAAATTTGGATGGCCAGATACTTTTGAAAGTCAGCTGTGTGGACGAACAAAATAAAAAACATATTTGACCCATTAGAGATATGTGCAAAGAAGCTGGATGATAACACAGTTTATGTACACTTACAACTTCCATGTATGCTTCCTTAGCCCACGATTATTAAATGCATTGGAGTACTGTGAACCAATTTAGCTCAATGGATTTTTAAAGTCCACAATTATTGAAAAAAATCTTGCCTGCCTGTTAACTTATAAAACAACATTAGCATTTTATATTTGGGGCCTTAGACATTTTCTGAGGACTTAATTTGGAAATTCATTATCTTACTCTAAAAGTAAAAACAGATACTACCCTCTTCTCTCACCATAGGACTTTATAACCTGGCAATAGAGTGAGAATCTTATTCTTTGAACAGTGCTCCTTCATTTGTTTCTCACTTTTCCAGAAAACATTGTATATTTCAGAGAGGATGTGGCAGTCTCCTGAAGTCTCCCATTGACCTCTGAGACAGAGAGGTCACATGTGGGTGATTAACAGCCCTTCCCATTCCCTAAGCACAAGATGCAGAGGCGCCACCCAGGTTCCAGTATCTCTATATCTCTCACACACTTTATGCCCACCTGGTTTAAAGTTTTCGGGTCTAGTAGTACTCAGTGGAAGACACCCTGCTTCACCCAGTAGGGAGCAGCAGAATGTTGCAGACCTGCATGTGATGCTTCCTACACATATGGCTTGCTTAGAGCATTTGTGTAGACCTTGTAGAATTTTTCTCTCTGGTCCACTGGAAACAACATATTGAATGTAAAAGAACTCAGCACAAGCATAGTAAAACCAATTATGTTTTAGACACAGTTATTTTTAAAAATTTATCTCATGTGTCCCACTGAAAGAGAATTTTGAGCATGGATTAGAGGTGGTAATGGTGGAAACAGACCATTATAAGATAATCAAGTAGTAATCCATATTTTTAGGACTCCCTAAATGGGTTTTCGTGTTTCAGGTTATTGAGACTTCTGCATAAGAGATTATCTGTTTGTCAGGATCTATTGTGGGAAATCTGTATATTTGTAGAAAACATAGCACTCTACCCTATCAGGTACCCAAAGCTGTCTTAAAGGAGAGGTTCGTGACAGTATTACTAACTCAAGATTCTTACTCCTTTTTCCTTAAAATAAGTTCTGGTTGGGTGTGGTAGCCCACATCTCTAATCCCAGCACTTTGGGAAGCTGAGGGTAGGAAAATAGTTTTGGGCCAGGAGTTTGAGACCAGCCTGGTGAACATAGCAAGACTCTGTCTCTACAAAAATAAAAACATTAGTCCAGTGTAGTGGTACATGCCAGTCAGTATTCATAGCTACTCAGGAAGCTGAGGGAGGAGGATGTCTTGGGCCCAAGAGTTTGAGGTTACAGTAAGCTATGATTGCACCAGTGCACTCCGGCCTAGGCGAGAAAGCAAAACTCTCTTTAAATAAATAAGAATAATAAGAAAGAATTCTGTATATACTCAGTCATCTTAGAAACAAATCCCTTTTATGTTTACATGTGACATGAAAAGCTATGGTATGTACCAATTTGCGAATGACAAAGTGGATTTCTCCAATTAAACGCATCCCAAGCTTGCTAGTAAAGGGCACGGAATACCTGTCTGCCTGTTTTGTGTAAAGAGCGACTCATAGAAAATGTGATCTCTTTTTCTCCTGAATATGAAATTGAGAACTTTGAAATTATAATGCCTCCCTTTCCCCAAAGAAATTTCTGTCTGCTTCCTTAGAATTTAGAGATTGTTGAGTCCTATTGGTACAAGAGGATTTTTTGTTCTTTGTTTCTACTTTAAATGAGAAGTGTTTAAGCTTTCAAAGGCATATTCAGAACCCATTGATCCACTGTTGTTTATAATTTACCTCTGGCAGAACACTATATCTTTCTAATTTTGGTTGTCTTCCTTTGCTGGGAAGACACTATATCTTTCTAATTTTGGTTGTCTTTCCTTTGGTTGTCTTCCTTTGCCAACAATTGGCTAATTGTTGAGAGGAGGTGATTTCAGATTGGCAACTGATTGAAATCTTCAAGAATCTAGGTTAACCTTATTTTGAATTGATTGAAATCCCACAATCAATAGTATTTGGCCCAAAACTTTGGAAAGATCCTGACATCACATCAAAAGCCCTAGTTATAGTTATCAAAGGCCAGAGTTCAGGATTTAAAATCACCATGACTCTGAAATTCAAAAATTAATCATAAACTTATGAAATTGTTTGTTCTAAAGGAAATACAGAGTTTGTGGGAATTTATAACATCTACAGCAATTTTTAAAGATAATAAAAATTATTTGTATTTCTTTTGTGCTTTATAATGTATGCTGTGCCTTCATGTATATCGTTTTATTTAATCTCTACAAAAGTGCAGTTAGGTGGATAGAGTCATTTTATACATGACAAGCCAAGTCTTAGGGAGCTGGAAAAAAGCCTAAAGTCTACAGCTAATAAGTTGAGGGACCAAGACTTAGAACCTGGATGACTTAATTTTAGGCTCTGTATTTTTTCCACTATGTTGGGGAATCATTTTCAGGTTTAAAAAGTTAATGGAAATAAGATATTTCCTAGTATTGCAAGAATCATGAAAGATTTTTTTTTTTTAACTGTTAAACTGTCCTGTAATTTACAGATGTGGTCATCAGGCACTGGTTTTCATTTTGCAAATCTGATTTGCTTGTGCCTAGAGTGGTTAAGAGCAGATCATCAGTTTTATAGTTCGGCAGATTTATACCGGAATTTGTGATCGCTCTCATATCTAATAGTATTCACAAGGTGGCAGTATTTCTGAATTCGGAAGAATAAAGCTGAGAGATGCCAAGTTTGCAGATTTTCATTAAAGAAATTTAAAGAGAAGATTGGATAAAAGATGACGAGATCAAGGATAGGTAGAAATAATTATTTAATTTACATTTGATAAGGTTCTTATTAGTTACCCTCAGTTTTCTAACTTCATTCTTTACCTTCATACTAAATCAGAAAGAGGAGAATTAAAACATTATTTTTGCATCATTTTTTACTCAAGTTCTATTATTATTCTGATTTTTCACTTCTATTTTCACTGCATTGTCCGCGCGCGCGTGTGTGTGCGCACACGCGCGCGCATGTGTTGTGTGTGTCTACTTTAAAAATCTTAGTTTCCCTGCTCTTTCCTCTAGAGGGAGCACCATGGTCCAGGAACATTCAAGAATCTAAATGCTTTCTTTTTATACTTTACTCAAAATTTCTAGAGATTTCTAAAGTCCATTTTCTCATTTGTGAGAAGAGGATAATTTAAGATACTGTTAGAAACTCATCATGAAACATCTAAAATTATGTGAAATTGAAATTTCAGAGACTCAAATTATCTTTGAACTTGGTGATACTCATCTGCTTGCATTCCGTGTCATTCCTAACTTCAGCTTGCCTTCAGACATTTCTTCCCACATGACTTCCTTTTTGAAAGTATATACAGGATCTTATAGCCTTGCTATTCTATGGCATATTCTACAGCAATGGAAATGTTTTATAATCTACTCTGTCCAACATAGTAGCCACCAACCACATGTCACAATTGAGTATTTGAAATCTGGCTATTGCTACCAAGGAACTGAATTTCAATTTAATTTAATTTTAATCAATTTAAACTTAAATAGACACATAGAGCAAGTGGCTGCTGTCTTGGATAACTCAGATGAGGCTTCAAACTGCAAACTCTTTTGTGGTTTGAGACTAGCATGTTCTTAAGCATTCTCATGTGCAGAAGAAAATGGGTAATGGTTCTGTTTGAAATCTTGAATGGTATTTTAAAGTGTGTAAGTGAATTTCCAAGTACAGAATTGATTCATGGATACCTTTTAATAATAAATTATTTTAAGCAGCATAAATGCTTATCATTAGTCAGACTATCTTTCTCTAAACATTCTCCTTATTCAGTTGTATTACAGTGTTCTGTTTATCTGTGAATGGCAGTCCCACTCAACTATAAACTATCTGTATCTTAACACCCAGAACAAATCTAGGCACTCAGTTGGCTTCTCAGTGATTTTTTGTTTGAATCCCATGTCCTCTGATGTATTTGCACTATTTTGCTTTATTATTTAACTTCTTACTTATGTTTTTTGTCTCTGCAGTAGTATCACTGCAGGAGAGTGAAGAGTTGGTAAGAAAGTTTCATCATTTACAATGGTGATTGACAGGCAAGACCATATAGGAATAGGTAAACCATATTTTTAATCAAAACAAAGGAAGATTTTCTCGGTATTAGCTAGGATTAGATTCAACTGTGAGTGATAAAAATCCCAAAATAATTGTGGCTTAACAGAGCAACAGTTTCTTTTTCTGTCACGTGGAAGTGTTGGTGGAGTGGCCCTGCTGAGAGCACCATGCCGCGGGGTCAGAGACCGGGGCTCCTTCCTCTTGTTCATCCACCTTGGGTGACCTTGACCTCATGACATAAGGTAGTGCCATCCAGTAGTGGAGAGTCAGGGTAAGGGAAGCGTTTCAGGCAAGGGGACACAATGGAGAGGGGAGCAGAGGCAGGTGAAGCTGCACAGAAATTAAGGGCTAGGTTGTGGATGCCTTGTAAGTCGTGGTAGAGAGTCTCAGCTTTAAGTCTGAGTGGAGCAATGCAATAGAAAGTTTTGTAGGCAGGGTATGAGATAAGGTTTCCCAGGTGCACTCATTCATCATACTGCACCCGGTTCAGATGCCACTTCCCCTTGAAGCTTCTCACAAGAGGACCACACAGTTTCAGTGTCCCTCCTCTGTACACATGGCCCTTTGTTCATGTTACTCTAATCGTGGAATAATGCGTTGTCACATCTCTGTCACTTCCTGGACCCTGAGCTCCCGGGGGTGGACTCATGCTGCTAATGCTCCTACTAAGCCTCCTCCATTATTCTCTTCTTTGTTTTCCTCTTACCTATAATCATCACTAACATTTTTATTATTGTCATCTTTGCATCTCTATCTAACCTGACCCTCTAGCACCCAGCACAGAGCATATAGTAAATGTATCCTGATTAATTTAGAATTAGTAAGTAATTTATCAATATATAGTAGGTCTTTTTTTTTTTTAAGACTAATGGAAATGCTCTCATCTGCATAGTTGCTCCTTTTTGGATCCTTCTTGATCATCAAAAGTGTTTTTTCCTTCTCACCTTTGACAGATCCTTGAGCAGAGTTCTCTTTCAGCCCCTGTGATCTGGCAGTACAAATATTCCTAGTAAATTCAATCGTTCATTCGTTCATTCATGCAGCATGAAATCATATTTCCTGAGCTTATGGTATGCACAATACTAGGAAAAGTTCAACCATGAGCAACATTCCTTACATCTTAATGGAGGGAAACAGAGCTTAAACAAATGACTACAGATTTGGAAGGAAGCAGTGCTGTAAAGAAACCTGAAGTAGTGTAAAGAGAGAAAGCTTAGTGGGAAAGGCCCTTTCTTTTTATGTGGTGTCTTGTTTTCTACTCTTGCTCATGAAATGTTCTGAGTAGCTTCAAATATGTTTTAAATTGAATTGTGTAGAGTCCAGTACCTCTGAGAGGTAACTGAGTGCAGCCAGTCTAGGGAGATGTGTTCTTTATTTGTTTGCTTTGTTTTATTTTTAAAGAAGCTGTGGAAAAATTCTTTCAAGTGTAAGTTTAAATGACTTTATTACTATTTGTTCTTATTTGGTCGCCTATAGTAACATTTTTACCCTGCTTTAATTGAAGGCTCTTGAGATCTGTCAACAGAGAAACTTTGTAGAAGAGACAGTTTATCTTCTGAGTAAGTAGCTTTTATTCATTTTGGTCCCCATAAACTAAGAAATGGGATGACAACATGAAGTAAATTGTGTAAGAAAGGACATAGGTTTTAGACCAATGTAACACAGAATATGAGCCTATTTTTACAATAATTTAATATGTGAAACAGACTTCACAGCACAGTAAAGAAGGAAGAGTTGTTTCATAAATGTTGAAATAACATATTGGCAATGTATAATCAACATATAAAAATTTATCAGTTTATACCTCACAACATAGATTAAAATAAATTGTAGATGAGTTGACAAGTTTTTTCATTTTTTAAAAAATTATAATCAGCTTATATTACCATCATATTGGTAGAAAATAAATAATCACTTTTAGAAATCACACCCTAAATAACTAGAGGAAATGCAATTGAATACCGTAGTTTTGGAGAAAGAGGAGAGCTTTTTAATATAATCTAGGTGTCAGTGTTCCTGGTCTTCTGGCTCCTACCTCCACATGAGTCACAATTTTTGTACCATGCATACCAAGAAACAAAACTTGTCATCTTTTCACATTCTTCCAAAATGAGCCACGTGCATGACAACAATGTGGGTTGTACTGAGGATTGCATAATGTAGCATATAACATAACATTCATATTTGGTGTTTCTCCATTGTCACTTCCCTGCTGACCTCAGTAGGGTTTTTCCGCTTTACGCCTTTCCCTTATACAGCACTCACTCTCATTGGCCTCTTTGCCTCTGTTGAAAAATAATCCAAATCCTCTATTCCCTTTTATGTGTATGTAGATTCATGGGTGCTCAGCCACAAACCCAGAACTGTCCAGTTATAGCACCTGCCCTTCTTAGGAGAAGTGCTTTTGGGGCTGCATTTTGTTACTTCAGCATGTTCCTGGGGTTCTAATCACAATTTTAAGTAGCTCATCAATTCACTAATTCCAAACAGTGTTCTCCCCAAGAAATATTTTGGTGGAATAAATTTTTGTCATATTGTCTTAGAAGCAGTAGAGGACTTACAGGGACATATAGTCTGATTTTATAAAAACTTGATAATCCTGTAAACATTTTAAATAACCATTTTTAGAGACATAAACTGTGGAAATAATATTTGTAAGAAACACAAAATGCTGTGGAAGGGGTATCAAATAGGATATCATTTCATTCACAAGCCAGCTTTTATCAGTTGATAATGGCCGTGTGCAGGGGGAAGGATTCAAGATCCTTTACTAGTTCCTGCAAGCCCAGAGACAGTGGTAAGGGTGACAACCTACAACCAGGCAGTTGTTGTCCCTCCACTGAGTAAGGCTTTCTTACATGTACTATATTAAAAACTCATGGAAAATTTGAAACTATTAAAATGCCATAGATCAATGAGCAAAGTATGTAAAGACAATTAGCCAATAGAAGGCATGGTTGATAAATACTTTCATCTCATGAGGGTTATTGAAAGGCCTTCCCCTGAATGTGGGAGAGAAGAAAATGAGGAAGCCCTCTGATAATTGAGTTTGCAATTGGCACAAAGTGTATCAGAAAAGCAGTATGCACAGCTACCTCATGAGGCAGAATGACTTTAGGGCCTTTAAACATCTTAAGTGTATCTGCATGTGAAGGTATTGACCTCCAGAATATATATAAGTCTATCAAAAGTAAGTCAGAGTATGACAGACCTGGCTTCAAATTCACGGTGTACTATTTAGTAGCTGTATGATCTTAGCAAGCTACTAACATTTCTATTTCCTCTTCTATAAAAGAGGAATATTAGTAGAACATGCCTCATAGGGTTGTAGTGATGGTTAAATTATGTCATTTATATGATGCACTTAAATGAGTACTCAGCACAGAGTAAATATCCAGTAAATAGGAGATACTTCTTTTGCTATGTTATAGACAGTAAATGTTGGTGTCACATGAGAAAATAGCCTTGTCTTAGCTTTCCAACTATGTAAACAAATTAAGAGATATGCAATTTCTTTTAAAAAATTATTAAAATACCTTAAATGAACTCTTTCTCCTGTCTTCACCCCACCAAGGCCGAATGGGTAATAGCCGAAGTGCCCTGAAGATGATTATGGAGGAATTACATGATGTTGATAAAGCAATCGAATTTGCCAAGGAGCAAGATGATGGAGAGCTGTGGGAAGATTTGATTTTATATTCCATTGACAAACCACGTAAGCATAAAAGCCATCTGTGCTTATAACTTTTTTTTCTCTCAGTGTAACCAGTTATGTCTAGATTAAAAACTATTTCAAGATACATTGGGTTAAAAAAATGGCAGCTTACCTACAATAAAAATAGGCCAGGTGTGTTGTAATGATTTCCAATACTCCTCCTGTGCTGGAAAACCTGGAGCCTCATCACTTTGCATTACCTGCATGTGATGAAGAACAGGTGGCTACACAGTTTATTAATTGTGTCCCCATGAGGCATATTTTTACCTGCTGCAAGCAAATTGAATAAATGTCATCTGGGTTGTGTTGGTGTTTTTTTTTTTTTTTTTTTTTTTAGCTTGTATACGGGAGTGTTTATAGTTTAAGTGTATAGACCTTACCAGTCTTTTTTGGAAACATGTAACTGTTCTGGACATTGATGATATTTGGATGTTTGTGTTGTAGTATTTAGCCTTTTTCCTGCACTATTTTTATCAGTACAGCACCCAGAGTTTGTATTTGCTGGTCCTCAGCTTGACTGTTTGCATTGGGTCTCCCATTTTGGAAAGGAAAAAACAAAAACAGTCACCTAACAGAAACCCAACTCTTTTGAAAATAACTAGCAGTAGTGATTTGAAATTTCCTCTTTCCTTTTTTTTTTTTTTAAGTTTGGTAGGAAGTCTTTGTGTTCATGTAACTACCTTAATCTGAAATTGACTTTAATAACTATCCTCTTGACAATATAAGGAATCTCACTTGTAACTAGCAAGATAAAGTAGTAGTTTAAGGATCTCAAGAGGCAAAGTGATGTGGCAGAACATATCATAAACTTGAGGCTGGCCTGAGTGAATTTGGGCACATTGCTTATTAGCCGTGTGACCCTGGAAAAATTAAACACTCCATTTCCCTTGTCTGTAAAATGGGGACACAGCATTCCTACCTTGCACAGTATTTGAGGAAAGTGTATATAATACCTGAGCCATAGTCAGTTGTCAATAAATATTATTTGCACCCATTTGATGCTAAAAACTGTATTTTGAAGGCAAGTAATCATTTGTTCAACTGTTTTAAAACAGTTCTTACTTACTTTCTCCTTCATGTCTTAAGGAGCGTTAGTTCTTGGAAGTTTAGAAGATTAATTCTTAAGAGTTTAGAAATTCAAATGGTTTTAACACTTACTTTGAAGGAAATAATTTTTTCTTTGAGTTACTTTTGATCTAAAATTGCATTATATGCAAATTATGTGCAAATAAAATTGCATTATAATGTTGCTTATATGTTCATTGTTTTATGTGGTATTTTGTAGCATTTATTACTGGCTTGTTAAACAACATTGGCACACATGTTGACCCAATTCTACTGATTCACCGTATTAAGGAAGGAATGGAGATCCCCAATTTGAGAGATTCCTTGGTTAAAATTCTGCAAGACTACAATTTGCAAGTAAGTATCCTTTCTTGGACAAATGAGCATCTGAATTAGTTGACTTAGTACTGGATAAATATTTCTAGGGTTTATGTTAGGTATCAGTTAAAAACTTTCGATTTTATGGTTACATTTTATTTAGGCCCAGATATTTAGAAAACTGTTCAAATAGAGTAATTAGAAACATCACCTTTAAAATTGTGTTGTCCAGTAATACCTTAAAGGCCTTAAGAAGGCTATTTGATTCTTTAGCCATCTCCAATTTTCACTTGTTTTTGAGCAGACATTCTTACATTTGTATGGTTAATATAACATGGAATTGAGGCGAGTATGAAAGCAGTTATAGTGGCCATTAGATCGGGCCACCCCAACATTTTTAGGGAGAATAAGTATTGTATCCATTTGAGGGAATTAACAAAAATGTTTTTCAGTAAGGTAATAATTTTTCTTGAAGCCATTCAGTAGTCTGTTGCCTGAAAGCTGTTAAAATATAGGATTTTATTTAACCTTTTGTCTGTTTTCTAGAATAGTGCAACTTTATTATCCTTGTTAAATCAGAATTTGTCATAAGAACAGTGGAACTCATTATTTTCATATAAATTATTATACTAATTACAAAGCATCTTAATCTTTTCCTTAAAAAGACTCTAGCAATTACTATTTTTCAGGATGCTGGTAGCTTCTATAGAACTTGAATTAAAACATTTCCTTAAAAATTCAGACTGTTGTTCTTCCTCTAATTCACTTGAAAATGAGGTTTTGTTAATAATGGATGAAATTACTTTCCTAGAAACAATTTTTGCAGGTAAAGCCAAAAGAAAAGGCTATTAGCTGAGGAGCACTATGATGTGAGATCCATTGGGCCAGGATTCACCATGCAGGTTGCAAAGTAGAGGCCTGCCTGCACTCAGGGTGACAGCCTTAGGTAAGAGGCAGGGTGGAAAGGAGAAGATATTGCAGGAACATTGGTGGCTTCAAAAACAGATGTAAGAGATGAAAGGGATGGCAGAGCTCCAGGGACAAGAGGTTGTGCCAGAGAGTGTGATGTCATTAATGTTTCTGAAGCGGAGTCATGGTGTATACGTGTTCAAAAAGTGGGATGATGGTAAAGGTCATTTGTGTAGAATTAGTAGAGAAACTGAGGCCACAGCCTTTCTGAGTCATCCTAATGGACATGAAGGCCAGGAGGAAGAAACAAGGTGCTCTAAGCCAGGCTCCAGCTTCTCCACAGGGGACAGTGGTATTAACTGGACAACACGACTTTAAAAGTGAAGAAGTCTAAAGATGGGGGTGGGGGTGTGAGAGATCATGCAGCCTTCACTCCGGAGAGCTTTGTGGGAAATTGGGTTCATGGGAGAGAAATTGGTATTCGTTAAGCCAAAGAAGTAGATTACCTGTTCCGCAAAAAGCTTAACGATATACAGGCATATATTTCCAGTGGGATTTGGAGGTTTGCAGATGACCCAGGAGAAAGGTTATTGGAAGGAGAATGAGAAAGTCAAGAAGGAAATAAAAATATGGGAATGGGTTAATAGGCAAAGAGAGGTGAGGTGAGGAGCTGGCCTTTCATGCCGCGCCCTAGGAATCCAGAAAGGTGACGTCCCTGCCTGGGGAAGTCACTAATTTTGAAGGTCAGAATTGGGCTTTGGTGAAAGTGTTTTCAGTGTCAGAACTCATAAGCCTCTGAGTGTGAGTGAGCTTGATAATGACCTTTACTTCATTGACCCTTACCAACCCCAGGCATGCCAGGATATGCTCTAGGTTTCAAATCCACATTTGATGAGAAGTCATTTAGGTGTCTCTGAACAACCCTCCCCCGAGGGAAGTAGTAAATAATTATCCCTCTGCCTTTGAGCTGTAGTGCAAGAAGCTTGCACTAGGTTAAAAGTTGTGCCTTTCTTTTTCGCCAGCCTCCGCAATGACTGCAAAACCACATAGTGCATCACTATGACTAGGTCATTCTTCCAGAGAACCAAGCTCATGGGCACCACTGTGATCTCAGTGTTCATTCATTTTTAATAAATAAATTTGCATCATTCTGAGTCAGCTGGTAATAAAAATGAAATTATTATTAGATGCAAAATGAATGCCTAACATAAAAATATCTACTAAAGAAGCTACTAAATATTTTTTCTTAATTAGAGCTTTTCCTTAAGATATGTAAGTATGTAGTTCGGTAATGTGTTAAGGAGGTTCAGAATTATTTAGCCAGTGGGTGCAAAAAGCTGTGGTTGCCTGTGAATCCCCCAACCAAGGAGTGGCTTCTCAGAGGGTGAGGGAGAGATGAACAGGGAAGGCAGCAGAGCCTGTGGAAACTGTTGCATCTGGAGTCCCTACTGGAGCTCAGGCATCTTGTTGGAGAATGCAGACAGAAAATGCTCTCCGGGGGCAGGTGGTTCAAAGAATTCCAGGCGTTATTTTTCACTCATAGATAAAGAGTTTAAAATATTTTTCTGCTCTTTTTACGTAATGTATTAATGACCGCTTAATATGTTTCCTTTCTCTAAGCAACCTATTAGGGTTCACTGTAAAAATAAATCTATCCAGAGAGCATTTTGCAATTTCCAGAAGGATTTCACTTGCATGTTTTTATTTTATTCTTTTTTTATTTTGTATTTTATAAAACTATGTTGTTTTTCACATACTCTCACCTAGCAAAGTAAAAAATTAGCAACCCTATTCAATCTGAAAATTTGGGAGAAATTTTGCATGTTCATCAATTTCCAGGAATCTGGAAGTGACTGTGTGTGTGATGGGGCTGGGTGGGACAGTAACCCCAGGGGCTATCAAGAACCATTCAGTAATGTAGGGATCTATGGTCAGATGTTGGGGAAATGTTCTCACAGGGCTTCTCAGCACCTTTCCTTGCTGGTATGCATTGGGAATCTCTAAAGGGAGATTGACAATAGAGTATACAGCATTTAAAACTTGGGCACTGCTTTGGGAGATCATTCATTAGCCAGTTGTTAATTGGAAAAGCGGATTAGAGAATGTTGTGGGAAAAACTTGAAATGAGTAACTCTTCTGCTTTTAGTTGCTTTTAGGGAGGCGTTGCCCAACTTCCTTTTCCACCAACTTTCAAAAGTGGTGCGAATGTGGAATCTCTGCATATTGAAAATAAGGTCAACTCACCTGATGAGGGAGGGAAAATCCACCCTGTACTGTTCTTTTTCTTGAGATAGAAGCTTTGTAGATGAGATTTGCCACTCCCTATAATTAGGTTTAACTATTTGTGAATGCTTCTGTTTTTAATCCATTTATAAGACAAATATGTGCCAAAACTTTTTGGTGCTCATGCTTTCAGTTTTACAATTATGATTCTCATCCTCCTTTCTATTCTAGCAGTGTCTGTGAAGTGCCTTGAGGTACTTCATTTATGTTATCTCTGGATAAAAAGGGACTATCTACATAGTGCTGTTGTGTGGTCTTCCACATCATATCCTGTGTATCTCTCACTGCTGGGCCCATTTGGTCTCTGGAGATGCATTCATTGTACTGGCAGTTTATACCAGAGTCACATACAGAATTGGCATGGAAGACAAATAGGCAACTGTTGTCTTTTAAAGAGCGGTGGACATGGTATTTGCAGACGTGGGCTCCTGTTCTGGCTTTGCCATTAACAAGCCTATTGAGACTTTGGTAAGGCACTTCAGCTTTCTGGAGCTTGGTTTCCCAGTTAGATTAAGCCAGTGTTTGTGAAGTCTGGCTGCACACCAGTATCATCTGGATTCTTGTATACGTTACATAGTTTCAGGCACCCAGCCCAGATCTGCTGAATGAGACTCTCTTGGGAAGGACTAGGGAGCATGTCCTTAAACCACCTTGATATTTCTTACACACCTAGTCTGGCACTAGTCTATGTATTGAAATTTGAGAACCTTGAGATTAGATGATCTCTAAAATATCTTTTGTTTCTAAAGTTCTTAACAGAGGCGTTTTATAAATATCTCTTTACATATTGAATACAGCTGCATATTTAATGTTAACTTAATATTTTAATGTAAGCCTTAATATTTATTTTGGGATCTAATAAAGCAGCTTAGATTTTTAGGTATAATTGGGGTTTATTTTTCACGGTTTTTTCTTTTGCCTCAAAAATGACATTTATTTAAAGAAAAAAAATGACAAATTGTCCATCCCTTGACTCCCTTCCCTCCCCTGCCCTGTTCCTCCCAACTGCCCCTTGGATTGAACCCTGGCTGGGGCTAGGTAGCAGGACAGCCCTTCTCAGATGAAGTCAGCAACACTGATGGGTGTCTTCTTAACAGAGGGGCTGTCAGAGGCCTTAATGTCTCATGGAATAGTTGTTTTCAAAGTGCCATATACTTGATGACTTATAAACACATTTATTCAAATATATGAGTACCTCCTGTGTCAGACAGTATGTTCTGTGCTAACAGAGCCTCCATTTGGTCTCATAGACCTGGGGATGAGCGAGACACAGCCCTTTGTTCATGCAGCTCATGATCTAAATTGATGTTTCTGGGAGAAGTAAAATGCCTTAACACTTCCATTTTGTTAAACTACGCACACCATACACACAGACACACACACATACACATATACACATGTACACACACAGAGACACACACATGTACACACACATACCTCATCCAAACTGGTAAACTGATTTCAGACATCTCCATGCCTTCCAAAGTTATTTTCCCAAATTTGCATTTGCTGCAGTCCCCATAGTCCTTTATTTCCCATATCTCTATTTTGCAATCCAAATGGGATAAGAGGAAATAATGGCTTCTTTCTTACTAACCTTTTTTTGGGCCTACATGGGTTTCTTTTTGACTCTCAGTATATAAGCTCCTAATTTTCTTCTAAGAGAGAGTTTTTGAATTTATATGTTCATGAAATAAACTTTTAAGACCAAATGAGATTTGTTGTTTTCCTTTTGAAATTATTTCAGTTTTGCCTTATCACAGCTTTTAGGTGATATAGGTGGCCTGTGACAACCAGCTGTAGCTTTTAAAATTAATTTGGTACATCCATACTTTGTGCTATTAGAAATTTAAATACAATTGTGTTTATAAGATTGTTTCTGAACTCCAACATAAGACCTTAGGATCTCTTTCCCTTCGTGTTTCTCTGCAGTTCATCATTTTTATAAGAATCCCAGCCGAAAGCAAAGCTTTTTCAAGAAGAATTCAAGTCCCATAGCATTGTGACCTAAAGGAAGGATTAGAAATGAGGGGAAAAGTTTCTCAGTCTACCCTGTGTCATATTGGGGGCTTTTAAAACCAGGTAGCTGTCTGTCATTTGCAGTTCTAATGATAAGCATTGCAGTATGAACAAGGCAATGTCAGCAAAATGTTTAGTGTTCGAAGAATCTTTTAAAATAAAAATTTCAGAAACTTGGCAACTTTGGATGGCATTTTTCCCATGGCCGCTGTTTCTAATGAACCATAATAACTTTGCTAATATACAGTTCTTTTATTGCTTTATAAAATCTCTATGGGTCTGGTGTTTTGCTTTTGGTTGGGATTATTATCAATGATGATGAACTGCAGAGAAATAAGGAGAAGGGGAAGATAAGGCAAATCTAAGTTCTCATGTTGATTTTCAACAGCCGTATTGTAAATTCATTCTTATTTAAATTTACAGTAGCACAAAATATAATATGTAACAGATTGTTTATAGAAGCCATAGCTGGTTGACTTCAAAATGACGAAAAGGGAAGAGTAAAGGTCACGTCGATAAAATATGTAATTTAGAAAAACTTAGAACTATGGAAGGAAACAAAGTAATATCAAGAAAACAAGAATCCTGGAGTAGGATGTAAGAAGAAATTGACCCCTAGATTTGAATAATCTTGGAAAAATATAGGAAAGTCCTGTAAGGAAAATAAATCTCTGAAAGATAATATTGTACTTTCTAAGCTATGCCTACAAGTATTTCTTGAGATGAAAATTAATACCATTATGAAGTTGAGGAAAGAAAAGACTGGTTTATCCTCAGTGAAATTCTTTTTGTTTTGTTTTGAGACAGGGCCTTACTTTGTTGCCCAGGCTGGAGCATGGCAGTGGTGCAGTCACAGCTCACTGTAGCCTTGACCTCCCGGGCTCAAGCGATCCTTTCACTTCAGCCTCTGGAGTAGTTGGAACTACAGGCATGCGCCACTATGCCTGGCTAATTTTTTTTATTTTAATTGTTTGTTGAGACAGGGTCTCACTATGTTGCCCAGGCTGGGCTTGAACTCCTGGGCTCAAGAGATCCTCCTATCACAGCCTCTCAAAGTGCTGGGATTATAAGTGTGAGCTACCACAACCATCCGATTGTCAGTGATACTCTAATAAGAGACATAGGTTACAAAGCAAAGGTTAATAATGGTGCTGCTTAACTTACCAAGTAGAGATATTTCATAGAGAAGATGTTTCAAACTAGTTTTAAGTTCTGAAAGTGATATCAGAGGCTGTCCAACACAGAGAATAAGAAGCCAGGGTAAAACAGGAGGAAACAGGTGAGAAAGTTTTTAGTGGGTTAAAAATGATTGATCTTTGAAAGGCCAGTTAGACATACTTCGGAAAACAAAAACTACTTTTGGTGTGAAGGAGGACATCATCTTCAAAACTGCATGCTTATAAGCTTCTGTAGTCTGTAAACATTCAGGAAACATCACAAAATGTATTTGCAAATTCCATAAAGTTTGAGAAAAAGGCACGGGGAAACAACCAGCATAACCGTAAAAAACAAAGTCCTTGCAGACTAAGTTTTCAACACCTGAAATAAACAAAGAATACGAGTTTATATCAATATCTTCGAAAACTCAGAAGAACTGTACAATTTTCTAGGAAAATAATAAGTTGTAAAAGTTTACTCAAGCAAATAGAATAGACCTATAATCATTAACTAAATTACATTGGTAGTCAAAATGTATAGCTACAATAAAGGCACTTATTCCATAGACAGTTTTAGAGACAAGTTTTATCCTTTTAAAAAATAGCTGGCTGGATACGGTGGTTCATGCCTGTAATCTCGTCACTTTGGGAGGCTGAGGTGAACGGATGGCTTGAGCTCAGCAGTTTGAGATAAGCCTGAGCAACATGGTGAAAACCTGTCTGTACTAAAAATACATAAATTAGCTGGGCGTGATGGCTCATGCCTGTGGTCCCAGCTACATGGGAGGCTGAGGCAGGAGGATCACTTAAGTGCAGGAGGTCAAGGCTGCAGTGAGTTCTGATCATGCTACTGTACTCCAGCCTGGGTGGCAGAGCAAGACCTTGTCAAAAAAAATTAATTAAAAATAATAAAACTAAATAAAAAGCAGCTTCTGTTTTACATTTACTTTTCCAGATAATTGAGTGGAAAAGTTCCTCAGTTCCTTATGGAATGCTAGTTTAACCCTAATACCAGCATTACGTGAGGGCAGTATGAGAAAATTATAGCCCTATCTTTTTTTTAAAAACACAAATGCAAAAATAATACATAAATCAATAGCAAATTGAACTTGACCATTTATTTAATTGTTAAAAGTACATCCATATCATAAATGTTATTAGTTCTCCCTAAAATAATCATCTGTATGTTCAATAAAATTTTAATCAAAATTTCCAAAGAATTTTTCATGGAAATTAATAAGCTGGTCCTAACTGTTAACATAAAAATTAAGAGTAAGATTATTATTCAAGAGGGAAGATATTTTTATTAGATATCCAACTTAATATGTGGGAGTATAAAATGGTATATAACCACTTTGGAAAACTGTTTGTCATTTACTTGAAAAATTAAACATACACCTACTCCATGACCCAGGAATTTCACTCCTAGGTATTTACTTAAGAAATGAAAATCAGTTCCATAAAAAGATCTGTACAAGAATGTCCTTTGGATTTCCTTAGTAGCCCTAAACTGGACATAACCTCAGCATGCATTAACAGGAGAGTGTACCTCAGGGTTGTTGCCTCTTGGTGACAAAGTAGATGCCGTATCACTAGGCTTTAAATCCACACTTCATATGGCACATGCAGGAAGCAAGGGGTTTTTTCCTAATGAGGCTTTGCTTTTTGATTTGAAAGGGCTGCTTTCCCAGGCTTGATGTTTATCTTGTTGACCAGATCTATGTTACATGAGCCCCAGCCAGCTGTATATTTCAGCTGGACACACACTAAATGAAATTGGAGTTGTGTTTGAAAAGAAGGAGCAGGAATGGTAGAGGGCAAGAAGGTGTCAGCTGTGTCTGTAATACTTTATTTTCTGGAATGAGATCTGAAGCATGTGGGAAAATATTAACAGATTTGTTAAATCTAGGTGGTAGGGACTGGGTCTTTTTTTGTTTTCAGTTTTTTTTTAATATTTCATATTTTAAAAAGAAAAATAGCACAAAGTAATGAAAGATAGTGCTCAGATCAAGAGCAGCAGTGATCAGTGCCATTCTGGTCATCGAAACCTGAGTAACAGAAGAGTGTGCATGTGCCCTAAGTATGTAAAGAACATCACATTTGCAAGTTAGAAGGGAGATGGGGAAGGTGATGATAGTCTGTGGTTGCGAAGATAGGTTGGGTAAGATGACCTTGAAACATAGCAGTCATCCAAAATCATGAGTGTGAAGGTCAAAAAGAGGTGAGGATGACCTGCTTACGCCAACTGCTGTGGCATCTGACTTTTGGCCATCAGTGTCTTTATAAAAAAGACACTCATGGGAAATTCCAAATACGAATTTTTGAGGGTGAAATGAATGTGAACAACAGCACATTTTTCATGAGTCACTGATGGAGTTGCTACTAGGAATACATAGTCAACATAATGCCTTGTCATACGTCTGATGTTGAAAGCAATACCTGTAGATTGTAGTACATTATAATCTTGTACTGTCTTCCTTCACTTATCACCTTTAATTGCCTACAAATTATTACAGATGTTATAGAATAAATGATTACATTCTATAGAGGATAGTCTCATATTTTGAAATACCTGCCTGGGATCATATAAATGAAACTTAAAACGTTTTCCTGTTTTTCTGATTGGGAGCCTTGAATTTTGACCAAATGAAGTAGGAAATAGCAGTAAGCTGTATTTGTGTACTTTCCCCTCTCCTGGCTGTTTGCCTCTGAATAATGAATTTTCCTAGAAAATGCTTTCTGCAGGCGGACAGATTGTACCTGTTTAGAAAAATGTAATCCTGCTGAGGATATGGTTCCTTCCTGGTTTGCATATTTTGCTGTTGTCTTTTTTAGCTTGTAGACACAGTGGCCTCTGTCTAGACTGCTGGCCCTGCCTTTCTCTTATATAATTCATGCCATGGGCCTGGAGCACCCACGAGAGTCAGAGCCATTTTTTTAAATTGTTTTATCTGAGATGTTGTGGTTGAAACCATTACTCTTAAGTTTTTTATTTTTGTCTTGGAGGCTAAGCAGCTTTATATGTTTGCTTTTAAATTTATTTAAAGTTTCCTGACATCAATATTTCTTAGCTATCTTTCTTACTGTATTTGTTATTTTTCTCTTCTACCTGTATGTTTTAATGCAGTCTGTTAAAATTTTAATGTATTTTTTAAAAAATCCAAAAAATTGATTCCTGGTAGAATTTTAAAGAATAAAACTTCATAGGCAGTTTCTCAATTAATGTAGGAATACTAAAATCATGTAATTTCCTGTTCATCAATAGTAGAAATGGCAGGCATAGAATTTTAATCTAGACATTAGTTCTGTTTTCCTGAATATTAATTTGTCTTTGTATAATTAGGGGGAAAAGGCTTTTGGCTGGATTCACCCAAAGCCAGTGCTCTTTGGGATTTTCAGAGGAACACGTGGACCACTGAGGATAGAGGGCTGCGGTTGGCTGCTCCCTTACTTTTCTTCCCCAGTGGCATGAATTTAAAACTTATGAAAGCAAAATGCCCATCTAGCTTGTCAAGTCGAGAGTGACTTCAGTATGAAGAAAGTCAAAGTGCCCCCTCTAAACAGTGGCACTTGCCCGTGAAAGACACATGCTTCTCAGCCTCAGAGCTGGGCTGTGGTGAGACAGCGCTGTCTGTTAATGTGAACTTCTATGATGTGACATGTGTAACTGCACATAACTGCGTATGATAAGACACATAGGGCCCAAAGGGAGAAGCCACAGGCACAGCCCCAGAGCATCTCTGTCCTTCAGGCCTTGAGTTTCTCCCTCTGAAAAAGCAGCAACAAGTTCTGGTTAAAAAATAATAATAATAATAAATGAAATGACATCTGGCTTATGCGCACCTCCTGGAGCCTCTCAGTTTCCTACTAATACCTAAGAAAACCCAGCAAAGAGTGGGAGCTCACACTGTGCCCCACAGAATGGACATGAAAGGTAAAGTGTCGCCTGTCCCTGCTGTGTCCCCACCTAAAAGCAGGGGAGGATCTTGGACCCCATCGTGCCTCCAGTTCTGAAATACAACATTGGTACCAGCCAGAAATGAGCATCATCCTCCACTGTGTGCTTCTGACTTCTGAGGCTGCCAAAGCATTGTGATGTCTCTTGTCATTCTCCAGGCAGGAAGGGAGGAAATAGTAAAAAGCCTGCAGGGGAATAAGAAAAATGTGTAAAGAAACAAAAGCTATAATGCTGGGATGAAGAATAAAGAAAAGGACTCTTATGACAGAATATTTGTATTCATGGTCATTTTTCAATTGTCACCCCTCCCAGGAGTCACCAAATTTGAAGGTTATTATAGTCAGTTAATACCACACACACACACACACACACACACCACATTCATAGCACTATGCTGAATGGTTTGGATTGGATTTGGAAAGAAAAAGATAGGTTGCAGCCTCGAGGGGATTTAAGACCGAGATTGTATCTGTTTAGTTTATTATCTATACCCAGTACCCTGTACGTGATAGGGACCCAGTACTTATTTGTGCAGTAAATAGATTAATTTATGAAATAAATTGATGATTTTGGAATAGCAGGTTTTCATTCTGGGTAAAGATCTGAAGAATGGAATGAACACATGATGTAGGAGCCAAAGTCTGCCCAAGAGAATCTGTATAAGGAAGCCCTCTAAAGTAACAATAGGGTTAGTTAATATAGGACCTTCTTTGCCAGACTTTGGAATTTATGTTTGATTATACAAATGCTACAGGAGCCAGTGTATGGTTGGAAGAAATGATGAAATGATGCACAGAGTAATGAGTGGATCCTGGCTGGCCAGGTCAGCCTGGCAGTGGTTTGGCAGGAAGAGGGTACTGAGGGCAAGAGAATCAGTGAGTGCCCCTTTTGAGTATTTCAAGCATGCCAGCTTTTGGAATCCCCAGTACAGTGTCCCTTCATCCCTCAGATTTGAGTCTACTTAAGATGGCTTTTCTTTTAAAATGTATGCATTAGATTCTGCTTCGTGAAGGCTGCAAGAAGATTCTCGTAGCTGACTCTTTGTCCTTACTGAAGAAAATGCACCGAACTCAAATGAAAGGTGTTCTTGTTGATGGTGGGTAAAATTGAAATAATCATATGGAACCACGTGCCCTGCTTTCAGAAATGGCCAAGCAGGTATAAACAGGGCATAATCCAAAGTATGTGTGTTTTCTTACAGAGGAGAACATCTGTGAGTCGTGCCTTTCCCCTATTCTTCCATCAGGTAAGAAGGTTTTCCCCAAAAAAATCCCAAACATGTATTTTAATGATGAGTGGAATCAAAATTTTGGGATTAGCCAACTACCGTTTATAAAACTATATAACTTTCAGAATAACCCAGTGGAGAGAAGTGTTGTGGCTTGCATCCTGCTCAGTGGAATGCTGGTGCTGCCATTGCTTAGAGCTGAGGTTCTCAAGCTCTAGGGCGAGTCCTCGTCACCTGGCAGGCTTGTTGGAACCCAGATCGCTGGCCCAGTCAGACTCCCTAGAGTCTCTGGTTCCAAACTTCCAGGGCAGGAACTGAGAATGTATATTTCTAACAAGTTCCCAGGTAATGTTGATGCCACTGGTTCAGGGGCCCTTCTTTTAGAACTGCTAGTCTAGGGTAAAAACAAAATGAAAACTAACCATCAGCATTTAAATTTCAAGGTAGAAGAACCATATACATGTCTGGGAAAAAAAAATTTATAGGTAGCATTCCCTTTTCTTTAGTGTTTTTCTCTGATATATGGTTCTACATGCCCAAGTCATCTCACATTTCAGTGGAAACATACATAATACCTGCCATCTAATTGGAACTGTGAGTCTTTAAAAGACATAAGCATTTGTTTATTTCTAGTTCTTGGCAGATATATATATGTCTTCATCTGTAATGAAAAGCACCTTCTTAAGGTTCATTATGACAGAAGAAATTTGCATAATTCAAAAGCGGAAACTAACAAAGCATCATTAGGATGCTAACAAATGCTTTTCAAATATAAGTTCAGCATAGCAAAGTACTAAAAGACCTAGTTGACCTCATGTTTACTTAGGATTAAAGGATTATTTCATGGGGCAGTGCATGAGAAGTTGTTCTACTTAGGTTCTTTTCTAGAGGAATTAGATTTGGATGTTTAAGTGCTTCTGTTGAAAACTGCATGGGCTCAGGTGAAGAAGTGAGCTTCCATAGCATTTCAGACAGTGTTGCAGCAAAAAGGAACCACATACATTCCCACTCTACAGTTAGATTTAACTCCAAATTTACTCTGCTGATGACACTAAATCTTACCAAAAATAAGCTGGCCACACAGAGCAGGAACAGATGAGGGGATCTGCCCAAGCACAAGTGCAGTAAAATGCAAGGTCACCACAGCCTGGGCTTGTAACCCAGGTCCGCCTCTGAGTCAGTGTGTGGTCTTGGCAAAGGTAGCAGGTGGACTGGCAAAGCATTTTTATGAAGCCACAGACTCAACTTCAGCTGTGGTGTATAATGATTATAGGGGTTAGGGGCACACTGGCACATACACATGCTGGTTTTCCTACAGTTGTCCTCAATGTAGTCTGGGTAAGTGACACAGAGGCTAAGCAAGTAACCTGTGAATCGCATAGCAACATGATTATAATACCTGTTTTGTGTCTGATCATACCACCTCTCAGGAATGCTTTTGTAAATAAACCATTCTCTAAAGGCATCTTATTGCTGAAAATTAAACTGTAACTCGACTTTCAGTCGGGATTGGTTTAAAATGATCTTGCTTGTTGCATTAAGTTCTCCTCCTTTCTCTACCCTCCTCGCCAGATGCAGCTAAGCCCTTCAGCGTGGTGGTCTTCCATTGCCGGCACATGTTCCACAAGGAGTGCCTGCCCATGCCCAGCATGGTGAGTTGGCAGCTTGGCACCTATCAACTAGAGGGAAATTAACACACTTAGAGGAATGTGCTTTAAACTGTAACCCTTCATCCTTATGGCTGTATGGGTTAAAAAAAAATTACAATGTGGATTTATATCACATAACAAAAATTAATCTAGTTTTCAAATGTAAAAATATTTAGAAATGTTTTATGTACTATAGTAAACATAAAAGCATACCCATTTGAAGGAATTCATTCAGGCCCAGTTGACAGCTGTCGTGCTGTAGAGATGAGCAACAACAGTAGAGAGCCATTGTGTATCTTACGTGTTTCTCAGCCTGATTTGTGTTCCATGATGCTATCATTTTTTTAGTGTCGTATTCCTCCAGGTCACATTAGACGCATTCTGCTGTTGGGTGTCCTTTGAGTCACAGAGTAACAGCTGATCTAGACTAAATCCTATGTTAACCAGAAATAAACTCCAGAGAAAGGAGTGACATCCTATTACTTCCTCTCCACCCCCTGACTAATGCTACCTTAGTGTTTCTGAATATGAGAGTAGAAAAAGCAGATCATTTTTTAAATCTGTGTTTTTAAATTGCATTTTTAGAACTCTGCTGCACAGTTCTGCAACATCTGCAGTGCTAAGAACCGTGGACCAGGAAGTGCAATTTTGGAGATGAAAAAATAGCTCATTTCTCCTTGTCAGTCTCCTTGTCACCACTCTTTTTGAGACTGTTTTTGCAACAACAAAAGCATTTGTTGACACTCGTGCTGTTAAGAGATTTGTTGATGTTTATATTATACTCAAAAACAATTTCTTCATCTATTCCTGTACTAATGGTTTCTCTTTGCAGTTCACAGAGAATTTGGGGCTCTCTTCATGCCTTGAAATTTTGGGGTCCATAGTGAATATTTTGTTATTTATTTGTTTGGCTCATTCTTTATATAGTAATGGAAACATAAGTCTAGGAGTTAGAAATGAATTTTTTAGACCTTAGTAAAACCATTTAACCATAAAATGGACAACTGAGAATTCTCACAGCTGCCTGAAAGCGTCGCCAACTGTGGTTATCCTGCAAGCTGCTACCTGCAACTTGGACGTTGTTTCCACGTGCTCTGCTGGCTACCATTCTTGCATTCTGGGTTTGGCTTTTTTCTGTGTCATCAACTATGGTTATCCTCTAAATAGGCATTTAATGAAAGATTGTACAAATTGTCACTCATTTGATGACATCTGGGAATAACATTAGCAGGCTGATGTCCTGCACCATTATGTTTACTAATCACATGTTCTGTGTGCTGTGACGACTGTCAGAGTATCTGGCCATGGCGGACACTCAGCATTTGTTGATTGAATAAATGTTAGCTCTTCTCATTGTGAAGGACTCACTTTTACTGGGATAAACAAATGCCGTTAAGAATTCTGGCACCCTTGTAAGGAAGAAAAGAGAGCTCAACACCTTCGAGTCTGAGCGCTTGTGGCTAGGGTTTGCCAGGAGGGAGGAAACCAGTGACCCTGAAAACTGGGGGTGCCTCAGGAGCAGTGGGACCACCTGATGCTGAAGGACGGACTAATGATGTCCTCTTGCCTTCTCTGGTGCCTCCATTGCCCTCATGGAAGAGCATATCATAGAGGGAGAAAAGTCAAACTTGTAATTGTCTCTTACAGTTATTGGCTTCATCTTCCTTGGGATATATGGTCATCCTCTAATGAGTGTAAAAGTGCGCAAAACACATCCTTATTGTTCCTGATCTCTTAGTCTCATAAATGGGAACAAATACAGCTTTCTGCTTCTTTCTTTTTGGGGAAAGGACAGGGTGCTAGTGAGTACTGACAGCATGCCAGCTACCGAAGTCACCCAGCCATTCCCATGAGCAGCAGTTCATTTAATTGTCACAGCATCACCAGGAAGAAGATCTGATACACCTAGGTTTACAGATGAAGAAAGCAAAATGTAGAGATGTTGTTGAGGTCACAGAGGTGACTGCCTAACTTCAGAGCAGGGCTCCTGATCCCTTTAAGAAATTACAGGGCCAGCCGGGCATGGTGGCTCACGTCCGTAATCCCAGGGCTTTGGGAGGCCTTGGCAGGTGGATCACCTGAGATCGCACGTTCGAGACCAGCCTGACCAACATGGAGAAACCCCATCTCTACTAAAAACACAAATTAGCCAGGCATGGTGGTACATGCCTGTAATCCCAGCTACTCAGGAGGCTGAGGCAGGAGAATCACTTGAACCCAGGAGACGTAGGTTGTGGTGAGCTGAGATCGCGCCATTGCACTCCAGCCTGGGCAACAAGAGCAAAACTCCGTCTCAAAAGAAAAAAAAAGAAAAGAAATCATAGGGCCAAGTTCAAAGGAAATGCACAGAACGTATCTTCACATTAGAGTTAAGAATTCTCTAGCAAACAACAGATTTTTTTGTTGTTGTTAGTCACAAATACTTAGAACTGGAAGGCTCTTTGTTATTATTGAATGTACCCCTCAGCCTTCTCAGCATTTCCTTATCCCAAGACTAGTGTGCTTTCTGCTACACTTCTAGTTTTCAGTTTTGAGTTTTGTTCTTACCCAATTGTTTTTTCTTTTCAACATTACCAATTTAAAGATTCAGTTTATTACATTTATATTAATCCCCACTTATGATTTGAGCAAGCTCATTTCCAGAAAAGTTTACTTTAAGATCATCAATAGGATTTGCTAATTTCAGTGAAGTCATTTTGCTTCAGGGGTAAATTATCCTAGTTACCAAGTCCCATTTGGACATAAAGAAAATCCTACTTATAGAAAAGGAGAAAATAATTAAACAGTCTTCATTTTTAAGTAACTGATTTAAAAGGAAAATAATAAAATATGTTCGTTTATCATTTCAGAAATTGCTGTAACACACTGGAAAATTCCTGAACAATATAGATTTTATCGTTAATAAAAAACACTAGCTTTCCTTCCTTAGAATGACTTTTCTTTTGAATAAGCAATATTGGGTGATTTATTAAAGGATATTCAATCCTTTTTACTTTTCATCAACCTATAAGGGCTTAAATATGGCAAAATAATCCAAGTGTTAGTCAATTATTTTTCATGTGTGACTAGCCCAATTTAAAATATAGGTAAAAAGGAAACCCATTCCCCTCATTTTGGGGAAGAACATAGTTGCAAAGTACACACTTCATAAGCTATTCTTTTTTTTTTTTTTTTTTTTGAGATGGAGTCTCGTTCTGTTGCCTTGGCTGGAGTGCAGTGGCATGATCTTGGCTCACTGCAACCTCCGCCTCCCAGGTTCAAGTGATTCTCCCGTCTCAGCTTCCGGAGTAGGTGGGAGTACAGGCACGCACCACCATGCCCAGCTAATTTTTTGTACTTTGGTAGAGATGAGGTTTCACCATGTTGCCCAAGCTGGTCTCGAACTCCTGAGCTCAGGTAATCCGCCCACCACGGCCTTCCGAAGTGTTAGGATTAGAGGCGTGAGTCACCACGCCCGGCCAAGAAAGCTATTCTTGAAGTGTAAAACAGCCAGGTTCAAAATTATTTTGGAGTACTTTAGTTTGCTTTTGTTTTTAGCCAAAGGGATTTCATACTGGTTTAATTATGTTCATCCTTGAGAATTTTTTAGAAGTTTCCAACAGATTTGTAGTTCATTTTGCTGTTGTTACAATGTAAAGCTATATATAGTTGACCCTTGAACAACACAGGTTGGAACTGCAGGGATCCACTTATACATGGATTTTCTTCTGCCTCTGCCACCCTTGAGACAGCAAGACCAGGCCCTCCCCTTCCTCCTCCTTCTCAGCCTACTCAGTATGAAGACGACAGAGATGAAACACTTATGATGATCCACTTCTACTTAATGAGTAGTAAATATATTTTCTTTTCCTTATTATTTTCTTACTATTTTCTTTAGCTTGCTTTATTGTAAGAATATAGCATATAATATAAATATAAAATATGCGTTAATGGTCTATTTATGTCACCAGTAAGGCTTCCAGTCCACAGTAGTCTATTAGTAGTTAGGTTTTGGGGGAATTATACGTGGATTTTTGACTGCATGGGGTGTCAGCACCTCATCCCCCACATTGTTCAAGGTTCTACTGTATTTTAATATTAAAAACCAAACATGCATTGAGTAATTACTATGTGTTAGGAATTATTAGAAGCACTTTGCTTATACTATTTAATTATATTAATGTATCCCTATGAAATTGGTGTTATTACCATCATCGTCATTTTATGGATGAAGAAACTGAAGCACATAAAGGTTAAGTAACTTGTCCAGGGTCAGGTAGCTGATAGTGGAACACCTAGCTGAAATTCAAACCCATGCAGTTGCCTTCAGAGTGCCTGATCTTAACTGGTGCGTATTTGATTTTTTTGTTGTTAAAACATACTTATTTGAGCTGTTTTGGTCAGTGGATAGAAAGCAAAATCCACTCTTAGAATAGAAAGGGATTTATTACAAAGTGTTAAATGGCTTACAAAATCATTGATGGGAATCAAAGAAACAATAAGGGAGCTTTCAAGCAATTCACAAAGCCACCCCACAGAACTGGGCTGCCCAGGGAATCACTGCCCCACCACCATCAGATCATGGGCTGCACATAGCAGTGTCAGTTGTCACTTTTAAGTAAACATTGGTAAATAAAAGTGTACACGTTACTCAGTTTCTCCTAAAGCCCTTTCTCAGTAACATTAAATTGTGTGTGTACATATGTGTGTGGGAGACATTTCTATGTGCTAAATACTACATCGGTTCATTCTGGTTTCTATTATCAGGACACAGGCTACTAAAACCACCAATTTTGGTACTAAACTGTAACCCATTCCTGGCGCTCTTAGCTAAATGCTGATTTATGAAATCGGGAATGAAGTTCCTTCTTTTCTCATGCAGCACAGGTTTTGGAGTCATTAGGATCAATGCAACATTCATAGTAAAGATAAGACAGGAGCGAGAATGAGAAACTCAGCCTGCAAAAGCAGGTCTCCAGAGTTGGCCACTCTCCAGACCTTTCTTTACGTTTACCCAGAATCGTGGTTCTTAATGAAAACAAAGTCATGCCATTCCCCTTCTCCAGTCCCATGGGAGTCTTTGTGCCCCGTGTGTGAAAGGGCTTGCAGTCTTTGGCTTGGCTTAAGCAACCCATTGCATTTAACTTCGCAGCCTCCCTTTTTCTCTCCCTGAACTCTGGCCATTGTGAGTATACTTGTGGTTCCCTTCACCCCTGTACTGCAGCTATCCTTCATCCTCCAATACTCTGCTCAGACGGGACTCCTTGCTCACCCTGACATCCTCAGACTGGGTAGGAGACCTCTCACTTGTCCTCATATAGTACCTAGGGACCAATCTGCCTCGTCACACTGCATTGCAGTTGTCTGTGAAGCAAGTATAATCTTAGTCCACAAACTCAGGTCTACAAATGAATAGGTTTTTAAGTTTTCTCTTGAGTTCACATTCTACCTAGTGGCATAAACTTAATTTAGTTCATAGTAAACTCAGCTAAATGAGGCTTTTCTTGATTAGTTTAGGCACCCTCTTCTCTTCTAGGTTGCCTTGAAGTTTGGGTGTTGTGGCAGGAATGGTCTCCTTGTGCCCCAGAATCAATTAGAAGGAGGCAGGTGGTCCTCAGTGGAGCTCTGTCCAGGCCGGCATTGGCTGGAATGCCATCATCCCACCGGCCTTTGCCAGCATCTTCATCTGCTGCCATCATTTCTAGGATGTCTTCAGTCCCAGCCGGCTGTGGTCATCAGTCCTTGCGGTAACCCTGCTGCTTCTGACAAGCCCCTGCCACACCTCTGTCTGGGCTGGGAAAACTTGATGAACTACCTCATGGCTCTGATGGTGGAAAATGCAGACTTTGCCACGCAAGTTGATCTTTATTGCTTCCTCACCATGCCCAAGAGTCCATTAAACCTCTTTTTTTTTTTTTGTAAATTGCCCAGTCTTGGGTATGTTTTTATCAGCCGTGTGAGAATGGACTAATACAAGTTAAAACACTTTTTTCCAAAATTAATCTTTTTGCCCCAATTATTCCAGATAGCCTCAATCTTTTTTGCTTTGATATTGACATGTCAGTGACATATTTTCAAAATTCCATCAACTCCTCTTTGACTAGAGTGATTATATAATTTGTGATCCAAATCAGAGTACTTTGAGAGTATAAAGGGCATTATTAAAAATGACTCCAGGCCTGGGGCGATGGCTCATGCCTGTAGTCCCAGCACTTTGGGAGGCTGGGGTGAGAGGATTGCTTGAACTCAGGAGTTTGAAACCAGCTTGGGCAACATGGAGAAACCCCATCTCTGTTTAAATGTATGTGTGTGTGTGTGTGTGTGTGTGTGTATATATATATAATAAAAATAAATGACTCCAAGCAAACTAGTGAAACCATGACTGTTCCTGGCAACCTAAGAAGTATCTCATCCAGTCTCCACTGCGTAGTTCTATTGATGCAATACTGCATGTAACAGAATGAGGAAAATAATGTTACTTAAAGCCAAACTGGTTCTGCCTTCTCGGGGAAATTATGTAAGTCATATCAGAGGAAAAAAGAAATATTTATACTACACACTTCCACTTATAAAGACTGGTGGCTCAACAGAATGGAGGCTGAAGAGGAAGAGGAAACACTAAAACCTCAAAGCCTCCTCAAATTCCTTGCTCCTAAGCAGAGCAAATTATTGAATCTTTAGATAGGCAGGAATTAGCCTAGAGTTCCATAGAGGATTAAGAGTGAAGCTTTCTAAAGTGAGGAGAATTGAGAGGTGAGGGTTTTAGGGAAAGAGTCAATCAAGCAACCTGAGCAATCAAAGGGCATTTTAAGAAAGGAAAGGCTAATATTCCATTTTATGTTGCATTGCTGCTAAACCCTTCTATCTTCCCCAAATGTTCAGTAAAGTTTGGTATAAAAACGATGTCATCTCTGAGTAGTTTTTAGGGAAAACTGGTTAGCTGTGTCCCACATCTGGGACCCTGAGGAGTAGAAAGAAGTGAACAGCAGGAGGCAGGATCTGGAGTCAAATGGAAACAGGAATTTAGGCCCACAAGAGACAATAAGAATGTAAAAACCCTAAAATTTGCAGAAATGTCAAGAGACTAGTCTTCCCAAAGACCAGTGGAGAAAGGCATTGAGCCCATTTTAGATGGATTCAAAAGACTGAGTGAACTCAGCTACATCAAATTACACATTTCTATCTCTATTGACAAAATTTGGCTAAAGAGGGCAAATCATTTCAGTTTAGAAACTGCATACATTTTGTCACTAGGATTTTATTCTAATCTTAGTGTGTATTGGGTTTTATAGACACATCTATGCCTCCTGGTTTCTTTATGATCCATTTACATCGTGTTCTGTGTGAAAATAAGAGACTTTGTAGATGAGACAAATAAGGGTGGAAGGAACTCACAAATGACAGACTCAAGAATGAAAATTACCATGTAATTTTTTAATAATTATGGCACAATTAATAGAGATGAAATGCAAAATTCTGCAATTATACTCAAAAAATTATTCATACAAGGATGAGTCAGGAGAGACTCGGTTAGTAGTCCAAATGAAAAGAGGCCTTGGGTAAGAAAACTGGAGCATTTTCCTCTGAAGTTAGATCTAAGTTTTAATCTCTGCTCTATCACTTACTAAACAACAATTTACTTAACATTTCTAAGCTTTGCTTGCCTCATGTAAAATGGGGTGATGATAATAACATCTACTTGGGAGGATGTTAACAGCATTAGGTGAGATGATGCATGTAAAATGCTTAGCTAGTGCTAGCACAGGAAGAGTAACTAGCACATAGCAAATGCTTCACAAATGTCAGCATCCAAGATGGTCCCCTGATCCCCACCTCTACCAGGGTTGGTTTGTGTGACCAAAAGAATATGGCAGAATGGACAGAACATCCCTTCCAAGATTAGGTAATGAGACAGCAGCTTGATATCATGCCGTCTGAAAGAAGCCATGTTGTGAATGAAGAGACCCATTTGGTGAAGAATGGAAGCACCCTGCCAAGAGCCATATGAGTGAACCTGGAAGTGATCCTCCTGTTACAGTCAAATCCTCAGAGTCAGGAATCCCAGCCAAAACCTTGACTATAACCTCATGATAGGCTGTGAGCTAGAACCACCCACCTACGCCATTCCTGGATTTCTGATCTTCTTCTGAACTGTGTGAGATAAATGTTTGAAGTTGCTAAATTTGGGAATTGGGGGGCACAATTTGTTATGCAGCAGTAGGTAACTAATACAGCAATCCATTAATAATCAGCCTGGTTTCTGTTACTTGACTACAAATATGGACCATCAGTGATTCCTAAAAATGAAAATTGAATGCAGCATTTTAATGGGCTATTCGTCCTATTCACAGAAAGTAGCATTCTCCATTCTGCATCTGAGAACACTTTGCTTAGGGCATTTTTTTAAAACAAGGATTTTGACAAAGCAGACAGGAGTCGTTAGGAGAGTGATCGAATTTGAAATCTTAAAATTTAAGAAACTAGTGGAGGAATTGGATAGTACATGATTTCAAAAACATGAAAACTGAGGACATTAAATGTGCAAGGGTTAGAAGTTTGTCGCATGCAAAGGGGAAAGTGAAGATGGCATTTTTTCACATAGTTTCAGAAGTCCAGTTGCTGAGGTTAATCAGTGAAAGTTGTAGTAACAAAGGTTTAACATAAAACAACTTCCTAAAATCAGCCAGGTGCAGAGGCTCATGCCTGTAATCCCAGTGCTTTGGGAGGCTGAGGCGGGCAGATCACCTGAGGTCAGGAGTTCGAAACCAGCCTGGCCAACATGGTGAAACTCCGTCTCTACTAAAAATACAAAAAATTAGCTGGGCATGGTGGCATGTGCCTGTAATCCCACCTACTCAGGAGGTTGAGGCAGGAGAATCACTTGAACCTGGGAGGCAGAGGTTGCAGTGAGTCGAGATTGAGCCACTGCACTCCAGCCTGGGTGACAAAGCAAAAGTCCATCTCAGAAAAAAAAACTTTCTAACATTTGGAGATGTCCATCTACAGATGGGTGTGCCCCCTGGAGCCCTGCTCTGAGCCAAGGCTGGTGACCATGTGTCAGGTTGCTGCAGACAGAACTCTGAGCTGCCAAGTTGTTCTCTAAGGCCTCTTTCCACTGTAAGCATACCTAAATCCCCCTAGAAACAGCAGGTTTATCAGTTACTCTCACACTCTGTTATTTTTATGCGCAGATCCTATGCCCATCTGTTGTGTGTCTGAATACCCACATCTTTGGCTAGCTTATTAATTCAGTGTCACTACAGGGTCCTTTCTTCTATCCTCCCCGCAAGGCAGGATCCACTTGTGTCTCCCATCTATTTTGCAGCTTTCTTCTCTATTTTGCTTGATAATGCATTCTTCAACGATAATATTACTAGTCTCACAAGCTAGTTCTTTTCTAAAAGGAAAATTAATAAGAGTATGTTACCACAAGTGTTATGGGCTGAATTATGCCCTCCCCAAATTCATATTTTGAAGTCCTAACTCCATTACCTTAGAAGATGACTATTTAGAGATAGGACCTGTAAAGAGGTAAGTATGGTAAAATGAGGTCATATGAGTAGGCCCTAATCCAACATGATTAGTGCCCTTATAAGAAAAGGAAATTTGGCCGGGCGTGATGGCTCATGCTTGTAATCCTAGTACCTTGGGAGGCCGAGGTGGGTGGATTGCCTGAGCTCAGGAGTTCCAGACCAGCCTGGGCAACATGGTGAAAACCCGTCTCTACTAAAAATACAAAAAATTAGCCAGGCGTGGCAGCGTGCACCTGTAGTCCCAGCTACTCGGGAGGCTAAGGTAGGAGAATTGCTTGAACCCAGGAGGCGGAGGTTGCAGTGAGCCAAGATCAGGCCACTGCACTCCAGCCTGGGAGACAGAGCGAGACTCCATCTCCATAAAATAAAATAAAATAAAATAAAATAAAAGGAAATTTGGACACAGACATGCACATTCACAAAGGAAAGACCATGTGAGAACACAGCAAGAAGATGGCCCTCTACAAGCCAAGGAGACAGCCCTCAGAAGAAGCCAAACCTGCCCAAACCTGGATCTTGGACTTCTGGCCTCCAGAACTCTAAGAATATACATTTCGGTTGTTTAAACGACCCAGTCTGTGGTCTTCTCTTAGGGCAGCCCTAGCAAACTAATACAACATAATTCCTTATTCTGCTGTTGGCCTCTGTCTCAGCAATAGGAACAGAATTCCACTTCCGTCCTAAGGGCTACTGCCTGAACTTCTGATAAACACAAGGGGGCCCACCTGAGCCCACTCACACATTGGATCTCTATCCAAAAATGCCATGTGTCTTTATCATTTCTCCAGGTATGACTTTCCACGCTTTCTCTCCTATGCTTTGATGCCAGGCTGCACCAAAATGTATAACTGAGAATTGCCTACTTATAAACAATGTGAAAAGGCTCAAGAACATACATTTCTAATTCCAAAAATTTAGAAAAGCTGCTCTTAAGAGCTTTAATAAAATATTTGTAAATGATATTACCATGATTGGAAGTTCATTTTTACGTAGGTAGCTTCTTTAAGATTTATTTTTATTTCAATTAAAAAACAGCCTAAAATTTAGATTCAAAACATATACTCTACAAAATATATATATATTGGATATACAAACTTTCAGTAACATGATTGCATTAGGACTCTTGGTTGCAAGCGACAGAAACACAACTCAAACTAAATTTGGTCAAAGTGGAATTGCAAGAAGGATGGAGTTGTGCCTGGGCCTCCTGAACTCTGGTGATGCCAGGGCTTGATCTGCAAAGGAGATCCTTGTGCAGCCTGAGGAAGCAAGATTGACTTACTGGAGTTGAGTTGTCACCCACAACCTGCCATCCATGCACAATCCAGATAAACAAACTGAGGAGCCTCGGAGAACCACTGGTTGCCCAGAGGAGTTTTACCACAAGGATGGGCAGTTTGTCAGTATTTAAGCCAGGACTTTGAGCTGCATTCTCACATATTGCTTCTCCATTGTGAATAGTGTCAGCTAGAGTCAGGGCCATACTCGTCAATAAATAGGGACAGGGTATTAACTTAATATTAGGGGAGAAAGTGATGGCAAGTAAGAAAGGAGGGCACTCCGCTAGATGCCTTCTGGCTAATTCCTACACATCCTTCAGTTTAAACATTGCTTCCCCAGAATTGCCTTCTTTGCCTTTCCAGATAAGGCTACCTTCCCTGTTAAGTGCCTCCATAGCAACCTGGAGTTATCCAAAGATATTTGAGCCCTTGGAATAATTTAGTGATTCATTTTGTTCCCATTAGACTATTATTTCCTAAAGAGTAAGGAGTGCCATTATTTGTCTATCCCCAGTGCCTCTGTTAAGTGTCTGGGGTTGGATATATGTAAAAGACACTCAAATATCTGTTCACTGATGTTGTGGATTGGTTTGGATATGGTTTGTCCCCACCCAAACTCATGTTGAAATTTGATCCCCCAGGTGGTAATGTTGGGAGTTGGGGCCTAGTGTGAGGTGTTTGGGTGATGGGAGCAGATCCCTCATGAATAGATAAATGCCCCCCGACATGGGTAAGTGATTAGTTCCCTTGAGAATGGATTGTTAACAAGAGTCTGGCTCCCTCAGTTTCTCTCTTTTGCTTCCTCTCTCCCCATGTGATTACTTTGCACATGCCAGCTCCCTTTCCACTTTCTGCCATGAGTTGAAGCAGCCTGAGGCCCTCACCAGCTGCAGCTGCCCCTATCTTGAACTTCCCAGCCACCAGAATTGTGAGCCAAATAAACCTCCTTTTAAAATAAGTTACCCAGCTTCAGATATTCTGTTATAGAAGCACAAAACAGAATAGGACAACTGACTAGCAGGATAACAGTGGAGTTAACTGCATCAGCCCCAGGCAACTCAGACCCAAATCTAGTACCTAAGACAGAGAAGTATATTTAGTCACTACAGAAGCCTAATTTGGAATCAATTTGCATTCAGTCTCCCTTCTCTGTTCAAGTGCCAAGAATAGTGCTGTCACCATTGTGGCTCTGAGGTGGTCCCAAGAGTCTGGCATGATCCTTCCTATGCTATAAGGATATTAAAAAAGAAGGAGGTGGAGGAGGAGGAAGAGGGAGCAGGCAGGGAAAGAGGGAGAAAGAAGCAGCAGGAAAACAAAGTACTTTGCACACAGTGGGTTATCAATATGTATCTCTTGATTGAAATGCTCCCAAAGGGAGATGACACAACTTTGCTAAGTAAGGGCTGGCCCGTTCTAATCTTATCATTTTGCTAACCAAATCCAGAAGCAGAGCCAGACAGTGAAGAATGATTCGGCCTCATGGTCATCCAAAAAGTGTTCATGAAATTGGCAGTTTCCCAAGGGGTACCATTTTGTTTGATGCCCAGTATGGAAGACCAACAGAGAAACTAAATTGTTGCTTGCTTTTTTAGCTTATGTTCCTCCTTGCACCTCAGTAGCAACCTCAGTCCTGTCTGAAATATCTTTGTTCCCTGCCACATAACCTTTAGATGACCCTGTATTCAAGGCTGTGCATCCTTAATACATAGTTAGGATGCTCCTTCAAGATCCCTGGAAACATATTAGATTGTAGTTTTCTTCCCAAACTGCCTACAATTTCTTGTATTCATTTAAGATAGAAAAATGGCTTTAATAACCTCAGCAGCCTGGTCACTGGCAGTAGCCACAGCTGAAATTTTATGATTATAATTTTTCTTTGTGGCCACAAAAATAATGGAAATCTCATTTTTTTCCAGTAACAAATACTGAGGTTCCTGAATGGAAAAGACATATTGGCCTTAAGAGACTTGAGCTAAGATTTTTCCTAAAACTGCATTTACAGTCCATCTGAGGCACAGTTCACAAGAAAAAGAGCCCCTTTTCCAATGGTCCCAGAAAATTTTCTCTATTAACTGTGATTGGCCCAGCTTGGTTTGCATGTGGACACTTGAAGCCACTAAATGGGAGTCAGTCCTATCCAAACTATATAGATTGAGAGGGGAGAGGAGGCTGGGAATAGGAGGAAAAGTTACGGTGAATATATTTTTTAATACACTTAACCGGTATAGACCTGTTTACCAACCCCTATATTCTGCAGAGATCATTCGGGCTGCTACTGCGGAAAATATTTTAGGAGGGACTAGACCACTGACCATGAAGTCAGTGGTAATCCAGGCATGAGACAGGCCCTTGGGACCTGGACCTTCCTGGTGTTGATCACAGTGCCCTGTGGAAGAGGCCGCCCATCTTCCATAGGAGTTTGGCTCCACGTGTAGAACTATAGTCCAACTCAAACTGATACTGCAGATATTTTGAAAAAGTCACACGTAAAAATATTTATAAATGGAGAATTCAATATATTTAGCAAGAAACATGGGTCTTTATGAACAATTTAAAGATTAACATTGCTGGTAATATAGCATATTTATCAAAGCCCAGGAAGTGAGATGCAAAGATCTTGCTCTCACTCCTATCCCATCTGTGATTTGTAATTATTTTTTAAAGGAATGAAACACTAAAAAAAATGTATATAAGGGAAACATATTGCTTACTTCTGTTATCAGTGCAAATTAATATGAGAACTTTGGGTCATTTAGGCTGGATGATGGAACAACATGTACCCAGTGTATGGCTACGCTTGTACTAAGACCATCGGGTAAGCCCAAGAATTCCTGGACACAATATTTATATTTGAAGAACTAACGCCTACCTTTAAAAGGTGGACATTCTCCTTTGGATGGTAACACAGATATGTATTAACCATAACACCAACATAGCAAGAGAATTGAGAAGCCGCTGGGACAAACATTCCACTGCCAGAAGTCCTGGACAAGAGACATTGATTTCACCCTTTTAGCACTGAGGGAGCAGATCCTGTGGGTCTTGACTATGTCTAGAAAGGGTTTCTTCTGAAGTTAGAGAAGGATGGGAGGATGGGGATCCCCAGGCCCTGCCAAGGGGAATATTTTTCCAGATCATCAAGCCAAGGGGCTCTTAGCCAAGACAGAAAAATCATTTATAAGCCTTTGACAGAAGCAAGAGGGTTGAGAATCAGGGGATGAAATTGCTTCAAATTTGAGGTGCAAAGCATGAGAGGCACCAGAAGTTGGAGAGTGACAGTCAGAAGCCAGAGGCAAAGAAATATATGAGTAAATTGACTTTTGGGGAATTAATTTCCAAGCGCAGCCTCCTGCCTCAATGCCACCCTTACCTATTCCTGCTATGCTTCATGGGGCTGTATGCTATTCACTGTTACTATCTTTTAAAACGTTTTGTTACTGAAAATTTCCAACATATACAAAAATAGAATATTATCATGAATCCTCATGTACTCACCATCCTACTTGAGTAGTCAATCTTGTTTCCTCTATACTCACCTACCTCCCCCTACGCCACCAGATCATTTTGAAGCAAATCTTACACATAGTATTATTTCACTTGCAAATATTTAGGTATATGTCATGAAAGGATAAGAACTCTTTTTTAATATTAAAACTATAATCTGATTATCATAACTAAACAATAATTTCTTCATGTCATCAAGTATCCAGTCAATGGTCACATTAACCTAATTATCTTACAAGTGTTTTCTAGAGTTAATTTGTTCAAGTCTGGAGCCAAGTAAGTCACGTTGATATATTTCTTAACTCTCTTTTCATCTATACGTTTCCTCCTCCTCTTTTTTTCCTGTTTGAATTTATTTGTTGGTGGTTTTTAATATGTTTTCTGATCATAAAGCAATTTATATTTTTATATTTTCATTGAAGAAAATTTGGAAAACATGAAAATGCACAGTGTAATTGTTCTAAAAATCACCCCAAATCCCAATATCCAAGATTATCAACATTTTGGTATTATTTCCTTCCTGCCCTGGTTCAAGGTAAAAGCTAAACAGAGAAAAACTAAGACACCATCTTGTGGCGAGACCTCTCGTTGTCGTCTTACCCCACCCCCTTTTCCCATATTCTCTTTTTGGTTATATATATCTTAGTGCATTATGTCCTTACAGTAACTTCACAGCTCAAATGATATACCCATAAGAGTTTTGAAACATTTTGCCAAATTACTCCGGAGAAGGGGACATGCCTTCCAGAACGACTCTACCAATCGGTCCTCTCGCCAGCAGTGCTTCAGAGCATGAACATAATCTTCAATGATTAGTGGGGCTGGAATAGAAAATTGATTGGGTTGGAAAGGTCAAGGAAGGCTTTTGGAATGTAGAGATGCCAGAGCAGGAGGAAGAGGGCATTGGGGGCAATGAGCAGGAAGGGAGGCTGAGTGAGGCACGTCAGGAGTGCAGGAAGGTGACTCTGGGAGATGGAGGGGTTGTTCTCAGAACAGAGTCCTGTTTCTCGCCTCCTAATCAGACGGCAATGCAAAAGCTTGGTCTATTGAGTAAGGAGACATTAACAGACCTTTGTAAGCAGCGGGAAGGTGAGGATTGTTGAAGAATTCTGCTGACACAGTCTGTTGGAATAGAGTTGTCTTGACAACCAAGAATTAAAACCCTTCCAGTGGGCTCAAGTCCATTCACCCAGGAGCTTCCTGATGGTGCAAATCAATCTGTGAGTCTGTCCTTGAACACAGATTCTTTCAGTTTTTTTTTTCTTGTTCCTGCTTGAATTTCTAATGAAAAAGGATATGCCAATTTCTTAATAAAAATGTATCCAAATCTTTTTTATTCCCTGACCAGATATTTCTACACATTGCTAGACTAGTCCTTGCAAGACATCAACTTTTAGTGTAGTTACTATGCCTATTTTGTGTGTATTTGCCACTTTGCAATCTTGTATGTAGTTGTGGCTTAAGCAAAACCCATCTTTAATTTTGTAAATGTTACAAAAATAAGTTAGCACAGTTGTAAGTCCTAAGGAATACAAAAGGATGAAGATATGATTTCCTGCCTTCCAGAATTTTAGAAATTCCTCTAAATATCTTGAGCAACTAGGATCAATTTTTAAAATGAAAAGAAGGGTCAAATAACCCAAGTAAGAAATCAGCAAAAGATAGGAAGAAGCGATTCACTGTACAGCAAAAACAAATGGCAAAACAAGAGATAGAAAAAGCTCAACCTCACTAATACTTAGGGAAATGTAATAAAATCTGCCAGGCTGTTGGCAGGGGGACAGGGAACAGATACATTTCTATACTGTAGGTTGGAGGTGTAAATTGATCACAGTTTTTTTTTTTTGGAAGGTAACTTGACAACATTAATTAAAATTAAAAATATAGATAGCCTCATTCCAGTAATTCAACTTGTAACTATGTATCCTAGAGAAGTTCTCACACTTGTACACAAAAAGCATGACAGCCGGGCACAGTGGCTCACACCTGTAATCCCAGCACCTTGAGAGGCTGAGGCAGGTGGATCACTTGAACCCAGGAGTTCAAGACCAGCCTGGACAACACAGACCCTATCTCTACAAAAATTTAAAAAAAAAAATAGCCAGGCATGGTGACATGCACCTGTAGTCCCAGCTACTCAGGAGGCTGAGATGGGAGGATCACTTGAGCCCAGGAGGTTGAGGCAGCAGTGAGACGTGATCGTGTCACTGCACTCCAGCCTGGGTGATGGAGCTAGACGCCATCTCAAAAACAAAAAACAAAAACAAAAAACCATGACCAATGATACTGTAAATATCAGTCAGTAAGGCCCACATAAACTATGATTCATGCTATGAAATTCTAGCAAGTACTAAAATGGACCAAGACATTGTAAAGTGTAAGGAAGCAAGCTGGTTCCACTTATGGACAATAAAACAAAGCAATCATGTTCTTTAGGTATGTATACAATCAAGTAAATGCATAGATATGTGTGTACAATGCATAGAAATAACAGCAGTAAGTTACCTGGAGTGGGGTGAGCATTGATGGAAGAACCGGGAAAGAGAGGTTTTCTTTGGCTTTATACTTTGTTTGTTTGTTTGTTTGTAAGTCAGGGTCTCACTCTGTAGCCCAGGGTGATCGTGCAGTGGTACAATCGTGGTTCACTGCAACTTCAGCCTCCTGGGCTCAAGTGATCCTCCCACCTCAGCCTCTCAAGTAGCTGGGACTATAGGTGTGTGCAACCATACCTGGCTAATTTTTTAAGTTTTTGTAGAGACAAAGTCTCATCATGATGCCCATGCTGGTCTTGAACCTCTGGGCTCAACTAATACTTTTTTATAAGAATATATTTATACATTACTTGAATGACTAAAAAAATGTATAAGAAGTGTTAAAAGGATCATCAGCAGTTATAGTTTATAGTTGCAGTTATCAGTTTCCTTCTGTTAGTAAGGAGATTGTATCTCTTTGACTCTCTCCTTGGAAGCAAATATTCCTTACGGCTTTGTATCTTCTAATTTGTAGTTGTTCCCTCAGTGTTTTACTTGAGTAAGAAATGAAACTGTCTTGACAGTTCTTCTAACAACAGTTTAATTCCAAGTTCACCCTAACCTGGAAAGAACTCTGTGTTGAGTGTCACTGGTTGGTGTATTTCTTAATTACATCAAAGGAAGATATTCATATCAGCTACTATTTTGATGTCATTAGGTATCACTGTGACTTTGTAGTCTTGCTTAGTAAGGTCAGAGTACACTTTTAGAACGAATCTTCTGAGGCATTTTTCTTAGAACCAACTCAAGCTGTGCATTTGCCATCTCATCAGGCTCGTGGGTGATGTACTTTTTTAAAGAAGGCGGCAAAACTTGGCTGGCTTTCTTTTGGAAGGCGTGATTTTATTTTCTCAATCTGTGCATCTTGTGACCAGTGTTAGGATGCTGGAAAAGTAGTTAGGATCGATGATTTTAAAAAATTGACTTTTAATTTTAAGCTAAATGAAAAGAGAAAGTAAAATCATGTTTCTGTAGTCTTTTAAAGAAGATAATCTGGAAAATTTCATCAGCCAGCCAAAATCATGATTTTAACAGTGATCTTATTTTCCTGAAGGAAATTTACTGAAGATCTATAAAAATGGTTAGATAAAAATAAAAGAGGGAGGAGAAAATGTCCATTCCAGAATCCTGATCACAGATATGGGTGTAGGATGAGAGAGCATTTTGCAATGATTTTGAGATTACTGACAGCAGGTCTTGGGTCTCAGCATATGGAATGATGTGGATGTGTCAAATGTCTTTTGTCTGTTCCAACTGTGGAAGTTCTAAGCTGCTTTGTCCTTTTGCTGTGTTTCAGTCTTATGTACATGTTACCACCAGCAGCAGCTGTTTAAATAAAACAGGCACACTGAAATACATACAAAATAGGAATGGTCTCCAGTGTTACACTTGTGATAACTTATGATCTGGGAAAGACTCAGATTCTCTCTGACTTCTTCAAGCCCTTCATGGATAACAGAACTTAAAGAAAATAGAAGAGAAAAGAATGACTTGTAAATGGCCTACTAGAATATATCCCACATGTTTTTCTTACAATATAACTGCCTTGACCACTGGAACATGGCAGAGGTGACCAAGGCTAGGTCATAAAAGCATCATGCACTTCCATCTTGTTCTACCAGGATGCTCAAGCTCTAAGACAGCCCAGGTCCTGCATCCAAGGAGGCTCTGCATAGGTGGAGCAGATGACAGCCCCAGCAAAGACCCTAGCAGACAGCCAGCATCAACCACCACACATGAGAGTGACTCCCAAAATCACCAGCTGGGAGCCAGCAGGTCTGGGGTTCAAATCCAGGTGAGTCAGGAGCCTCATAGTAGCCTGTCCCATGGAAAGGCAGAAAAATGAGTGCTGAGGGAACCTGGGGAACCCTCCACTCTTCTCCCTTTGTTCACCAGAAGAGGAAACTAAGGCCAGAGTGGGGAAGTGGCTCGCCCACCTTGCATAGCCAGAGCAGGACAGACCTGGACAAGACCCATGCTTGGCATTCCTGCTGTCACTCTGGGAAGACTCTATACTGGGAACAGAAGCAGCATCGTTAAATTCCTGCTCATCACTCAGGATCATCGTGGGCAAAACTATTTTTAAGTGTACAATTCTGTCGCCTTGAGTTCATTTGCACTGTTGTGCAATTATCACCATCATCCATCTCGACCCCTTTCCTCATCCTAAATTGAGAAACTGTACTCATTAAACACTAACTCCCCATTCCCTCCTCCCTCCAGTCCCTGGCAACCACCATTCTACTTTCTGTGAATTTGATTACTCCAGGTATCTCATGTACGTGGAATCATACAATATTTGTCCTTTTGTGACTGGCTTACCATTCATTTATTGATGGTTGCTTCCATCTTTAGGCTGTTATAAATAATGCTGCTGTGAACATTAGTGTATAAATATCTGTTCAAGACTCTGCTTTAGATTCTTTTGGGTATATCCCGGAGCAGAATTACTGCATCCTATAGTAATTCTACTTTGAAATTTTTGAGGAATTGCCTGCACCATTTTACATTCTCATAGCAATGCATAAGTGTTCCAATTGCTCCACATCCTTGTCAACACTTGTTATTGTCTGAGGGTGTTTTTGGTTTTTTTTTGTTTTGTTTTATAAATAGCAATCCTAATGGGTATCATTTGGTATTTCACTGTGGTTTTGATTTGCATTTTCCTAATGAAAGACACTAAGTTTTTGAATGGTTGGTTACCTAGCCAATAGAAAACCTGAACATGAATTAATCACATTTCCCTTTAGCACTGCCTACGATAGACAGGCCTGTCTGTACAGAAATTGTTTATTTATTTATTTATTTAGAGACAGAGTCTCGCCCTGTCACCCAGGCTGGAGTGCAGTGCCACTGTCTTGGCTTACTGCAACCTCCGTCTCCCAGGCTAAAGTGATTCTTATGCCTCAGCCTCCCAAGTAGCTGGGATTACAGGCATACACCACCACTCCCAAGTAATTTTTGTATTTTTAATAGAGACAGGGTTTTGCCATGTTGGCCAGGCTGGTCTCAAACTCCTGGCCTCAAGTGATCCACCCGTCTCGGCCTCCCAAAGTGCTGGATTACAGGTGTGAGCCACCACACCCAGCCAGAAATCTTTTTTTTTTTTTTTTAGTCATTCTAGAACAATCTCCTCTGTCTCTCACTCTTCACATCCCTTAGGAGATACTACAGGCTCTTGTCTCTACTTTCAGAAGAACACCCCAATCCACCCCTCCTCTGTAACCCACTACTGCTGCTCTAGCTTAGTTCTTTGTGACTTTACACTTGGATTTAGTATACCCATGAAGTAATTCTTTCTCAGGATTGACTGCAAAATTGGTTTTTGCAAATCTTGAGAAAAATCAGTGAAGAAATTGAGACAATGGAAAAAAGTATTATAATTCTGTGATGATTGAAGCTTAACAATCAACAAAGAGATCATTACTGTTTCAAGGGAATCCATTGACATTAAGAGCAGGAAACACCTACAAGAGAGTCAAAGGTTAAGGTCAACATTTTGGGAAATGGGAATGGGAGTGTGGAGGAGGGACGTCATCCTCATCTAATCCAACAGTCTGGCTCGTAGCAGTTGCTGTGTTCCAAGAGTGTACTATGGTCCTATCTGCTGCAAGCAAGGATTCTTGCAAATCATAAGAAATATTAAGAAATGTATACCTATGGTTCACTTTACATAAACCTTGTGAGGGGGATTCCAAGAAATAATACATTATGAATGTAGAATAAGTCTTTAAATTGGCAATTTTGAAACTTGATTCTGTCTAGTAGTGTTAACCTTGCTAGGAGATCCAAATGTTAGGTTATTTGAATACTACTCACTTGTATTTCCTGATGTTTTCCAGTGTTTGAACGTTTGCTGTAAGCTATAGTTGTTTATAAATACTTTAACAGAAGAAATGCGAAGAAAAGAAGCTATGAATATTGTTTTGGAATGCTTCATTGGGAAATTAGAAATGGATAAAAAATCTGAATTAGCAAAGCAATATAAATTATAAATTTCAATAACAAAACCAAAATCAGGGCAAGTAAACAAAATATTTTCATTGCAATGAAAAAAATCCTTTTGTTGGATTAAAAAAGATTAAACTTAAATGAAGCAGCAACTGCCCTAATATCCAACTTCAAGATGCTGTTTGGTGCATTCTTAATTAACCAATGTCAATGTGAAATGAAAGAAATTTTTTCTACATTTGGAATGTTTGTCATGAAAAAAAAAACTGAGGCTATTAAGTAGGACAATTGGCGTTTGGTATATTTAACATTTCCATTTTAAGAATTAATAACTTTTAAATATTAAATATGGTATTTAAAAATTTTTTTTTGGTGGGGATACGGAGTCTTACTCTGTTGCTCAGGTTGGAGTGCAGTGGCATGATCTCGGCTCACTGCAATCTCCACCTCCCAGGTTCAAGCGATTCTCCTGCCTCAGCCTCCTGAGTAGCTGGGATTACAGGTGTGCGCCACCATGCCTGGCTAATTTTTGTATTTTTTTAGTAGAGACGGGTTTCACCGTGTTTGCCAGGGTGGTTTCAAACTCCTGACCTCAGGTAATCCAGCCGCCTCAGCCTCCCAAAGTACTGGGATTATGAGCCACTGCGCCCAGCCAGTATTTTAAAAATTTTAGGTGATTTTAACAGCGATTTGTTGCATGTTAATATTCTCAGCTTATAATGTTTTATTATCAGATAGAGAACATTTTTACATATTATTGAAATATATAATCTTGTCACAATATATTGGTCCAATTTTTAAAGCTGTTTATTATTATATCTGTTTTTAGCAGAAAATTAAAATATTTAGTGTATAACCCATCCCAGAAAAAATAATTTACCTATATTATTATGCTTACTCATTATTATTTAAAAACAGGTAAATAAAATGTTTTGAAAATGACAGAATAGCTTGTGATTTGAGGAATTCATGACAATTCCAGGGAGTTCCAGTTTTGTTCACAAATCCCAAAGACTAATCTATTGGGAATTTGGAAACACTGCTTGGCCTATTGCAGCCACTTCCTGGCTGGCCTTGCCTTTGTTTTCTGCCACATTCTGTCTGTGCTCCTCCCTACTCTCAGAGAGATTCACCATGAGCCCAAAACTGTTCACATCATTTTCCCACTTGGAACTCCTCAGTGGCTTTCTACATTTTTGTTCACACACCCTTATCTGCATAAAAGTTTTTAGAATTCACCCCAAAATATGCATATTTATTTATAAATTGCATAAATGTACTGCTATGCAAAATCAGTGTGTTCATCTTAAAACAGGCAAAATGTAAACATTAAAAAGGTAAAAATTTGTTAAAGTACTCACAGAAGTTCTAATCTTACTTTCAGTAAACCAGTGAATCATTTTGTTAACTTTTAGGAGGGCATGCACTTTACTTTGAAGTTCACTGATTTAAAGGATAAAAATCCAAATTCCTAAGCAATTTTCTTCATGGTCAGTCCATTTCCCCAACCCCTCTGCAACTCCCTGCACTCTGAGCAAGTTGGACTGCCTGAGGTCCCTGTACGTGGAATGTTCTTTCTCATTTTTGCCATCCTGTACATTTTGTCTTTGCTGTCTGGGATGAACTAGCCTCCTAGTTTGCTTGGCAAACTTCCTTCTAACTTTTTAGCCTCAATCTAAACATTACCTTTTCCAAGAAGGCTTACTTAACTCTCTCTCTAGGAAGAGTTGGTAAATATTAGGTTGGTGCAAACGTAATTGTGGTTTTTGCCATTACTTTCAATGGCAAAAACCACAATTGTGTTTACACTGACTTAATAATACTAACCATTATTTTCATGATCATCCTAAAGCGTCCACTGCCATTCATGGATTGCCTTTGGGAGTCTGTGCATACCATCCCCTGTAATCTCTGCAACAATGCAATGAGACTTAGTGTTCCTTTTCTGTTGGAATAAAACAACAAAGGCTCAATCCGCCTGACTCTGGAGCCCAAGCACGAGGCTGCTTGTCTTCTAGTGACTTCTTTCGTGGCTTTTTCCTCATTGCAGTCAGTATGTGCACAGCTGTATCCCTCACAAGACAGGGAGCCCCCAGAGATCTGGGGCTGCCTCTAGCCCATCTTTATATTTGTGCTATTCAGCATCAGACCTGACTTATGAAAACACTAAATAAATAGTTGCTAAATAAATTTGTAAATAATTTTTAAAATAATTTCATGATCCTTTATAGTTTGTATATTGATGAAGTTCTTGGGCAAATTAATCCTTATAAGCAATTATTTATAAAGCATTTTTTATCATTAACTCTGTATGTGTACACACAAATTAAGTAAAAACTCTCTTGATCTCTCATATCATCTAATCTGCTCCCTGTCAAGAAGTTATTTTATAGAATATGGAACACAAGCCGATTTTAGAATGCCATGACATGGGTTTCATTATTATTATTATTTTGAGACATTATTATTATTATTATTATTATTATTATTTTGACACTGTGTCACCCAGGCTGGAGTGCCGTGGCTCGGCTCACTGCAACCTCCGCCTCCCAGGCTCAGGGAGGCGCCTATAGTCCCAGGTAGCTAGGACTACAGGCACACACCACCACGCCTGGCTAATTTTTGTTTTTTGCTTTTTTTTGTAGAGACAGGATTTCACCATGTTGCCCAGGATGGTCTCTAACTCCTAAGCTCAAGTGATCTGCCCGCCTTAGCCTCCGAAAGTGCTGGGATTACAGGCATGAGCCACCATGCCTGGCCAGGTTTCATTATTTGCTTAGCTGCAACTCTTCCAAAGTTACACAACGTTTATGAGCCACATTTTCCTCTTCAGTAAAGTGAAGTCATTGATAATATATACCTGTTGTTTGTGAAAATTATGAAGCATTTAGAACAATGACTGGTACATATTTATTGCTCAATATATGTTGTTATAATTTTTAAAGATTTAAGAAAGTTCTGGTGTAGGTGGCTTCAAGCTTCATAAAGTTGTGGCACCTGAGGGGTTTCACTACCTTAGACCTCTGGTCTCTAAACCGCATCCCTGGGCCATCACCTTCACTCTTGCATTTTTGATGATCATCTTTTGTTTGCTAGTTAATTCCATGCCCTAATTCCACGCCTAATTCCATGCCGTTAGCCCAGGTAGCCTTCCAAAACTTCAGACTCGCATATCCAAATCCTACTAGATATATCCACTGTGACCCTTCCCAGTCACTTCAAACTCACCAGGTCTCAAACAGAAAGAATAGGGCAAAGGAAGAAAGGACCAGGGGAGGACACGGACTTGAAGGAGAGTTTGTTTCAGATGGAGGAGGCTTGAGCACCTTTAATGCTTGCAGGAAAGAGGCAAGTAGAGGGAGTGGCTGGAGACACAGAGCGAAGAGATGCAGTGAGGGCCTGCAGAGATGGGAGTGAGAGGGAGTGGCCCAGGGGACAGGCACAGGAGGTGCTGAGACGTCCCTTCCCCGGTGGGGAGAGTGGGGGGACACAGACCAATTGATAGAGGGGGATGCAGGAAGGTGAGTGAGTTCTGCCCAAAGACTGCTCGTTTCTTCGAGAAAAAGAAGAAGATGCGGTTTGTTAAAAACAGAGTAGGAAAAGGAGAGCTGGGTGCTGTATTCAAGTTTGAGGGTTTCAGGCTGCTGCCAAGGAATGGAGGATAAGCTGTCATGCAAGGCTGTGTGAGGAGCCTGATGAGGTCAGAGAACAAGTCAGTACCCGTCCATCTCTGAGACTGTGACTTTCTCTCTGGTGCTTATTGGCCAAAGACTGGGAGAGGTGGGCTGTTAACAGAGCAGTGTTGGCTCTTGGATCCAATGTAAGGGTGTAGATGGTTTACACTAGTGCGGAGTCAGAAGGCCAAGCATGTGTGGCCCATGAGTGGGCACATGAGGCCACACCTCCCACTTGAGGTGACTTCAGCTGTCAACTGAAGTAAGACTTCACAGAAAGAGCTATAACTGAAAAAAGTAATTAAAGTTGTCTAGCTTGTAAATGCAAACGTAGATATTTATAAGCTCGTGTGTCGCGTTAGGGCACATGCCCAGTGTTGGAGAGAAAACCGTTTTAAGTGTCCACCGTGGCAGCCTGCCCTTTGGCATCGCCATGTATAATCACTCCCATAGGATTTCAGGTGAGAGCTCCAAATCTTTCATCTGTAGTCTCTTTTTATACTATTTAAAAACTAAATATCAAATCATTTGTCTATTTCCTATTTTCCCTGGAAGCTTCCTGAGGCTGAAATGATTTTGTCACTTAGACCAGTGTCTTGACCATCATTTTTTAAAAAATCGAACATTGAGGTATTTAATAAGCATAGAGGTACTGATAAAACATAGCTGTTTTATCTTCCTCTGATCACAAAAGCTACACATGTTCATTAAAAACAAAAATTAAGTGGCCGGGCGTGGTGGCTCACGTCTGTAATCCCAGCACTTTGGGAGGCTGAGGCAGATGGATCACAAGGTCAGGAGTTCCAGACCAGCCTGGCCAACATGGTGAAACCCCGTCGCTACTAAAAACACACAAAAAATAGCTGGCGTGGTGGCACGTGCCTGTAATCCCAGCTACTCGGGAGGCTGAGGCAAGAGGATCATTTGAACCCGGGAGGCGGAGGTTGCAGTGGGCCGAGATCACGCCATTGCACTCCCGCCTGCATGACAGGGCGAGACTCTGTCTCCAAAAAAAAAAGTAAAAAAAAAAAAAAAAAAATTTAAAGCTGCTCCTAATTACAACACTTCATGGTAATCGCTGTTAATACTTTGGAGTAAATATTTCCAGTTTCCCCTAGATATGTCATTGGTTTTCTTGGCCTGTGGTTAGCAATTCTGGCTCTTCTTTTGTCTCGATATTATGTTGTTGCCATACACCTCCGTACAAGCATAGTCCAGGTAAACTCTCCTCCTCAACCCAGCGCAAACCCTTCAAACACAGCAGTGGATTCCAAGTCTCAGGACTCCTTGGAAACTGCAGATGGAAAGACTTCTCCACAGACCCTTGCTTGTCTGTCGTCTCTAAAATCCATTGCCAAGATGGGGCCTCATACTTGACCCTAGTGGGCACTCAATGTGTGTTGAGTTAATGAATGAAAGTTTTCCTTTGCTCCCTGTTCTGCTTGTCTTACCTGAGGCGATGCCGCATGTGATAGCACAGGATGAATGTTTCTGAACACAAAAAGACGGCGCTGTTAGGCCACACCTGCAGAACAAACCTAGGATTTTCAGAAGGAAGTCTTTGGAACTGGCTCTGGTCCAGCGTTTCCCAGCAGCGCTCCGTGGAGCATCAATCCCCCAGCAAGCTCAGAAAACAAGGGACATGTGGTGAGATGAACTTGAGAAACACTACAAGCATATTAGTATATTGAAAAAGCATATTAATATATTTGAATAGCATATTATTAAAATCTGGGATTTTATATATTTTAATATATTAATTATATTGTCATATTAACTTGTATTTTACAGAAGAGGGAAACAGGCTGGAAAGGTGACGTGACTTGCTGAAGCTAAGGAGTACCAGACCCAGGCTTGACGGAGCCCCTCTCCACTTCTGGGTCACAGCTCTTTCCATTTCTCCCTGCTTTCCCCTCTGGGTTTCTGTTACTTCTAAAAGACTCAGAGGGAAAGTTCTAAAATTGGACCAATGGGACGTTTTTAGCTCTTACCAGGCAGATTTTTCCACAGAGCTTCAGAAACTTCCTGTCGTTCCAGTGCTGCGATCTCAAGAGCCCAGGCTCGTTGCCAGGTGATTGCTATGCTGGCTGTTAGTTAAACGCAGTCCAGGTAAAATGAAATTTTGTTCAAGGGACACTGCTTTCTATTTTCCAAGGATGCTACTAAATGGTCACTCCTTCTTCCATATTTATGTGAGTCATGTCTGTCATGTAATTGATATAAAATACCACACTGATGCATTCATATACAATTTCAGGGCATTCTTTCACTTGTCACAAAAATGAAGTTATCCACATACCTGAACTTTTAAAAAGTAATTTGTATTTTCCCTTGGAGTCATAAAAATTTTAAAAAAGAGTATGTCCAGTGAAATCTTTCTACATACGGGACATCCACTTGCCAAACCTCACTTAACTTTGTTGTGATTGTCAACACCAACGTTGAACAGAGAGACTCTCCCACCACTGAGATCTACCCCAAAGGGAGAGACAGTATGGAGTGGCAGTGAGTGGCTCAGGTTTCAGACGGAGACATTTGTGTTATACTGGCCCTGTCATGTATAACCTGTGGGGTCTGGGACGGTTCACTTCACCTCGACACCTCAGTTTCTCCCTATAAAATGGGGATAACAATGCCTGCCTCCAAGACTTGTGGTAAGGATTTAAACAGCTTGGCCCAGAATAATCCCTTAATGAGTCATAAACGTCATTGCCTCATCTGTTTCTGGAAGTGTTTAAGATTTCTTTGTCTTCCTTTGTATTTTAATCAGAAACAGTCATTTTTTGATGCCTTCTGTCCCTGGGATCTCTATCTCTTGGGGAGTCCTATCATTCACAAGTGCTCCAAATCTTTTGAATGCCCTTTCTACGTTTGACTAGTTCCCCACTGTGGAAAGCCTACCTTTCTGAGATAGACTTCAAGGAAATTATAGCCTGCCAATCAGATGCACCCATGAGTTGGCTTGATTCGGAACACAGGGTGTTCCTATTTGAAGCCACCTGGTCACACTCAAAGCCAGTCAGGTATAATAGCTAAAGCTCCAAATAAAACTAATCCCTTCAATCACACATGGCCTCCCCATCACACTCAGCAGGGAAACCCATTCCAATTCTTTCTTCCTCTCCCCCAGATGGCCTCATTGGAGCCCACTGGCTGCCACCCATGCCCCGGGGACTCGAGGACAGCTTCTGTCAGCTCCACTTGGTTCAGTCAGAATGATCCAGAGAAGTGAAGGGAGCTGGTTACCCAATAGACAGAGGTCCTTCACACCTGCAACCAGCCTTAGGCATATCTTCTGTGTGCTACCATGTGATAGAGTGATTGTCCCTTTCTTCACTATCAGAGGCCCCTTTCTGTTATCCTAGTCTTGGTACCTGCAGGATCATGGAACAAAGTGGATTTGGTGGGGACATGAGGGCAGAGACTCACCTTACCAAGCTAGATTTTCAATTAGGAAATATTCTTCAAAACCTTAAATTCTGAAAACAGATGTCTGCCTTGTCATGTGATCTTCACTACATTATCCAAGTTTCCTGTTTAGAACCATTTATTTCCTTAACTTTCATTTCCCACTTGATAAAAATGTGATCACAGTTGAGAACTGAAGTGAACGGATGCAGTGTAGTTTAACCAATTAGAAGCTGGTCGGATGGGCTTGTGTTTGGCTTTGACAGAGTGGCTGATAATCTGACTTACTCAACTCTAAAAGCTGGAAAAAAAATGCCACCTCCAGGACTCCCATGAAAAAACAAAACAAAACTGTTTGGAGATATCAGAGGGCAAGCAAGGTAGTCAGGGCCTAGGAGAGAGAAAGGAAACACAGAGGTGAGCTGGACCTCCTCCAAAGCTTTGTACCTGCAGAGCATTTGCCAATCCACACTGCAGGCATAGAGGCCCAACAGAGTCCAAAATGAACCAGAGGCTGATACGGTCTCACCAGCTTAGGCAGGCCCAAATTGTTCAGGGCTACAAAGGCAGCTAGGAATTAAGGAGCCAAGTTCCTGAAGTGAGGGGAATTTGCAGAGGAAGGAGTTCCCTAGTCTGCATGGAATTCACCACTGAGACATTTGAGAGTACCTGAAGGTGCATGTTGCAAGTGAGAAACCAGGAAGACTAAGACTGATGCAGCCATTCAAGAGATCACTGCCTACGTACGCACCCCCAATGGCACAACAACTAATAACTAATGGATAGACAAACCCACAAAAATGACAAGCCATCCGACCATAAAACTGAGGAGCACGATTAAGTCGAAACTTTGCAAGCAAACTCCAAGGAAGAAAGAAAATATGATAGAAACCTATATTGTAAGACACCTAGAAGCGAATTAAAAAAGAAATGAGAGGCTGGGTGTGATGGCTCATGCCTCTAAATCCCAGCACTTTGGGTGGTTGAGGCGGGAGGATTGCTTGAGGCCGGGAATTCCAGACCAGCCTAGGTAACATATCAAGCCCCCATCTCTAAAAAATTGAGATATGAATGCACCACTACATTTCAGCCTGGGTGACAGAGTAAGACAATGTCTCAAAAAAAAAAAAAAAAAAAAAAGAAAAGAAAAGAAAAGAAAAGAAAAAGAAATGTGAAAGGCGAATATTGAAGAAAACAACTAAAGTTACGGAGATACTTGTATAATTGAATCAATGAAATTAAGCGATATTTCTGATTTCTGGTTGGAAAGACAAATTATAAAGGTACCAATTTTTCCCACATTCATCTGTGTATTTTACACAACTCCAATCAAAATCCCTAAAGACTGCTTTTAAAACATAATAAAAACAAGTTCTTTTTTTAATTTTAATTTTTATTTTTTATTATTATTATACTTTAAGTTTTAGGGTACATGTGCACAATGTGCAGGTTAGTTACATATGTATACATGTGCCATGCTGGTGCGCTGCACCCACTAACTCGTCATCTAGCATTAGGTATATCTCCCAATGCTATCCCTCCCCCCTGCCCCCACCCCACAACAGTCCCCAGAGTGTGATGTTCCCTTTCCTGTGTCCATGTGTTCTCATTGTTCAATTCCCACCTATGAGTGAGAATATGCGGTGTTTGGTTTTTTGTTCTTGCAGTAGTTTACTGAGAATGATGATTTCCAATTTCATCCATGTCCCTGCAAAGGACATGAACTCATCATTTTTTATGGCTGCATAGTATTCCATGGTGTATATGTGCCACATTTTCTTAATCTAGTCTATCATTGTTGGACATTTGGGTTGGTTCCAAGTCTTTGCTATTGTGAATAATGCCGCAATAAATGTTCCAAGTCTTTGCTATCGTGAGTGATGCCGCAATAAACGTACGTGTGTATGTGTCTTTATAGCAGCATGATTTATAATTCTTTGGGTATATACCCAGTAATGGGATGGCTGGGTCAAATGGTATTTCTAGTTCTAGATCCCTGAGGAATCACCACACTGACTTCCACGATGGTTGAACTAGTTTACAGTCCCACCAACAGTGTAAAAGTGTTCCTGTTTCTCCACATCCTCTCCAGCACCTGTTATTTCCTGACTTTTTAATGATTGCCATTCTAACTGGTGTGAGATGGTATCTCATTGTGGTTTTGATTTGCATTTCTCTGATGGCGAGTGATGGTGAGCATTTTTTCATGTGTTTTTTGGCTGCATAAATGTCTTCTTTTGAGAAGTGTCTGTTCATGTCCTTCACCCACTTTTTGATGGGGTTGTTTGTTTTTTTTCTTGTAAATTTGTTTGAGTTCATTGTAGATTCTGGATATTAGCCCTTTGTCAGATGAGTAGGTTGTGAAAATTTTCTCCCATTTTGTAGGTTGCCTGTTCACTCTGATGGTAGTTTCTTTTTCTGTGCAGAAGCTCTTTAGTTTAATTAGATCCCATTTGTCAATTTTGGCTTTTGTTGCCATTGCTTTTGGTGTTTTAGACATGAAGTCCTTGCCCATGCCTATGTCCTGAATGGTAATGCCTAGGTTTTCTTCTAGGGTTTTTATGGTTTTAGGTCTAACGTTTAAGTCTTTAATCCATCTTGAATTGATTTTTGTATAAGATGTGAGGAAGGGATCCAGTTTCAGCTTTCTACAAGTTCTAAGTCAATATATGAGAATAAACCTGTGAGTGATTAGAAAGAAAACCTGTGAGAATGTTGAGAAATGTTTGAAAAAGACAGTAATGAGAATAGCAGAAATTAAAAGCATTTTAGAACTAGAAGAACAAAAATAGATATCACTAGATGGATTAAACTCATAAGCGTAAACAAGCCACAAAATGCAAACCGTAGTAGTAAGCCAAGGTAATGTAGATGAATATATATATGATTTTCTTTTTTATGTTACAAACTTTGATCCATTTTGTATTTTTGTTGGATTTAAGAAGTGAGATAGGAATTAACCGTTATTTTTCTGAAGTAGTTTGCTATTGACTGAATTCCCACACCTATTCTAAGTGATCCTTTATCATATACCAATTTTCTGTGATTCATTCATTGTCTAATCCTTTCCCTGTACTATTTTAATTGCTATGATTTCATGTGTTTCTATGTGCAAAGGACAAACCTATCTCATTATTTTTTATTTTTAGAATGTCTTCTGGCACTTCTCAGTTATACATTATTTTACATGACCTTTTAAACTATTTGATCAAATCACAAAAGTACGTATTTTTGTTTGCAACTGCATTTAATTTGTTTGTAGATTTGAGGAGATGGGTAATATGGCTTGGCTGTGTCCCCACCCAAATCTCATCTTGAATTGTAGCTCCCATAATTCCTATGTGTCGTGGGAGGGACCCAGTGGGATGTAATTGAATCATGGGGGCGGTTTCCCTGATACTGTTCTCATCTTAGTGAATAAGTCTCATGAGATCTGATGGTTTTATAAGAGGAAACCCCTTTCACTTGGCTCTGATTCTCTCTTTGCCTGCCACCATGTAAGACATGCCTTTTGCCTTCTGCCATGATTGTGAAGCCTCCCCAGACACATGGAACTGTGAGTCCATTAACCTTCTTTTTCTTTATAAATTACCCAGTTTTGGGTATGTCTTTATCAGCAGTGTGAAAATGGTCTAATACAATGGAACACCTCCACATTATTGAATCTTTGGGCCCAATCAGAAGATATGTTTATATTTTTCTTAAAGGAGGTATATTTTCAAAGAAAGGGATAGGATGTTTATAGGTTTATATCTATTTATCTGTATCTATTTATACATATATGAATAATACTATATATGTAAGTATATATAATATAGCATTATTCAGCTGTAACAATTTTTTACTGTGTAATCTGTCAATGACTGGAAGAGATTTATGTTACTATGCTTGTATTATTGTCACATTCTATATTTTCAGCAGGATTCTTATAGATAATCCTTGACTTCTTTACATCTGATTTTCATAAAAGTTAAACTTTGTTAAATGACTTTTGATTCCTCTACATCAGCTCTGATGTGCTGAATTCAGACTTTCCTACACGAACTGACCTCAAAACTCTCTGAGTTGTTTTTCATGGTGGGGGTGCCTATCAGCCAGCCAATGGTCCACTTCCTTTTTTTTTTTTCCTTTCAGCAGAGATGGTTTCGCCGTGTTGCCCAGGCTGGTCTCAAACTCCTGGTCTCAAGCAGTCTTCCTGCCTTTGCCTCCCAAAGTGCTGAGATTACAGATGTGAGCCACCATGCCTGGCTAAGAGTTCATTTCTGATACTATTACTCTCTTGTCTTATGAAATTATCTGAATATTAATTTGATCTCACCTTTATTGTTTTATAAAAATGATCATAACCTCTAAACATAAAGGGGTTGATGCTGATGGTAAGAATTGTAGCTTTTTCATAAGATTAATTCTAATGCAATAAAGATGGAATTTATCAGAGGTAACCAAGTAGCAAATCCTCAGTTTCCTTCAGGCATTTATTATGAAAGTAAAGCAAAATTAATGAAACTACATGAACTACATTGAAACTATATTAATAAATATAGTTCCAGACACTGGAACATCAGTGTCTGGTGGAATATAATACAAACCACACAGGTAATTTTAAATTTTCCAGAGGCCACATTAAAATATTAAAAAGATGGTTGGGCACAGTGGTTCACGCCTGTAATCCCAGCACTTTGGGAGACCGAGGCAGGCAGATCACGAGGTCAGGGGTTCAAGACCAGCCTGGGCAATATGGTGAAACCCTGTCTCTACTAAAAGTACAAAAATTGGCCAGGTGTGGTGGCACATGCCTGTAATCCCAGCTACTCAGGAGGCTGAGGCAGGAGAATCGCTTGAACCTGGGAGGCGGAGGCTGCAGTGAGCCGAGATCACACCACTGCACTCCAGCCTGGGTGGCAGAGCGAGACTCCATCTCAAAAAAAAAAAAAAGAAAAAATTAAAAAGACACACATGAAATTAAATTTGCGATATATTTTATTTAATACAATGTATCCAGAAACATTATCATTTCAGCATAAAATAGGTATAAAAAATTACTAATAAGGCAATTTACATTTTTTTCATATTAAGCCTTAAAAAGCTGGTACTTATTTTACATTTACAGCGTGTCTCACTTCAGACAGGCCATGCTCTCAGACACTCTGCAGTGCTCAAGTATGGCCAGCGGCTGTTGTAATGGAGGGAGCAGACCCAGAAGGTAAGGTGTAGTTAGAAATATTGCCACACAGTAGCTCTCTTGGAATGAAATTCACTTTGTAACTTAAAGGGTTTATCAGCTTTGGCATATTACATTTTCATAAACTTTTTCAAGGATAGCTTATAAATGAAAAGAATTGCTCACATGATGTTCTGATGCTATGGCTTCATGACAATTAGGAATCTCTTATGAACTTGACTCTTCAACCACATAAAGTTGTAAACCAAAAATAAAATTCTAAGGGCCCCCAACCATTTGAATGGACTTCCTTCTAGGCCAGGGCAGTCTACAAGTTAACCTGAAGGATTGGTTCAGGCCGTGATGGGAAGTTGGGGTTGGTCATGCCTCGTTATACCTTCCAGCATTAACAGTAACGCACATCCTAAGTCTGATAAGAAACATTTACAATCCACTGTCTGTGAAGCCTGCTACATGGAGGCCTCATCTACATGATACAATTTTGATCTCCACCTCTTATCATAAGCCAGACATTCCTTTCTATGGATAATAACGCTTTCAAGCAATTGCCAATCAGACTTTTTTTTTTTTTTTTTGAGATGGAATCTCGCTTTGTTGCCCAGGCTGGAGTGCAGTGACGGGATTTCGGCTCACTGCAAGCTCCGCCTCCTGGGTTCACGCCATTCTCCTGCCTCAGCCTCCCGAGTAGCTGGGACTACAGGCGCCCGCCACCACGTCCAGCTAATTTTTTTTTGTTTTTAGTATACTGAGACGGGGTTTCACCGTGTTAGCCAGGATGGTCTCGATCTCCTGACCTCGTGATCCGCCCACCTCGGCCTCCCAAAGTGCTGGGATTACAGGCGTGAGCCACCGCGCCCGGCCGCCAATCAGAAAAATTTAAAATTTACCTGTATAACCTGGAAGCCCCTCGTTACAGGAGATAGCTAGCCAGGCATGGGTCGGGCAGGAGAGGGCTTCCCCCACACCCCTACCAGGAAAGTCAGGTGACCATCAGGTGATGGTCAGGTGGTTGTTAACTGTCACTGGAAAATAGTAATTGGTCGCAGCCAGCACCAGGGAAAGGCAATCTCCCTATGTTGATAGGAAACACCTGTGACTGGTAATCGGCAGCTTTCAGGAGTTGGGCGAGTCAGCTGGGGCGTGCAAATTAAGAGACAAAAGGTGGAATATGACCTTCCAGGGGCATTCCACCGGAAAAGGGAAGAAAGCCTCAGGCAGGCGTTTGTACAGCTTCTTAAACACACTGTGCGTGCTCACCTCCCGAGCACAAGGAGGGCACCGCACATGTGGTGGCCCACCCTAAGGGAAGAATCATGGGAAAAGGGACGCAAGACTCGGGAAATATGCCGGCATGTAAAACCCCAAGTCCAAAGGTCAAATGCCTCACTTGTCCTTCTAAGTGTACTTTGCTTTCTTTCGTGCTCTACATCTTTTTAATAAACTTCCAGGCTGGGCATGGTGGCTCACGTCTCTAATCCCAGAACTTTGGGAGGCTGAGGCTGGTGGATCACCTGAGATCAGGAGTTCAAGACCAGCCTGGCCAACATGGCAAAACCCTGTCTCTACTAAAAATACAAAAATTAGCAGGGCTTGGTGGTGGGCACCTGTAATCCCAGCTACTCAGGAGGCTGAGGCAGGAGAATCACTTCAACCCAGGGCGGGCGGAGGTTGCAGTGAGCCGAGATCGCACCACTTCACAACAGCCTGGACGAAAGAGCGAGACTCGTCTCAAAAAACAAACAAACAAACAAAAAAAAAACCCCTTCCACTCCTGCTCTGAAACTTGCCTCTGTCTCTTTTTCTGCCTTAAGCTGTCAGTCAAATTCTTTCTTCTGAGGAGGCAAGAATTAAGGTTACTGCAGACCTGTATGGATTCACTGTCTGTATTTGGATATTCGACGCCCCTAATGACACTGCCTTCAAGTTGTTATACCTTTCTGGACCGAACCAATGCATATCTTAAATGTATTTGGTTGATGTGTCATGCCTCCCTAAAATATATAAAACCAAGCTCCACCTCAACCACCTTGGGCACACGTTCTCAGAATCTCCTGAGGGCTGTGTCACAGGCTATGGTTACTCATATTTGGCTCAGAGTAAATCTTTTCAAATATTTTACAGAGTTTGACACTTTTCATCAACAAAGTAACACTCTTTGGCAAGTTTCCCCTGACATATTTTGCCCATCTGTTTATTTAAAATTTCGGTTGCACTTGCTTTAGGAGTATATCTTGTCGACACTAATATTAGTGTCGACAAGATGCACTGTTTTAATTGTATCTCATACAGACATTAACTCATTGGGTTTAATTTTGTGATTCAATACATGAGTAAATACCATTTGCAGGTATTACCAGAGACAGTTTCATTCTCATTTTGTTTAAGTGTGCTTTCTTAGTTTGTATCTTTGCTACATGGCCTATATATTTTTTTTTAGGTCATCTCACTCTTCTCCCTGTGGTAATTTGAAAATTATTAAGACTGATCTTGTTTCAACTTTAAGTAACATACTTAAAAGTGAACATTCCAAGTCATCTTCATTCAACCTCATAAAGCAAAATAAAATCTACTTCTCCCTGTGGAAGATGACAGCGCTCACCCACTTAGACTTCCTTCTATAAGCTTTAAGATTGTGTCAGAACATATTAGGATTTTTATTTGTCTGTTATTGTTATTTTTAACATTATGTAGCTTTTCGATAAATAGGTATAACATCTACATTCTGTACTATGAACATTATTTTTCTATTTTTAAATAATTTACTGTTTAGTCTCAGTCAGGGGTGGCCACCGAATTTTTAAGGCCCAGTTCAAAATGAAAATGTAGAGACTTTCCTCAAAAATTATTAAGAATTTTCAGATGACAACAGCTGAGCATTAAGCCACTTGAGGCCTGTTTCAGCACAAGGCCCTCTACAACCACATCCTGGGAAGCCTGGGAAGACGGCACTGCTGCCAGTCTTTTCACGCCCTTCCCCATTTGTGACTTAGTTTGATTTATCATTTGGTAGACTGGGTATAGACTTTGCACCAGTCCCTGCCCTGCTGGCCCTCAGAGTCCTTCCTTGCCCTTCCCCTGCTGTGCCCTGAGCCATAGGTTCTTGACTCAGCTGATTTTTCAGCTAGATTTCGCCAACAGGAATGTCTGCAAGAAACTGGAAGGATGGAGGAAGGTGAAGCAGAGTCTTTTTCTCCCAATCCATCTCAGTCAGCATCTCAGGCACCAGCTCCCCGTTGTCTAAAGCACTATCTCCATCCCCACTGGACAGGCCTGCCAGGATTCCAGATTCCTTCAGGCAACTCTGGCCCCTGGCCTGACTCCTTTGTCCAGACAGCCCAGGGACTGGCTGTTGGGCTAATCTTAAAGTGTCTTAATGTCATTTGTTATCTTAGCTCTTACATCAACAGTGAAACTGAATTCCTTTATTCACTTCCTCCTGTTTCAAATACTCATGAGAAATATACTTCCTGATTTTATACAAAGAAGAGATGGCTGTCTGTTACGTTCATATGCAAATGACAACCTAGCATGATGTAAAATTCATGAGCTGCGTGTGTTTGTTTTACTAAAGTTTGGAGCAGTGCCTCTCATACGTTAGCCATGCATCTGAATCACCTGGAGGGCATATTAAGACACTGATTTCTGAGTTCCACCTCCAGAGAATTCAAATTAGTATGTCCGGGATAGTGGTCCAGGATTTGGCATTCTAACAAGATCCCAAGTGATGCTGAAGCTGCCAGCCTGCAGACCACATCCAAGTGGCATTCCTCTGAAACTTGCTCCATTATCTGCCAGCATTTAATGCTACCTAGAAGATGTGTGAGTTCAGCCTCAGTTTTTAAGCTTAACAGGTGACAGGAGCATTCGTAAGGCTAACTTTAACCTGGTAGTTCAGCAAATTTTCCAGAATGTTGTGGCATTAGCCAGCCATTGTAAATTTTCTTCTTGATCAGATGATCGCTACCTTCCTTCATTTTAGAGAAAATTTCTTCTAAAATATTTTTAAGAATATATTTGTTTCTGTTTCATTTGTTCTGTCCTCTGTTTGAGGCAGAGCCACCAAACTATCCACATGTTGGCCTCTACTGTGGCTCCCTGCATGGTGGTTCTCCCAGGTTTCATGCACCTTGGGAGAAGCCCTGCTGAGCCCAGTTCTTCAAATAATTGATGGATTGGGAAGAAAACTAGGCACTCTGGTAACTTTATCCTCACATATATTTCTTTCAGATCTGTGGTCTACTTAGTGGAAAGTAACTCAGCCAGCCATGGGTCAGGCGCTTGCAGGACCTGGGTCTCCATAATGGAAAGTCCATGTAGGCACCTGCTATTTCTTGATCCTGCCACCAGTGTCATTCTGTGGTGAGGAACTGAGCTCCTTTCTTTTCTTGGCTTTCCCAGATTCTTAAGTGCTATCCTCCAAATTGAAGGGATCTTAGAAAGATCTTCAAAAATTCCTGTGCTTTCTCTTCCCTCACTGCCTGCAACATGCTCTATGGAACTATATGTTGACTCTTCCTTCAACCTGGTCAAAAGTAAACAATCTATTGGCTGTTGTTTACAATCAGTGTGATATGGTTTGGCTGTGTCCCACCCAAATCTTATCTTAAATTGTAGCTCCCACAATTCCCACATGTCATGGGAGGGACCTGGTGGGAGGTAATTGAATCATGGGGGTGGGTCTTTCCTTTGCTGTTCTCATGGTAGTAAGTCTCATAAGATCTGATAGTTTTATAAAGGGGAGTTCCCCTGCAAATGCACTCTTGCCTGCCACCATGTAAGATGTGCCTTTGCTCCTCCTTTGCCTTTTGCCATGATTATGAGGCCTCTCCAGCCACATGGAACTGTGAGTTTGTTAAACCTCTTTTTCTTTGTAAATTACGCAGTCTCAGGTATATCTTTATTAGCGGCATGAGAACAGAGAATAGAGAACATACTTGTTTTCTGAATAGACAAAGTTTTCTGAACTATGAATTAACATTTTTGTTCATTTAGGTCATTATAAGGAAGGTGTTACTTTTTTATTTCCCAGTAAGTTTTCTTTCCTAGTTTAAAGATAACTCATAAGGAGCAAGAGATTTTCCAGTATGAAGACAGGAATAATGCAGAGCAGTTTTCAAGGAGTCGGAAGGAGCGAGGAGACTCTATAAACCACATTCTTACTCTGAAGTACTTTAGAGTTTGAGAGAATAAGTAGTTTCTACTTGAGATAAAAAGGAAGCAATGTCTTTAAGAGAAATCCAAGTTACAATTAAAGCAAGGAGAGGCAAGGAACTGTCAATAAAGAAGCAGTCTATGGAAAAAGGGAAGTTTGCTAAAAATCATGTAGCTGGACTTCCAAAGCATAACTGGAAGTTTTATGCAGCATGGGAGGAAAAGGGTGTTGGGCCAAGGGAGAAAATTCAGAATCTTGTGATGATACAAGCACAGGAGAGAATAGGTGACCAACGGAGACTATGATTTGAATGGCATTCAAAGAAACCAGGAATGTTCAGCAGAGAGGGTTGCTACTTCAGACAAAAGAGAGGGGAGGGCAGCAGCTTCCTTCATCATCTGATGGAGTTAGGCATCTCAGGTAGTGAGCAAGGAAGTCCAAATCTAGTCACTAGGTGCTCAGGAGTGGGCAGTCATCCTGCCAGCTTGGACCCTGTGTGTCTGTTTCCAGTGAAGATTAAGTCATCAAACCAAGGGAGCACAGGGACCAAGAGGTAAGCTACAAAAACTACAGCTCTTCTCTGAGACATCCCCTCCAAGATCCTGTCCAGAGACACAGGAGGAGGCAATGGTGCTGGTCAGTGCTTTGTGCCATTTTGTGGCCTCTCCTACCTGCCCCCTCTTTTTGGCCCAAGTTCTTGTCCCGCCTGCTTACCCACCCACTGCCTGCCTATGGTCCTTCCCTCTCTGGTCTTTAGTGTCCTCACTGGTAAAATGAACATAACATCTCTAATCATGCATATTCACGCAGTGAGGTAGATAATGTGAAAGGGCTTTGAACAATGTAGTAAGGGAAAGAGACTAGGATACTGACTTCCCATTTTCCCAATTCTTGCTTCAGAACTGCTCTCCTAGGCCCCAAGCCCCTACCTCTGTTAGCCCCTTGATCAATCTTTGCCTGTCCAGGGGCAAAACTACGTAATATCCCAAGAACAGGGACTAATATTACAGTCCCATTTCTTTTCTTTGCTATTTCCCATGATCACTCTTAAATCAAGAAACAGATCTTTTCTCTGATTGGTGGGGCCTCCTCACTAGAACAAAGGGGAGAATGTACGTTTCATAATAGGGATTCTGTGATGAAATGACCTAAGGAGAAAAATGTACATTTCATAATAGGCATTCTGTAATGGAATGTCCTGAGGGGATAAAAGCTGGAGTCGGTCTCAGCACATCTCAGTTACTCATTTTGACTCTTTTGGACAAGTGAGTTACTACAGCTCTGATTTGGAAAAATGACTAGAAAGCTACCTCCAATTTCTCGGCCTCAACCCCAGCCTCATTTTCTTTCTGTTCCTTCCCGCTCTCGTCTTCCAGCCCTCCTTCCCCCCGTTACTCCTCAAACTTCCTGCCCTCAGCCTCCTCTCCAGAGCCGTCCAAGTTGTTCGATTTTCTGCCCTACCCGTTTGCCCAAGCTGACTAATGTCGCCCCTTCCCAGTGCCCTACCTCAAGGAACTTCCTGCCCGGCCCTTCCTCTGTTACTTCCAGGGCGTCCGTGTGCCGCCGCCCTGTTCGTCAGGCACCCCTTTCCCGGTGCCCCCCTATCTTTCCCCCTCACCCTCCTCATAGCCCTTCTTTCTAGTCCCCTGTACTCTAGTCCCCACTCCCTATCCAGCCACCCCCAACCAGACCTGACGGCTTGCAAATCTCACCCTGGAGAAATGGTTTCCCTCCTACTGGGGCAGTTCCCAGGCGGTCCAGAATTGCCAGGACTGTGGATTCCCAGCAGCGACCTGGCAGACACGGGGAATCCAAGACCATGACAAGCGAACATTCGGCCTGGCCTGCGCCTTTCCTCTCCTGCCTGGGCAGCCAGACTGCACAAGCCTCTGCATTTGAACTGGCTTCTCCGTGGAACTTGGTTTGTAACCACGGAGCAAACTGCAGGACCAGGGGCAGAGAAGGTAGGGGAGTGAAAAGCATCGAATCTGTTCTCAAGGAGGGAGGTGATTGGACAACGTGAGGTCTAGTTTTATGTTCATTATCTCCTGGGTTTGCCAGTTGATGGCAAGCCTTTTTCCTGGCAGTATCCAGAGGCGGTTCTAGTGAAGAGGCTGGATTCGGAGAGGCCAGAGCGGTATCATACGAACGCTGTTGCCTGGAGACGGAGTGGGGTGCCGTTGCCTAGAGACTGCAGAAGGCCCGCAGCCAAGCGAGTGGTAAGAGGACGCCGAGAGAGCCCTGGACCCACGGAGCAGCCCCAAGGCTATGGCGGGACACCCGAAAGAGAGGGTGGTCACAGATGAGGTCCATCAGAACCAGATCTTGCGGGAGCTGTACCTCAAAGAGTTACGAACCCAGAAACTCTACACGCAGTACCACGTGAATCCCCTGCGCAAGGTTCACAGGATTACGAGGAAGCCTATGTCTTGGCATGATAACCTGGAGGAACCCGCAGACGCCAGGTTTCTGAATCTCATTCACCATGCTGCCCAGGGGCCAACGAAGAAGTACCCAGAGGCACAGACTGAAAACCAGGAAATTGGGTGGGACTCAGAAGCCTTGGTCGACCCAGAACGCCGTGACCACAGGATGAACCACTTCAGGGTCTACAATGACATCACTCTGTACAAAGCTAAAATGTGGAGCTTGGGAGAAGATGATCGCCACAAGTAGCATCTCAGCTGTGGAGTCAGGCCCTGGATTTAATGCCCTAAATATCCACTGCCTAGAAGACTAAACATTATTTTAACCCCCCGTCCCCTGTCCATAATTCATGGATAGTGGCAAAAATTAGGAAGCATAAAAAATATGCGGAAGAAGGAAATAAAAATTGCCCATTATCTCACCATATGGAAGTGACTAATGTTAGCATTTTAAACCATTTGTTTTTAAAATTAATAATAAATTGCATATATTTATTGTGTACAATGTGATGTTTTGAAATACGTATACATTGTGGAATGGTTAAATCGAGTATCTCACATACTTATTTTGTGGTGAGAGGACTTAAAATCTATTCTCTTAGCGATTTTCAAGAATACAATACATTGTTATTAACTGTAGTCACTACAGTGTATGACAGCTCTCTTGAACTTATTCCTCCTAACTGAAATTTTGTATCCTTTAGCCAACATCGCCCCAATTCCTACCCCTAACCCCTGGTAATCACCATTCTAATCTCTACTTCTATGAGTTCGACTTTTTTAGATTTAGAAAATGTGGTATATTTACTTAATGGAATACAATTCAGCCTTAAAAAAGAAAGAAATCCCATCATTTACAGCAACATGGATGAACTTGAAGGACATTATGTTAAGTGAAATAAGCCAGGCACAGAAAGACAAATACCACATGATCTCACTTATATGATGAATCTAAATATGCCGACATTTTTGCATACTTCTATATTTTTCTGTATATTTGAACTTATTGATCTTACGTTTTGATTAATAAAAGATTGTAAGCATGTATTTTCAGACAGGTGGAGAGAACTGACAGGAATATGATCCTACTTATATGGCATGAACATATAAGATTTGATTATGCCTCTTGTCCCAGTGTAATTACAAATAGTGCCTTCTTTCACTCTCAAAAGTCTTGGTGGAAGCAAGGCTGAAGAAAGTTGGAGGAAAGGGTAGAGTTTTACAGGAAGTTAAGGAAAGTTAAGATAAAGTTAGTTGAACAAAAATAGTAACCATTATACTGTCGGTTTTGAAGCCACCAAAAGAAATTTAACTTAACATTTTAAATAATTAATGCTAATTATGATAATAATTATATAATAATTAATATAAATAATTAATGCTAATTATTTAAAATGTGGGGGCCAGGCGCAGTGGCTCACGCCTGTGACCCCAGCACTTTGGGAGGCTGAGGTGGGCGGATCGTGAGGTCAGGAGTTGGAGACCAGCCTGGCCAACATGGTGAAACCCTGCCTCTACTAAAAATACAAAAATTAGCTGGGCGTGGTGGCGTGCACCTGTAATCCGAGCTACTCAGGAGGCTGAGGCAGGAGAATCGCTTGAACCCGGGAGGTGGAGGTTGCAGTGAGCTGAGATCATGCCACTGCCCTCCAGCCTGGGCAACAGAGTGAGACTCTCTCAAAAAAAATAAATAAAATGAAATTTGGGAAGGAGGAGAAAAGCAGGAGGGAGAAGTGTTAAGTGAGTTAAGTTCTTATCTTGGATGTTGCCCAAACAGGAACAATGGCACCACATAGAACACAGTTCTATGAAACTGCTCTTATGGAAACTCCATGGCCACTTCACACTATCCCTTCACACTTTTGATTTTGAGGACTACAGTCTAGTTTATACCTAGACCATAGAACCTCCACTACAGTTACTGCAGAATAGCTCTACCCACAGATTGGCTAGAACATCCCATCATCCCTAAGTGCTAATTTTTTTCTAAGTTTTACCTAAGCAGTATGTTTGCTTGATAAAAACTAGGTCACATATGGGTTCTCAGTTTCAAGAGAGTCTAGGAAATGCAGGGTTTTTTGTTTGTTTGTTTGTTTGCTAGCTTCTGTAGTACGGGAAGGCAATAGAAGCTGTTGGAGTTTGCACTGAGTGAGCCAATTTGCAGGATTTTCCATAATCTGCTGGCCTAAATAACACCTGTTGACAATATTTTAAAAAGTAAATATTGTACATATATAAAATGAGAAAATTTATACAGTAAAACATGCATAAAATAAAAGGTAAAAGCTGCTTTTTATTACCCTTTTCATCATCTCTTCCTTTATTAGTTATCTATTGCTGTGCAATAAATTACCCCCAAATTTAGCAGCTTAATATAACAAAGCACCATTGTGTCACAGTTCTCGGGGTCAGAAGTCTAGCTGCTGCTTAGTTGGTTGTCTCTGGCACGAGGTCTCTCAGAGGTTTCAGTCAAGCTGTTGACTGGAGCTTCAGTCTCACCTAAACGCTTGACTAAGGGAAGGTCTTCTTTCAAGCTCACTCATTTGGTTTTTGGCAGAATTTAGTCCATCACAGGCAATGGATTAAGGGCCTGGGTTGCTCATAGACGGTTTCCTGCAGGCCTCCCCCGGTTCCTTGCCACAGGAGTCTTGCATAGGGTAGCTCACAATACGGGAATCAGAGGCCCTCTGAGTGAGCAGAGGAGAGAAAAGGCAAGAAAAAAAACACCCAAGTTGGAAGTCACAGTCTTTCTAAAACCTCATCTTGGAAGTGACATCCATTGCTTCTGCTGAATTCTGTTCATTAGAGGCAAGTTAGTAAGTCCAGTCTACACTGGATACGAGGGGATTGCACAATGAGGTGAACACTAGGAGGTGGGGGTCTTTGGGGGCCATCTTAGAGGCTGCCTCCTCTCCCGCCATGGGTCTTTCACCCAAAAGGAATCACTGTTAATAGTTTCTTATCATTCCTCTCAGGGAAAAACAAAAAGAATTGGATTTAAACCAATTATCCAAGATTAACCTGGAAGTGTTCCAACAGTTACTGCTAAGATCTAAATGTCAACCATTCCTAAGTAGCATAAATGTCATCCTAGCCAAGTAGACCAGATGAGCATTGAAACTCACAGCTTGCATTCAAGTAAAAAAGGTAAACAGTATAGCAGTGGTAACATGGTGAAAGTGCCCAAGCGTGTGTTTACATTTTCACAAATGAAAAAATATCAACCATAGGACATATGGGCAATGCCTCTGAAGGAGTTCTTGAAAAATAAATTTGCTCAGAAAACATCTCCACCCCTGTCTCCACAAACATTGACAGAGAAGCAAGTCCATGATGCTGGTGTGCTATTAGTCCAATGGATAAGTGACAGAGAGACTGGTGTCTGCTAGGCCAGGTACCACACCTGGCCTCACTCAGTTATCACAGCCAACTTTGCAAAAGTGATATTAACTCCCCTTCAAGATGAAGAAAGTGGTACTGAGATGTAAGTGACCTGCTGACATTCCAAGCCAAAGGTCTCTGGTTTCAATGCCTTTTTTCTGTCCACTTTACTCTCCAATAGCCGAGGTCTGTTTTGGCCTCTCTTCATTACTGATTTCCAAGCTATTCCACAACTTGAGTAGGCAGACACTTTATCTGGTTATTCAGAAGGAGAGGTTTCAGCTTTCAACTGCCAACCCCTCTCCAATGCAAACAAGGATTTTGGAAATAAGGACCATATGCTTCTCATCTGGTTCCAATCCATCTAGATATGTGATGCCTCACAAGGTCTGTTTCTCTTACAAAAGGTAGCAAATATTTAGAAATCATTCTTAAGCTATGTACACAGCAGCAGGACATCAGGTCCTGGCTTTTGTCCTATTTGAATTTAAATTAAGAAAGCAACTAAAAATAGATGGAAGACTCAGCTATCTGGGGGATAAAGTCTACCACAAATAACACTTGTAGACAATGTCCAAACATAACCAATAAACCATGTAATTACATTAGAGAGACTGCTGGGAATTTGAAATGACTAGAAGCTGTTTGATTTTAAAATTTGAGGTATCACTGTCTTTAAAATCTAATGTGTTAAATAACACTTCAGGATTAAGCATTCATTTAACAAACATGTATTGAATTTAGTACCAGGCAGAAGAAATGAAAAAATCCCATCTTTGGGATTCTAGAAGTCTAGGAAATAGAGTAAGATGATCATATAAAAATAATTACAGTACTCTTAGGGGGCATTTATTCTAAAATTCTTATGTTTCCATGAGGGACTTCCGCCAGACCACGCTAGGCTTTTCTCCACCTCTCTCCTCTCCTCAGTCCTTCACTGGGGGTCAGTCACAGTGGATTATCTGATGAAGAGTTTGGAAGAGAAAAATGGACTTGCTTCTTTGCCTCTCTTTCTCTCCCCTCACTCCATTCCTACTGTTAAGCTCTCTGCTACTCTACTTCCAGGTAAGCAGCATAGCAAGGCAGGTTCTGCCCGTCTAAAGGGAGTGTAATTCAGACAGAAAAGTGTGGTACTAAGCCCCCATGCCCACACACAAATCTGACCTTGCAGAGTGCAGTCTATCAGTAATGAAGCTGATATTTTCATTTCCATCTGATGTCGCTGAATGTACATTCAAGTTATCTGGAATTATCTTTAAAACTAACAAATAGTGGTCTTCACCTCAGGCTCACTGAATCTCTGGAGGTACAGGAATTCAGTAATGTGTCTCTCTTTGAACTAAGCAAGGAAGAGTGACGTTACTTTCTGGGCCCCTTAAAACTCCAAGAAAAAATACAATTTGTGCTAAGTATAGGTGCTGTAAGACACTAAGGAGAGCCCACCTCTTCACAGTGGATGAGTAAGGACCTCACAGAGCGGATGTTATTGGGGCTAAATGTTGAAGCATCTGGAAGTATAAAGGCAACGAGGGCAAAAAAAAATACTCCAGAAAAGAATAGGAAAACTCACTGCATGAAAGTACATGTCACAGTAGGAAAATGGAAAATAATCTATGTGGCTTCAGGGTATGGAGGGTTGCAGGAGGTGATGAAAGGAGATTGGTGCTGTGTTGTGAAGGGCCTTGTAGGGACAGCATTATTAAATTCCTGTACCTCCAGGGATTCAGGAAGCCTGAGATGGAGACCACCATGTTTTAGTTTTAAAGACAACCTCCAGATAACTGGGATGTACATGCAGCTTCGGGAACCACTATCTTTCAGGCTAAGGAGTTTGAGCTTCATCTCATCCACAACACAAGGTCATCAGAGGGAGCTGACCACATCTGTAGAGGGATGCAGATGTGGTCAGTGTGGTGGCAAGTGAGGAAACTGTTGTAGGAGTTCAGGCTGGAGAAAATGAAAGGCAAAACCACAGCAGTTGGAAAGAGATGGAAAGAATGGGAATAGAGTCTAGGTACGTTTTTGAGGAAGGAGAGATAGCACTGTCGCCAGATGTGTAGTAAGGCATGTGGGTGCTGAAGGAGGATGAGGCAGACGTGAATGAGTGGAGGTAGGTGGTGCCATGTCAGGATATTTTGTCCCATAATTCTGCATCTCTCTCCATCCCTCCACTCACTCATCCTCATGGAAGAAAGAGTGGCTGATCTCATCTAATCAGACCTAAGCAGCCACTCTTTGGACCAAGCTTCACTACTGGGTTAGGTTCTTGCATTGAACAGCGCTGCAGCTCTGCCGCATCTTCTCTGATACACTGTGCCTGGGTGAATAACACAGACCTGCCCTTTTCTCTGTGGACTGGATAAAAGGGTCTCTGAGATTCAAGGGAGGAGAACAGGTGGATGAGGTCTTGTGTGGTCATCCAGGTCTAAACTACAATCTCCATGTCAGCTGTTCAGCATTTGAAGTGTGGAATCAGTAGGGTAACTTTTCATCCAAATTTGCCTGGGAAAGACCTGGCTAAAACATGACCAGGCTATCTTTTGTCCTAAATATATCTGTTTTAAAGTCTTGCTATTAGTAGTTACATTAAAATAAGCTGGGATGGGTTTGGTAGACCTGCACTTTGTATTTCTGTCTGCTGCCATGATCTCAGCTAGGCATGGGTGATTTGCCTGTGCAGTGAGCATAGTTTTCATATTAACAAGTGAAAATAATCAGAGATAACTTATTACTCTTTCCCCATATGTATACAGACACAACATTATTTACATCTCCTTTTTCATGACGACACATACTGCTTTCAGATAAAACAAAGTGTTCTCAGCTACAAGCAGCCAATGACAACTTCCTCCTCCCCTCTCTGCAGTGGTGGAGAAGTATTTTATGTGGATGTCCGTGTGCCAGTGGGCTGTGTCTTGGCCCACGTTTTGGGGTACAGAATGCACAAAGGCTTCCAGGTGACTAGTCATCAAAATAAATAGGCGATGTGGAACATATGCAGAGGAAATAGAGGTTGAGTTGTCTTGCTAGAGAACACATAGAATAAAGTCTGTGTGGTTTTGGCACAGTGATTTTATTTTTATTTTATTATTTAATAATATTTGTTTAATTTAAAACATTTTTATCAGTTGCTTAAAATATTGAAGGTACATATTTAATGAAAAATTAAGTACTAAATTTTCAGCTACTGAAGAAGAGTCAACTTTTTGCTTCTTGTCAATTTCTTGCCTCTAAGCTCCAGATTCATATTTTTGCCTGCTCACTGATAATAGATCTGGGCCTTGTATATGTTTTCCTTTGCTGGCTGGCACAATGTTAAGCTTTGTAAGTAAAGACCACTGGAGAGACATTGCAGGAGGAAGGGGTTTCCTTCCTGGTTCCAGTGTGACTCACCCACTTCTGGATGGGGCACTTTTTTTTCTGTTTCTTCACTGCTAGGTTCCTACAGGTACAGCTTTCTCTTGCATTTGCCAGGAGCTTTCTGCAACCCTCAATTCAAGCAGTGGCACTGCAGTCAGGAGCCACTGAGAGTGTGGCCTACCCAGCTCGCTGCTCCCTGCACTCCTTCCTAAGCCCCAACCATGTGCACATGTGTGGTCACATGGGGATGGTCATCTAGTGAGCTGCCTGCCTGACCTTTATCCCATCCAGCCAGCCATGGAGCCCAACCCAAGCCTTACACATAGTGCAGTAGATTCCCACACAAGGTGGTCACTTCAGCTCCCAGTTCCAGCAGCAACTTCAGCAGTGCCCTGCTTCCCTCAGGGTGCCTGATTCCCTCTGTGTGCCCCCCATCAGCCTTGGCTCACCTTTGGCCCGGAGGGTTGACTCTGTGCCCCCCCCCACATTGAAACACGACATGCCCCAGGCCTCGCTCCTGTGGTGGCACCCAGACTCTGCCCACTGGCCCACCAGCCTTGGCTCATCTGCACATAAACGTTTGTTCTTGCTTGCCTGGCCACTGTGGGCCAGCTCTGGCCTGGGCAACCTAGCAACCTCTCCACTGTCCACACCCTCTTCAATGAATTCTGAACCTACCGTTGGGGAGGGGCCCCCCAAAGTTGTTCTTTTTTATATATTTCCCTCTGCACTTTAGATTTCTCTTTGAATCTTCATAGTTATTGTCCTACCATAGCTTATTCATTTTTGTATTAAATTATGAGTAGGCAAACTTTTTCTGTAAAGGGCCAAATAGTAAATATTTTGGACTCCATGGGCCATACATCTGTGTCATGACTACTCACCGCTGCTGTAGTAACACAAAAACAGCCATAGACAATATGCAAATGAATGGGTGTGGCTGTGTTGCAATCACACTTTATTTATAAAAGCAGGTCCAATTTTGGCCTGTGGACAGTTTGCTGACCCTTGTATAAAACTCCTTTTATTTAAGCTACTGGGTGTTTTTTGCTTCCTGATTGATCTAGACTGATACAAATTCAACAACAAAAATTGAAGCAGAATTGGTCGGTGAATGCCCTGCTCAAACCTTTTCAGTTTATGTGCTAGCTGGTACATGTGTATTTGTCAGTAGACTGCTATTCACAGCTGTTCTAACTCACTTTGCCACACTTATAAGGCCAGCAGTAGTTAGGGCACTACCCTCAGGAGCATTTCTTAGCCAATAATTAAAAGGAAAGAGGGGTATCAATGCCCCAGCTCCCTGGCCCCTTGCCTGGGATAGTGGGTTTTACAGGGATACCCAGAGCTTCCTACAAGGCTAAGCCCACCATATTAGCTAGGTTAGGAACAGCCTGTTACTGGCTGCCTTCACTTCTAATGTCATCTTCCCACTCTCCTGATGGTTTCCTGAACCTCTGAATGAACTATGTGCACTCAATCCTAGCCTCGGTGTCTGTTTCTCAAGGAAATTCAACTAAGAAAGGGATAAGTTATTTGTCTTTTGCTATACTAATATAAATGCAAATTTTTATGCAGTGCACTCATGGTAAAAAAAAATTCTTACTAAATTAAGAAAAACGTAATTCACAATTGCATTCAAACATGTTGCAATCAAAATAACATCTCTACTTATGAAAATGTTTGTATATACCAGTACAATTGAACTGCATTGTATGTGTGTATGTAAGCTGAGAGTGAAAACTAAAAACACTAATGAAAAGGCAATATGGATTTTTTTCCTTTGCTGCCCATCATCAACTGAAGTTTAGAAATGTTTGGGCCTTTGAAGAATTACTTTGTACATCAAATTAAGTAGTGTCTTGCAAATGGTATTGAACGTTTGTGTGATTAAGTAATCTAAAATCTGTCTGCATTTTGTTCCAAATATTTAACAAATGTAGCCCCCCCAAATCTCAGCATTTGAAGTTTTTTTTAAAAAACTGCAGTTTGAAAACAATATTTGCAGACAAAAAACTGTTGAAATGTTTCCTTAATAAAGCAATAGAGAAACTGAAAAAACTAAACAATGGGAGCTCAAAAGGAGTGTAACATTTCATTTTGAAATTCTATTATTATATTTTGCAATACCTTTCTTTGTAGGTAAAATCTACTAATTTTATATCATCTAAATTTGAATTTCTTTTAAAAGAATCATAGATACATATTATTTAAAGAGTTTATCTTTTAAAATTAATTTTAACAGATAACAAAAGGAAAAACTAAATTAAACTACATCAAATTTAAGAATCTTTATGCATCAAAGGACACAACAGAGTAAAAAGGCAACCCACAGAATGGGAGAAAATATTCACAAATTATATTTCCAATTAGGGGTTAATATCCAGAATACATAAAGAACTTCTACAATTCAACAACAATCACAACAAAAACTCAATTGAAAAATGGGGCAAATTGAGTAGACATTTCTTCAAAAGACATACAAATGTCCAATAAGCACATTAAATGATGCACTTTAGTGCCTATAAAGACAGCATTTTCTCAATTTAAATATACATCATGGTGTACAGAGAAGAGTCAAGTGAACACATGAAGAATTTTAAATTTACTAACCATAAAAGGCACACTTAAACAAGTTTTGGAAAAAAATCAAATCATTTTAAAGGATAAGTTTTTTAGAAAAATATCAGTGGCAGAGAACAGATGTGGCTGAGAAGCAGATTACAGTAAGTGAATATGTACTAACAATCATCATTTTGCTTACATTATTTTAAATGCTCAAACAATATGAAAGTTTTCAAAAAATTTTATTTCATGTACATGAGACTATGTTATTTTTATTTGTTAGAAATTAATTTATTTTTAAAAATAGGTTTCAGAGAACTATTTTATAAACTTATCATCATAAAACTATTTGAGGGTCAGTGAATATTTCAATTTATATACCCCATTTAATTTAGCAAACTTCTTTGGTCTCAAAAGCATTCTTGTTTAGATGATAAATGATAGGCTTAGCCGTTTATGACATTGGCATGCTCCTTGTTTGGTTATTGATCCTTGGCCCCTCCAGAGGGAATGCTGGAGAAAGAAAGGATGAGGAGTGGGTTGTGAATTCTGCCTTGATGGTGCCTGGCCAAGTGAGGACACCGGCAAAAACCAGCACTTGAGGATCAGCATACTTCAGGGGAGGCCCACTTCTCACTGTGCAGTGAGTGGTGGAGGCTGATGGGTGGCTGCGGCTGTGATGAGATTATTGGGAAATGAGATTCTCTTAGTTCCACTTAAGAATGCCTTCAAAACAAGGCAGAGCTTCCAACAGGCCTTCAGGCGGCCGTGGGGAGAATGTTGTTTTGCTATCACAGCTTGTTTTCCCCTTTAATCTGTTTCTCAGCCAGGAGAGCACACAGGGACATTAAACTACAAAAAGCAGCTACAATACACATCTGCCTTGGAGCTCAAGTGTGTGACATTCAGGGCTTTCGGCTCATTAGTGTTGCACAGAGGCAGGTGGCCCTGGATCTGTATCCCCAGATTGTGTCTGCAGAGCCAAGAAAGGAGCCGTGGGGAGACTCACTTCTTGGCTTCATTTGGCTTGTGCAGTCTTGGATTTACCTCCTCCTTCTCTTCATGTATCCACTTGACTTGGGGTTGCTGATTATTTAACCCTTTAGTGTGTTCTAAATTTCATGACTCAAACTGTGGTTTCAGTCACCATGGGTGATGGAATTTATTTTATCAAGAAATAGATGAAGGTGCCTAGGGACTTATTATACAAGGACTATGTCATTCTGAGTCAAGGTGCATTCTGATCAATTGTATTCTCGTAGGTTAAATATTTTAACTTTTGTCCTTAGATGCTTCTGTGGGAGCATTGTAGTCTTACACAGTTGAACTCAGAAGTGGTCCTGTGACTTTCACTAACCAATGAAATAAGGGCAGATGCAATGCATGTTACTCGCAGAGGAGCTTTCAGAGTCAGCACGTGATTCTCCATGTCTCATTTCTCTCTGCCCCAGCAACTGGCAATATTTCAGGTAGAGGCTGCTTCACTAGCTGGTTCAAAAATGAAGATGGCATGCAACAGAAGCAACTCACAAAAGACATACAATGTGAGTGAAAAATAACCTTTATCTTGCAAGTCCCTAAGATGTGCTGTGTAGCTTAGCCTATCCTGACTCATGTGTAATTATTATAAACTCAAAGTCTAGAAGCAAAATGTAGGTGTGCCTGGACACTTTGCTTATGGGAATCAGGGCTGCTCAGAGAGGCAGGGAAGAGGAGAAAAAGCACAATTAAAGTCAAGCCAGGGTGAAGCACAACAATGTAGTCCCAGCCTGGGTCAGATGATGGGGTAATGGGAAGATGTTTCCTAGATAAAATTACCTCATTTAGATATGAAGAAGTGCAGAAGTGGTTAGAATTTGTTTGTGAAATAGATGTTCTCAAATGGACTGAGAACTTGTTCTACGTGTATATTTCATACAGGGGAGAACCCCAGAAGGTAAATTATGGATGATTATGTTAAGAAAATAAATGTTTAATTCCAAAAGCAAAAATAAAAGAAGTAGAGAGCAGTCTGGTCCAGTATCCAGTGTTAGCCTTACATTTGCTAGAAAGAAAGTAGGACCAGCTGACAAGCTGGCCAATTTTTAAACTCAGCTGGGACTGCTTGAAGAGAGCAAGAAACAACAGAAGGAATCTGGGCTCTAGAAACACATCCCAATATCATAAGAAAGGAGTTGTCAGAAAGACAGCTTTCTCCTGCTGCAGAAGGCACACAAGATATTCCAAAATTAGAATTATTTAAGAATCTGATGCCTTGTTTTGCTGTTTCTGACATCAGGACTCCCCCTGGAGTAATGGAGGTCTCAGTGTGGCCCAAATGGGTAAGGATAAGGAGTAAAGGGAAACACAAGAAACACTTTAGCTGATGCTTTATGACACTGGCCCTCCTCATCTCTATTAGCAAAAGTGGCACTTCAATTTCTGTTCTGCTACTCTCCCTTGTGGATATGATTTTGGCACATGGTGTTTGTATAGGGAAAGAGAGGATGTGACTAATAGGGCAGATTTGGGAAATCCTATGGCTGATCCTTTAACTCAGAATGGACATTTGCAGTCACGTGTTGCTGAACAACAGGAATACGTTCTGAGAAATGTGTTGTTAGGCAATTTTGGTCATTGTGCAAGCATCCTAGAGTGCACTTACACAGACCTAGATGGTGTAACCTACTACACACCTGGGTACATGGTATGGCCTATTGCTCCTAGGCTACAAACCTGCACAATATATTACTGTACTGAATATCGTAGGCAACTGTTAACACAATAGCATTTGTGTATCTAAGCATATCTAAACATAGAAAAAGTGCAGTAAAAATTAAGCACAAAGGATAAAAATGGTACGCCTGTATAGGGCACTTACCACGAATGGAGCTTGCAGGACTGGAAGTTGCTCTGGGGAGTCAGTGAGTGAGTGGTGAGAGCATGTGAAGGCCTAGGACATTACTGCAATTTATAATTGCAAATTGTAAACACTGTGCATTTAGGCTACACTAAATTGATAAAAATATATTTATCTTTCTTCACTAATAAATTAACCTTAACTTACTGTAACTTTCTTACTTTATAAACTTTATTTATTTATTTATTTTTTGAGATGGAGTCTCGCTCTGTCACTAGGCTGGAGTGCAGTGGTGCAATCTCGGCTCACTGCAACCTCTGCCTCCCGGGTTCAAGTGATTCTGCTACCTCAGCCTCCCCAGTAGCTGGGATACAGGCACCTGCCACCATGCCCAGCTAATTTTGATATTTTTAGTAGAGAGGGGGTTTCACCATGTTGGCCAGGTTGGTCTCAATCTCTTGACCTCGTGATCCACCCGCGTCAGCCTCCCGAAGTGCTGGGATTACAGGGTGAGCCACCGCACCAGGCCAACTTTAATTTTTTGATTCTTGACTCTTGTAATAACATGTAGCTTAAAACACAAACACATTGTAAAGCTCTACAAAAATATTTTCTTTATAACTATTCTTTAAGCTTTTTTCTATTAAAATATTTTTACCTTGTAAACTTTTAAAATTAAGTATGAAGGTCCACACACATTAGCCTAGGCCTACCCAGGGTGAGGATCAATACATCACTAGGTAACAGGAAGTTTTCAGCTCCATTATAATCTTATGGGACCACTGTCCTAGATGCAGTCCATTGTTGACTGAAATGTTGTTTTGCAGTGCATGACTGCAATTGAATCAACCTCAACCAATGACAGGATTCGAGGGGTGAGCAGGGTGATGGGTGTGTCTTAAAGGCAACTTTCAAAGAAATGAGCACATCACTAGGGAGATCCAGGGTGTGGCTGGAATAAACTGAGAACTGTTCGGGACAGTTTGTGGTAGGCGTGATAGGATGCGCAGACAGCAGAAGAAAAGCTTGAGCAGCCTAAAGGGAGTGTGTGAGTTCTATCTGAGGCCCTGCCCAGCAACGTGGGTTAAGATGAGCTGGCACCCAATGAAGAAGTGGGAGTGATAGATGGGCTTCAAAAAAGGCAATGCTCCTGCTTTGTGGGAAGATGTGAATTGCTGATAATTTGAAACAAAAAATGGTGAGTTCTGCTTTCTCTTCCCCTGTGACTAATGCTTTCATACATATACGTGTGTGCACATGGCCACACCTGGACACACACGAGACACACAAAACCAAGGACTGACATGACAAACATGACAAAGCTGGCAATGGTGAGCAGGTTGGTTTTGAGATGAAAGGACCTGGGGAGGGTAAACGCACCAGAAGAGCTGCTGGCTGGCCCGTCAAGGTAAAGATATGGGGCTATGCTGGAAGAGTTGGAAGATGAGGAAATGTTTGGGGAACAGGATTTTGGAGGCAGGGAAGAGCATCATGCCCTGCCCCCTTGCCCTGGCCCCTGTCGGTCCCCTGGGATTGTTGGAAGGATTCTTCTGCTTTCAAAGGTCTGCACCTGCACGTCTTGCAGGGGACTTCCCCATGCTCTCAGAGTTGCCTTCTCTGCAGGAGCTCAGAGTTCCAGGTGGCTGGGAGCTGGTGCCCCACCTGATGGCCCTTTACCAATGACTAGTGGGTGTGGGTGTGGAGTTGGGAAGAAGACTGCCTGCTCCCTGCCTCAGGTCCAGGCATCTCTGAGGCTCATTTATACTCCAGAGTTCACCTGAGGGGTCAGGCTGCAGCCATCCTCCCCACGAATCTGCCCGAAAGCTCACCCTGGCTTGCCTTCTTCCCCTTTGCCTCCCATTCCCCACCCTCACTCCCCTACTGGTTTATTTCCTTTTTATTTCTGAAAGCATTTTCTTAATAAATCATGTGCACCCAATTCTTCATCTCCGAGTGTTCTTTTGAGGAATCTGTCTGAAGACAATCGAGGATTTGCTTCTTGATGGGGTTTGTTTTGTGAGAGATGGAATCTGCAGCAGCCCGTGCTGCTCGGACAAAGTGATCTCAAGCTGTAGGGTGCACCAGGCGCTGGAATGCAGGAGGAAGTGGTTATGTTTCCAGAGGGTCACCCAATGATGAGGCTGGAGGAGGGCCCACCTAGGTACCTGAAAGTAGTCTAACTGCCACACACAAAAAAAACAACGCTGGGCACATTTAGGGTGAAGGAGCTGAGGGAAACTGCTGCAGTTGAGTGCCAAGGCCAAGCCGATGTGGATGGAAATGGAGATGTGTGTGACTCCCTCACATTTCCACCCAAGTGTGTCAGTGCATGGAAGCAGGCACTTCTCCCTGATGCTGCCCAAAGATTGGAACACCAGTGCCTGTGGAAATAGAAGTGGGGTCAATAAGAGGTGAGCGAAGACCTTAGGATGGGAAGGAGTTTCAGTGAGGAAGCTAGGAGCTTCCACGGAGGTAATAGTTCACTTCAATGGAATATTTACCTCAATGAGATGAAGTTTTAAAACAGGAGAGAATAGAATAGCAGAAAAAGACAAGATCAATATCCAGTTATCCATGGCTGAGAAGGAATGGGTATGCATAAAGGGAAACGAGATTTGCTTTTAAAAATTCATTTTATTTATTTGCATACATCTGTTTTGTCACACACCTGATACTACTCTCACTCCCTGTTTAAAGAGTAGAAGATACTAACCTTGCAACCGGCCTGCCTTCCTCAGCTCCCTTTGTAACTTCAGTTAGAAGTCCTTATGATAGAAGCCCTGTTGTGGTGGGCTGCAAAGCCTTCTCGAAAGCGCACCAAAAAGTAATGGGTACTAAGAAGATTTATGGGTAAGTCTTCTTGTCCACAAGTTTCTTTTAATTTCCTAGTAAAGGAGAGTGCATCTGGAGGTGTTCAGCACTCTGTTTTAGCTAGGTGCATGGGTACACAGGTGAGGATGGCTGTAGCGGTGGAGGGGGTGCCTATAGCCTGCGTCGTGAACTTTCAGCCACAGGGCTCACCTCAATCCACTAGGCTGTGGGACCAACTCCCTAAGTCACATGAATGAGGCCTGAAACCTCTAGGGTCAGCTGTGCATGAACACAAAAACTATCAGCTTTTGGGTTGGTCCCCATCCTGGTCCATGTGAGTAGGGACTGCAATTGCTGGGAATCGGTCCTTTCATCTTCTGTTTCCAGGCTGAGGAAGTGAACTCCTGACTACTCAAACTGTTTAGACTAAATCATCCCTGCCTGGAAGCCCTGCTGTTGTTCCTTCAGTTCCAAAACCTGAGTTCCCGTGGCTGTTAATCTCACTATGCCATCATCTCTGTCATGCTCCACATGACTTTGCTGTTGACCCATTTATAGGTCATGGAGCTGGTTTCCTGTTTGTTCCCATTGCCATTTCCAAACATTAGACATGGGCAGTTTTAAAAAATAAAACAAAACAAAATTCAGCTCTTTGTTGGCTCACACCATACCCTTGACCTGATCTCATGCTCAGTCCTCCCCATTGATTAAATATTGTGAAACCTGGTTGCTAACCCTCCTCTCTGTCCCAAGTCCCACATCCTGAGTGACTCCAACATCTATTGGAACAACTCATCTAACACTTCAGTCTCTCTGTTCTTTGATCACTCCGTTTCTAATGGCCTTCCCCTCCACAGTTCCCAAGCTTCCATCTCTAAAAATTATGGTGTTGGATTGAAGATGGGCCATAAATAATTACATTCCTCTTTTCTAATTAAGTTCTGAACGAATTATAAGATAAAGAAAGAGCAAGATAGATGGAAATGAATTTCTCATCATTATTACAGATGCTGAATTAGCCATGCAGCCAACAATAAGATTCCCGATAGTGGGCCCTAGAATTAAATGCATTTGCCTGGCTGAATGGGTACAGGCTTCTCCAGGAGAAAGTCAGCAAAGCAGATCAGAATGCGTTCCTTGGGGCAGTGCAAGGGAGAACATAACTGGGTACTCATGAATAACTTCTTCTCTTAGCTTACCAATCAGAGAAGCTCTTCATCTCACAGAGTAGAGGTGAATGAAGGACAAAGAGAACCACTCCAAATAAAGGCAGTGCCAGGAGTGGAGGATGAGTGATCCTTCCCACTGCAGCTTGGGCTGTGTTATCATCCAAACTTCTGTTACCTCCAAATCATTCATTCAAGCCTCCTACTCCTGGCTGACCACCCTCCATCCTCACTGGAAATTCTGGTCTTGTGACTCTCTTTTGTTCCTCTCCCTTCTATCATAATGTGGATTTCTTTTTAAGCTCTTGCTAATATTCTCTACTACTTTGATCCTCAGTATTTTCTTCATGTGTCCAGCAGAACTGCAACTCTCCAAGTTTCCTTTTTTCTACACTTACATTTAAAGGGCCAAATGTATCAGTCTGTTCTCACGCTGCTATAAAGGACTGCCAAAGACTGGGTAATTTATAAAGGAAAGAGGTTTTATTGACTCACAGTTCCACATGGCTGGGGAGGCCTCAGGAAAATTATGATCATGGCTGAAGGGGAAACAAACACATCCTTCTTTACTTGATGGCAGGAAGAAGAAGTGCCGAGCAAAAAGGGGAGAAAATCTCGTGAGAACTCACTCACTATTACAAGAACAGCAGCAAGAGGGTACCTGCCCCTATAATTCAATAACCTCCCACCGGGTCCCTCCCATGACACATGGGGATTATAGGAACTATAATTCAAGATGATATTTGGGTGGGGACACAGCCAAACCATATCACCAAATATTCCTGGAGAAAGAAAGAGAAAGACACACAACAGAGCAGATTGATGTCACTTAAAATACAGAACTAAAGGAGATAGAGACACAAAACACCCTTCAAAAAATCAATGAATCCAGGGGCTGGTTTTTTGAAAAGATCAACAAAATTGATAGACCGCTAGCAAGACTAATAAAGAATAAAAGAGAGAAGAATCAAATAGGTGCAATAAAAAATGATAAAGGGGATATCACCATCGATCCCACAGAAATACACACTACCATCAGAGAATGCTATAAACACCTCTATGCAAATAAACTAGAAAATCTAGAAGAAGATGGATAAATTCCTGGACAAAAACTAAACCAGGAAGAAGTTGAATCTCTGAATAGACCAATAACAGGCTCTGAAATGGAGGCAATAATTAATAGCCTAACAACCAAAAAAAGTCCAGGACCAGATGGATTCACAGCCGAATTCTACCAGAGGTACAAAGAGGAGCTGGTACCATTCCTTCTGAAACTATTCCAATCAAAAGAAAAAGAAGGAATCCTCCCTAACTCATTTATTAGGCCAGCATCATCCTGATACCAAAGCCGGGCAGAGACACAACAAAAAAAGAGAATTTTAGACCAATATCCCTGATGAACATTGATGCAAAAATCCTCAATAAAATACCGGCAAACTGAATCCAGCAGCACATCAAAAAGCTTATCCACCATGATCAAGTCAGCTTCACCCCTGGGATGCAAGGTTGGTTTAACATACGCAAATCAATAAACGTAATCCATCACATAAACAAAACCAACAACAAAAACCACATGATTATATCAATAGATGCAGGAAAGGCCTTCAACAAAATTCAACAGCCCTTCATGCTAAAAACTCTCAATAAATTTGGTATTGAAGGGATGTATATCAAAATAATAAGAGCTATTTATGACAAACCCACAGCCAATATCATACTGAATGGGCAAAAACTGGAAGCATTCCCTTTGAAAACTGGCACAAGACAAGAATGCCCTCTCTCACCACTCCTATTCAACATAGTGTTGGAAGTTCTGGCCGGGGCAATCAGGAAAGAGAAAGAAATAAAGGGTATTCAATTAGGAAAAGAGGAAGTCAAATTGTCCCTGTTGGCAGATGACATGATTGTATATTTAGAAAGCCCCATTGTCTCAACCCAAAATCTCCTTAAGCTGATAAGCAACTTCAGCAAAGTCTCAGGATACAAAATCAGTGAGCAAAAATCACAAGCACTCCTATACACCAAGGACAGACAAACAGGGAGCCAAATCATGAGTGAACTCCCATTCACAATTGCTACAAAGAGAGCAAAATACCTAGGAATCCAACTTACAAGGGATGTGAAGGACCTCTTTAAGAAGAACTACAAACCAGTGCTCAACAAAATAAAAGAGGATACAAACAAATGTAAGAACATTCCATGCTCATGGATAGGAAGAATCAATATCGTGAAAATGGCCATACTGCCCAAGGTAATTTATAGATTCAATGCCATCCCCATCAAGCTACCAATGACTTTCTTCACAGAATTGGAAAAAACTACTTTAAAGTTCGTATAGAACCAAAAAAGAGCCAGTATAGCCAAGACAATCCTAAGCCAAAAGAACAAAGCTGGAGGCATCACGCTACCTGACTACAAGACTACAGTAACCAAAACAGTAACCAAAACAGGGCAGGGAACATCACACACCCTGGCCTGTTGGGGGGTGGGGGGCTGGGGGAGGGACAGCATTAGGAGAAATACCTAATGTAAATGACTAGTTGATGGGTGCAGCAAACCAACAACCAACATGGCACATGTATACCTATGTAACAAACCTGCACGTTGTGCACATGTATCCTAGAACTTAAAGTATAATAAAAAAATACATGATCAGCCTCAAATAGGCCCTCAACACTGGTCAGCAGAACTATTAAACTTCTCTGAGCAACTCATCCTCCAACTCTCAACAATGACTACTTCAAATCACGCCCCATCTTTCCTTGAAGATTTTTTGTTTTCAGCAGATGAGCCCATTTCCTATTTTACTGAGAGTTGTGAAGCATCAAAAAGGAACTTCCTGAACTTTCTAACACCAAACCTATCTAATTTCCCCTCATCAGAGCTGCACCTCTTCTAATACATGGTCACACCTCCTACTGTGCCTTAGAGCCTATTCACTCTTGCTATTGCAATAATGCCTCACTATCAAATATCCTTTTCTTTAATCTACTGCATATTCAGCCAGTTCTTCTCAACTAGATGCTTCCCATTACCATATAAATGTGCTCGAATCTCTTTTATCTTAAAAATAATTTCCCTTCAGCTTGATACGATTAGCGAGGGACCACAAGAAATTCTAAAGTTCTGGTAATGTTCTTTTCCTGAAGGTGAATGTGAAGCCATGGATATTTATTTTTATTCTTTAAACTGCACACACACACACACCTATCTATACACATACATATATATACATATTGTATATGCTATTTCATATATAATTATTTTCATAATTAAAAAGGTAAAGCAAAACAAAGCCTTCTCTCAATCTCAAATTAGTTTTTAAAAATAATTTCAACTCACATTTTAAATTAAGGCGTTACATGTGCAAGCTGGACATACTGCATAATGCTGAGGTTTGGGGTACAATTGATCCCATCACCCAGGTACTGAGCAGTGTCCAGCAGGTAGTTTTTTTTCAGCCCTTGCCCCACTCCCTCCCCGTCCCCTATAGTAGTCCCCAGTGTCTATTATTCTGTGCTTTGTGTCCATGAGTACCCATTTTTTAGCTCCCACTTATAAGTGAGAACATGCAACACTGGGTTTTCTGTTCCTATGTTAATTCACTTAGGATAATGGCTTCCAGCTGCATACATATTTCTGCAAAGGAAGTGATTTCATTCCTTTTTATGGCTGCATAGTATTCCACGGCGTATATGCACCATATTGGCTTTAACCAATCCACTGTTGATGGGCACCTAGGTTGACTCCATGACTTTGCTATTGCGAAGATTGCTGTGATGAACATAGAAGTGAATGTGTCTTTTTGGTTGAATGATTTCTCTCAGCTATATACACAGCAATGGGATTGCTGGGTTGAATGGTAGTTCTTTTTTCTTTGAGAAATCCCCACAATGCTTTACACTGTGGCTGAACTAATTGTACATTCCCACCAACAGTGTGTAAGTATTCTGTTTTCTCCACAGTCTTGCCAGCATCTATTGTTTTTTTTAACTTTTTAGTAATAGCCATTCTGACTGGTGTGTTGTGGTATTGATTTGCAGCTCCCTGAAGAGTAGTGAAGAGAATTTTTTCATGTTTGTTGGCTGCTTTTCTTTCCTTTTTTTCTGTTTTCTTTCTTTTCTTTTTTTTTTTTTTTGGATGGAGTTTCGCTCTTGTTGCCCAGGCTGGAGTGCAATGGCGTAATCTCCGCTCGCTGCAACCTCCGCCTTCTGGGTTCAAGCGATTCTGCTGCCTCAGCCTACCAAGTAGCTGGGATTACAGGCATACGCCACTACATCCAGCTAATTTTGTATTTTTAGTAGAGACAGGGTTTCCCCATGTTGGTCAGGCTTGTCTCAAACTCCCGACCTCAGGTGATCCGCCCACCTCGGCCTCCCAAAGTCCTGGGATTACAGGCGTGAGCCACCGTGCCCAGCCAGCTCCTTTTTTTCTTTTTTTTTTTTTCTTTTGAGAATATCTGTTCATGTCTTTTGTCCATTTTAAATAGGGTTATTTGGTTTTGCTTGTTCGATTGCGTAAGTTCTTTATAGATTCTGGATATTAGACCTTTGTCACACGCAGAGCTTGTGAATATTTTCTCCCATTCTATATGTTGTCTGTTTACTGTATTGATTGTTTTGCTGTCTAGAAGCTCTTTAGTTTAATTATGTCCTACTTGTTAATTTTTGGTTTTGTTGTAGTTACTTTTGAGGACCTAGTTATAAATTCTTTTCCAAGGCCAATGTCCAGAAAGGTGTTTCCTAGGTTTTGTTCTAGGATTCTTATAGTTTGAAGTCTTACATTTAAGTCTTTAAATAATCTTGAATTAGTTTTTGTATTTGGTGAAAGAGAGGGGGGCAGTTTCTTTCTTTTGCATAAGGCTAGCCAGCTATCCCAGCACTATTTATTGAATAGGGAGTGCTTTCCCCATTACTTATTTTTGTCGACTTTGTCAAGGATCAGATGGCTGTAGGTATGTGGCTTTATTTCTGGGTTCTCTATTCTGTTCCATTGGCCTATCTTTCTATCTTCGTACAAGTACCATGCTGTTTTGGTGACTGTTAACTTACAGTGTAGTTTGAAGTCAAGTAATGTGATGTCTACTGCTTTGTTCTTTTTGCTTAGGGTTGCTTTGTCTATTCTGGCTCTTTTTTGGTTCCATATGAATTTTAGAATAGTTTTTTCCAGCTCCGTGAAAAATGACATTGGTAGCTTGATAGCAGTAATATTGAATCTGTAGATTGCTTTGGGCAGCGTGGCCATTTTAATCATATTGATTCTCCCAAACCATGAGCAGGGAAAGTTTTTCCATTTGTTTGTGTAATCTATGATTCTTCCAGCAGTGTTTTGTAGTTCTCCTTGTAGAACTTGTAGTTCATCTCCTTGGTTAGATGTATTCCTAGGCCCTGCCCTGCCCTGCCCTTCTTTTCCCTTCCCTTCCTTCTCTCGGCAGCTATTGTAAATGGGATTGCATTCCCGATTTGGCTCTCAGCTTAAAGGTTATTGATATGTAGAAATGCTATTGATTTTTGTACACTGATTTTGTATCCCGAAACTTTACTAAGTCATTTATCAGTTCCAGGAGACTTTTGGTAGAGTCTTTAGGGTTTTCCAGGTATATAACCATATCATCAGAAAAGAGAGGTAGTTTGACTTTTTTCCTATTTGGATGCCTTTTATTTTTTTCTCTTGCCTCATTGCTCTGGCAAGGACTTCTAGTACTATGTTGAATAAGAGTGGTGAGAGTGGGCATCCTTGTCTGGTTCTCAGGGGAAATGGTCTGAGTTTTTGCTCATTCAGTATGATGTTGGCTGTGGGTTTGCATAGACAGCTCTTATTAGTTTGACATATGTTGCTTCTAAGCATAGTTTCTTGAGGGTTTTAATCATGGAGAGATGTTGAATTTTATTAAAAAACATTTTCCACATTGTGATGATCATATGGTTTTTGTTTTTAGTTCTGTTTATGTGATGAATCACATTTATTGATTTGTATATGTTGCACCAACTTTGCATCTCAGGAATGAAGCCTACTTGATCATAGAGAATTAATTTTTTGATGTGTTGCTAGATTTGCTTTGCTAGTAATTTTTTGAGGATTTTTTCCATCTATGTTCAGCAGGGATATTGACCTGTAGTTTTCTTTTCTTGTTGTGTCTTTGCCAGGTTTTAGTATCAGAGTGATGCTGGCTTCATAGAAGGAGTTAGGGAGAAGTCTCTCCGCCTTGATTTTTTGAAATACTTTCAGTAGGATTGGTACTAACTCCTCTTTGAATGTCTGATAGAATTCGGCTGTGAATCCACCTGATCCAGGGCTTTTTGGGTAGGTAGGTTTTGTTTTGTTTTTTTTTTTAATTACTGATTCAATTTTGGAACTCAGTATTGGTTTATTCAGGGTTTCAATTTCTTCCTGATTCAATATTGGCAGACTGTGTGTTTCCAGGAATTTATCCATTTTCTCCATGTTCATAATAGTCTCTGAGGATCTTTTATATTTCTGTAGGATTGGTTGTGTGCCACCTTTGTCTTTCTGATTGTGCTTATTTGGATCTTCTCTCTATTTCTACACTAATCTAGCTAGCAGCAACTGATCTTATCTATCCTTTCAATGAACAAACATTTGGTTATGTGATTATGTGCATGGATTTCGGGGTCTCAATGTTGTTCAGTTCTGTTCTGGTTTTAGTTATGTCTTTTCTTCTGCTTGCGTAAGGGTTAGTTTGTCCTTGTTTTTCTAGTTCTTTTGGGTGTAATGTTAGGTGTTAATTTGAGATCTTTCTAACTTTTTGAGGTAGGTCTTTAGCACTATAAACTTTTGTCTTAATGCTGATTTTGTTGTGTCCCAGAGATTTTGGTATGTTGTGTCTCTGTTTTCATTTATTTCAAAGAATTTTTTATTTCTGCTTTATTTGTTTATCCCAAAGTCATTTAGGAGCAAATTGTTTAATTTCCATGTAATTGCGTGGTTTTGAAAGACTTCTTGGTATTAATCTCTGGTTTTATTCCACTGTGATCAGAGAGGACATTTGGAATTATTTTGATTTATTTGAATTTATTAGGTCTTGCTTTATGACCTACCATGTGGTTGATTTTGGAGTATGTTCCATGTGCAAATAAAAAGAATATATATTCCGAGGTTGTTGGGTGGAGTTTTCTGTAGATGTCTATTAGATCCAATCAGTCAAGTGTTGAATTTAAGTCCAGAGTTTCTTTGTTGGTTTTCTGCCTTGATAGTCTGTCAATGCTGTCAGTGGGGTGTTGATAGTCCCCCACTATTGTTGTGTGACTGTCCAAGTCTTTTTATAGGTCTAGAAGTACTTGTTTTGTGAATCTGCGTGCTCCAATATTGGGTGCATATATATTAAGGAAAGTTAAGTCCTCTGTAAATTGAATCTTTTATCATTATGCAATGTCCTTCTTTGTCATTTTTTACTGTTGTTGGTTTAAAATCTGTTTTATCTGATATAAGAGTAGCGACCCCTGCTCTTTTCTGTGTTCCATTTGCATGACAGATTTTTTTTCTCCAACTCTTTACTTTGAGCCTATGAGTGTCATTTCATGTGAGATAGGCCTCTTGAAAGCAGAAGATGAATGGGTCTTATTTTTTTAAATCCAGTTTGCCACTCTGTGCCTTTTAAGTGGGGCATTGAGACCATTTACGTTCAAGATTAATATTGATATGTGAAGTTTTGATCTTGTTATGAAGTTGTTAACTGGTTGCCTTGTAGTTTCTATAGTGTGGTGCTTTATAGGGTCTGTGGGCTATGTGTGTTTTTGTGGTAGTACGTATCATTATTTTGTTCTCATGTTGAGAAATCCCTGAAGGATCTCTTGTAAGGAAGGTCTAGTGGTAATGAATTCCATTAGTACTTGCTTGTCTGGAAAAGATTTTATTTCTCCTTTGCTTATAGAGCTTAGTTTGGCAGAATATAAAACTCTTGGTTGGAATTTCTTTTCTTTAAGAATACTGAAAATAGGCCTCCAATCTCTCTTGGATTGTAAGGTTTCTTCTGAGAAGTCTACTGTTAGCCTGATGGGGTTGTTTTTGTATGTGATCTGACCTTTTTCTTTTGCTGCCTTTAAGATTTTTTTCTTTAGCATTGACTTTGGGCAGTCTGGTGACTATATGCATTGATGATGTTTAGTTTGTACACTATCTCACATGTGTTCTCTAGATTTCTTGTATCTGGATATCTATCTCTCTAGCAAGATTAGGAACTTTTCTTGAATTATTGCCTCAAATGTTTTCGTGGTTGTTTTCTTCTCTTCTGTATCTATTGTTAATGTCCAGTAATTCATAATTTTGGTCACTTCACATAATCCAATATTTCTTGAAAACTTTGTTCATTTTAAAAAATTCTCTTCTCTTTATTTTTATCTAACTGGGTAGTTCAAAAAATCAGTCTTCAAGCTTTGAAATTCTTTCTTCTGCTTGGTGCAGTCTGTTCATAAAGATTTCAATTGTAGTTTGAAATTCCTTAGGTGAGTTTTTCAATTCCAGAAGTTCTGGTTGATTTCTTTTGAAGATGTTTATCTCTTCCTTCCTTCCCTGGATTGCTTTAGAAATGTCTTTTTGTTGATTTTCAACCTTGTCTTGGATCTCATTGCTGCTTACTTGCAATCCATGCCTTGAATTATTTATCTATCTAGCTATCATTTCTGATTTTCCATTTTAGTTAGGGACTATTGCTGGGGAGCTAGTGTGATCCTTTGGTACTGTCACTACATTCAGATTTTGCCAGGTTTCTTGCACTAGTTCCTTTTCATCTAGAGATGCTTGCCCTTCTAATTTTAGTAACTATTTTCATGCAGGTAGAATTTTTTCTTTTTCTTTCTTTTTTTCTAATAATAATATTGTTTTTTTCTTCTTTCCCTTTCCTTCCGTCCCACCGCAGGGTGTGTGACTATAGAGAATGCTGGGTAGGGTCTTTTGGCTTTGCTTGCATGGCCCATGCACTTCTGTCACCAGGTTTTATATTGGGCTGTGCAATTTGACCTACAAGCCAATAGATGGCGCTTATGGGTAAGAGCTGGCTGTGTGGCCCGGCATGGTGGCTCATATCTGTAATCTCAGCATTTTGGGAGCCAGAGGAAGTAGGATCCCTTCAGTCCAGGAGTTCAAGAACAGCCTGGGCAACATAGCGAGACCCTGTCTCTACAAAAAATGAAAAAAATTGCTGGTCATGGTGGCATGTGCCTGTGGGTCCCAGCTACTTGGGACAGTGAGGTGGGATGATTGCTTGAGCCCGGGAGGTCAAGGCTGCAGTAAGCCATGATCACACCACTACACTCAGGGTGACAGAGTGAAAACCTGTCTCAAAAAAAATGCTATGTGGATGGGAATATATGTGATCCTTATTTACTGGAAGAAGCTCTCGCTTGCCTCAGGAAATGGGTTGATTCATGGAGTGTACGGTGGTCTGAGCTCCCTCCTCAGCCCCAGTGGAGGGGAGGAAGCAAGATGGGCAGGGCCAGACCAGGCAGGTCCACCTGTAGGTCCCCTGATGGCAGGCACAAGCACCAGCACTGAGGGAGAATCCAGTGGATGGCCACCTCGCGCCCAGAGGTGTGCCTCGGCATGGAGCTGCAAGACCTCCTCAGCCCTGAGTTCTCTGCCTGGAGATTGGGGGCAGCCTAAACTTCTAACCCAGGAGGGTAGGTGCTTCAGACGCATGGAGATTCTGCCTGGGTGTAGAATGGAGAGGGCCTCCTGCACCAGGATCTCCGCACAGGAAGATTGGGGTAACTCAGACTGCTGTTCCAGTGAGCAGGTGTCTGAATGCCTGGAGATCTGTCTGGCATGGAGTGGAGAGGGCCCCTCTGCACCCAGATCGCTGCACGGGAAGGGTGGGGCAGCTCAGGTTGCCAATCCAGGCAAACAGCTACTCAAATCACTTTTTATCCCACCACTGCATATCTCTTTTCTCCTTCACAACCAGATTTCTTGAAAGAGATGCCTAAAATTTTTGTCTCCACTTTCTCAACTCCCAGTCTTTCCTCAACCTATTTAAGGCTGAATGTCATGGCCCATCACTCTCCCATTCCCACAATCACTGCCCTGAACCAGCTCTGATAAAGTCAACAGTGATCTCCCTGTCCTCAAATACATCCAGTGATGTTCAGACCTTATTTTACTACATGATTCAGCAATGTTCTTAAATACTATTAACAACTTCCACCTTCTTGCAGCTCTTCTTCCCCTTGCCTTGGGTGCTACCACATTCTCCTGGTGTCCTTTCTACCTCTCTGATGCTCCTTCTTAACCTAGTTGGTGGGCTTATCTGCTACTCAGCCATTAAAAGTGAAGTCTGTCAAGGCGGTCTTTTTTCATTATATGCTTTCTTTCCAGGCAACTGTATCCAAGATCATTAATTTTAACTGCTATCTGTAAGCTATTTATATCTAGTTATGTCTTTGGCTCAGACATTTCCTTTCAGTTCCAGATGTATATATCCAACCACCTATTTCATATTTTCCCTTGATATGTCTCAAAGGTATTTCAGACACCTCATGTCCCAGACTGAACTGAGGATCTTCCCCCACAAATCCTGTCTTCTGCCAGTGGTTCCTGTCTCATGAATGACTCACACATCTTTTACTGGCCATCTTCTTTCCCACCATAGGGCCTTTGTACTTCCTGATCTAGCTTCATGATATGTTCTTTCTTCTCTCACCTTGGGTAACTTCACAATTCTTTATTTGTCATATGTCTCTTCCTCAGAGAAATTTTCCATGACCCACAAGCCCAGGTCAGCTTTTTGTATTACATTTCTTTTTACCTGGAACACTGAACTCAGTTGGAAGGTTTGCTTGTATTAATTAGCATGATTATTGAGTAAACCTCTGGGGCTCCCACTGTTTGGTCTGTCTTAGCTGCCTCCCCAACAGAACCGCCCCTGTTATTGTTCCAGTATGTTGCCAGTGCCCAGTCTAGTGCCCGACATACGTGGAGCAGATGCTCAATAATAGCTGTTTAAATTACATATGTGCAAGCATAAATGGTTATAAACATGGTTAGCATAGAGTGTGATACAACTTACTCCCTATGTAAAATTTAAACAATTTGGGTGCTTTTTCTATTTTGGGATGTGGATGATTTTGTTATGTGCTGCTTTTATTTGGTGTATGGTTAATATCAGGGGAGATGTAGATTTCAGTGGCATATTGGATACTCTAATGCACCTGGAATTATTATAACACTTAAAGGCAGATAAGATCCCAGGGGCCCAACAGGAAGAAGGCAGGGAAAACTATTCCTGAAAAGTAACATCAAAAGCCCCCCATTGCCTTCCTCTTTTGCAAAGCAGCCTATCTGGCTAAAAGCTAAAAGTTTATAATTGGATGTGGATTATTATGGTAATGTGAAGTCAAGGAGGTGATTTGAGAAGAAGACATAATGTAGACAGAGGCTTAGTCTATATAGACTTTGGGCAAAAGTCTCTTTCTTCGAGATAGGCTTTACATGTTGCAATGCCCGCTCTCCTGAATATGAAGAACCTTATGAGGACCATGAAACTGTTTTAAGGTTCTACAGGCAGATTTATCTTTTGTTTTTGTACATTCCCATATAATTTAGAAATTTGTTCTAACAGGGCTGGTGCAGTGGCTCACACCTGAAATCCCAACACTTTGGGAGGCTGATATGGGATGATCTCTTGAAGCCAGGAGTTCAAGACCAGCCTGGGCAACATAGCAAGATTCCATCTTTACAAAAAAAATTAATACATTAGCCCAATGTAGTGGCATGCACCTGTAGTCTCAGCTACTCAGTGGGGCTGAGGTGGGAGGATCACTAGAGCCCAGGAGTTGCAGGTGACAGTGAGCTATGATTGTGCTACCACCCTCCAGCCTGGATGACAGAGTGAGATCCTGACTTTAAAAAAAAGAAAAAGAAGATGTTCTAATAGGATTTAGAAAATAAGAGTCCTGGGGGCTGGGCGCACTGTCTCACGCCTGTAATTCCAGTACTTTGGGAGCAGAAGGTGGGCAGATCATGAGGTCAGGAGATTGAGACCATCCTGGCCAACATGGTGAAACCCCATCTCTACTAAAATACAAAAAATTAGCTGGGTGTGGTGGCACATGCCTGTAGTCCCAGCTACTTGGGAGGCTGAGGCAGGGGAATTGCTTGAACCCAGGAGGTGGAGGTTGCAGTGAGCCGAGATCCCACCACTGCACTCCAGCCTGGCAACAGAGCAAGACTCCATCTCAAAAAATAAATAAATAAATAAAAAAGAGTCATGGCAAAGGTAACCGAGGGGCACTGAAACCATCCAAGAAGGATGATGGCAAACATTTATATAGCAGTGATTATAGTCCGGGAACTGTTCCAAGGGTTTAACATATATTAGCTATTTTGATCCTCAACACAACCTTATAAAAGAAGTACTATTTTTATTCTTATTTTGGAGATGAGGAAACAAGAGCAGAAAGGAGCTGAGTAACTTATGCAAGATGATTACTGTTGTGCCATGGTTATGAACTTTCTCAACAGGAAATGAGTTTAGACATGAAAAAAAAAGGCAGACTACTGTGTTCTATAAAATGAACAAATAAGAGCAGGCGAAAGGAAACCTGCTGACAGCCCCAGAATTAAGATAGACTCTTAATGGGGTGGTTGTTGACTTAGAACTGGGGAGGGGCACAGTTCTTGCTTTGCAAATTTGCCTCCTCTGAAGGTTTTCTTACTCCTTGTGTGAGTATTTTCATCTGTCTATATATGTCCTAACATTCTGCAGATTCTTCTCAACACATTGAAAATATGAAGAAAATCCTCATTGGCCTGCAGAATGAGACTGATGGGACCTTGTGGGACTGATATTTTTTTTTGAAAGAGCTAGCTGAGGTTTTATTTTGGACAAAAAAAAAAAAAGCAATTGAATTGTTTTGTAGCTGGAGGCATGGGCAAGGGGTGTCCCCAGGCAGTAAACTCCCCTGTGGGTGGGCTGAGAGCTAGGGGTGAGCCTCAGGTGGGTCTCCTGTTCCCTTTGCTCCCCTGCACAGCGGCCTCCCTCCCCGGCTCTGGGGCAGCCACAGGAGGGGCAGGCTGGGAGGGGCTGTCGCAGCTGTTCACTTGGGCAGAATGTCAGAGGACTCGGACGCCAGCTTCCCATCGCGGGTCTTGATCTTCACAGCCACGGCCCTGGTGGAGCTGGTGTGGCTGAAGGAGCTGGAGCCCGCGCCAGAGCCAAAGCTGGAGCCCAGGCCGTAGCTGAGGCTGGGGCTTGTGAGGCGCCCGTAGGAGAGCTCAGACCACCTGCATAGCCACAGGTGGTCTTCGTATGGATACTCATGTTCTGCATCCCAGACTCCAGCCAGCTCTCCTCGCCCTCCAGCAGCTTCCTGTAGGCGTCCAGGGCCAGCTCCTGTACTCACGCAGCTGCTGAGCCATGTCCTGCTTGGCTAGCTGCAGGGCGGCCTCCAGCTCAGACAGCTTGGCTTTGGCACCCTTCACGGCCAGCTCCCCGCGCTGCTCTGCGTCTGTGACGGCGGCCTCTAGGGAAGCCCTCTGGCCTTTGAGGCCCTCAATCTCAGCCTGGAGCCAGCTGATGTTCCGGTTCATCTCGGAGATCTGTCTTTGTACGCCCCAGGTCATCCCAGAGCTTCCCAGCCAGCACCTGCAGCTCCTCATACTTCATCTGGTCCGTGCTCTCAGCCTCAGTCAGGCTGCGGTTGGCGATCACCTTGTACTGAGCCTTGACCTCAGCGATGATGCTGTCCATGTCCAGGGAGCAGCTGTTGTCCATGGACAGCACCACAGACGTGTCCGAGATCTAGGACTGCAGCTCCTGGATCTCTTCTTCATACAGCTGCCTGAGGAAGCTGATCTCTTCAGTCAGTGCTTCCAGGCGAGACTCCAGCTCTACCTTGTTCATGTAAGCTTCACCCACATCTGAGGAGAAATTCATTCTCCATCTCTGTACGCTTATTGATTTCATCCTCATACTTTTTCTTGAAGTCCTCCGCCAGCCTCTGCGTGTTTCCAAGCTCTGTCTCCAGCTTCGGCTTCTCCTGGCTCAGAGTCTCCAGCCGCTGCATAAAGTTGTTGATGTAGCTCTCGAACATGTGCATGTTGCTCCAAGCCATCTTTTGCTGCTGCAGGAGGCTCCCCTTGGTCTCCAGCATCTTGTTCTGCTGCTCCAGGAACTGTACCTTGTCAATGAAGGAGGGAAACTTGTTGTTGAGGGTCTTGATCTGCTCCTTCTCCTGGGTGCGCATGGCCTGGATGTTGGGGTCCACCTCCAGGTTCAGGGGGCTCAGCAGGTTCTGGTTGACCATGACGGCAGTGATGCCTCCCATGCTGCTGGCCCCACCAGAGCCTCTGCCCAGGTCAGCCCGGAAGCTGGTGCTGCCCACTCGGGAGAAGCTCAAGGAGCTGAGGTGGGCACCGGGCCCACTCATGTGAGAGCAGCTGCTGAAGGCCCGGAGGCCAGAGGTGGACACCTTGTAGGACTTCTGGGTCACCCTGATGGACATGGTGGAGGCAGACGGGCTGAACAAGGCAGAGATTCCAGGAGTGAAGAAGCTGCTTCTTGGTCTGAAATTTTTTCTTTTCAAACATTGAGGTAAGGTGGAATCTGAGAGCATAGAAAGACTGTGATCACAGGTGGGATCCAGCTACATGTGGATCTTTGCCATTTTACTTGGAATCAAGGACCATTTGGATCATCCACTAGGTGTGTCTCAGAAAGCACAATACTAGGGAAGATCATTCTCCTCTTTGCAGAGAGAGAACACAGAAGAAAAAATAAGGGCATTCTTCATTTATCTTGATTCACTTCTCCAGTGACACAGATATCCAAAATTGAAGCAATTTGACAAGAGCCAAAGTTCTGAATGTTAGTGACAATGGGAATATACTCAGAAGATGCACTTAGTGTCAGAAAAGTTGGGAGACAAATGTTCAAGATTCTGAAAGCAGTAAATGGCAGCTGTAAGGCTCTAGGGCAGCCCAGGAAACAGCGGCCCAGAGACCCACATTAGAACCCCACATGAGAACACTGGAGGACAGTGGCAGGAACAACGTGTCGGTGAGGGGTCCTTCTGGAGGCCTGCAGTGTCGGAGCCACCCCACTCCCCAAGCCTCTTGTGATTCTAGGTCAGGGACCACTGGAAGCAGTTCACTAGGACAATGCTTGGGCTGCTGATTCACTCCCCAGGGAGAGTTGGATGTGTGAGCAACTGCAGCACACAGGTCTTGCAGCACACACTGGAGAGAGCTGGGGAGGAGTGGAAGGTGGTGACCTTATGAAAAGAAGAGATTTGAGTGAATTCTGAAGATTAAGAGCTGGTGCAAGAAAGGCAGACATGATCAAAGAAACAATGAAAGATGAGAATAGATAAAAGTGTCTTCTAAAAGGCAAGAAAGTGTGGGATAAGATCAAGTTACCATTAGGGGCAACACGTGGAGATGCAAAAGGTGCTCTGAGATGTCCTCCTATTGCAGAGTTGACTTAGATGAAAAAGTTCTGGCAAGCCTACCCTTCATGGCTCCAGATAAGGGTGTATGGAGGTCAGTTCTATATGAGGACATAAAATAAACCATGCATAAACAGAAAGATACACTACATTCCTGAATGAGAAAATTTAATATTATGAAAATATGAATTTTCCCATTAAGTAAAAATTGAATGCTATCTAAATGAGGACACTGACGTGTGTGCTTAAATTGGATTAAATAGACTTAAAGTTCACATGGAAGAATAAATGTTCAAGAATAGTCAAGAAAATGTGAAAAAAAGGACCTTAGAAAACATTAAAATGAAGTGAAGTCTCTGTAATAAAAACAGCATAATATTATCATAGAAGTAGGCAGAAAGATAAGTGGAACTGTATAGAATACAGTTCCCAAAAATAGATTCTGCAGCCTGTGAGAATTTAATAGATAATAAATATATATTAATTTATCACAGAACAGTGGTTTATTTAATAAATAACATAGGCAAAATCAGCTACGCATTGGGAAAGAATAATTTTGGTTCCTGCCTCTCATTTTACACACAAATAAATTTCAGGTGGATCAAAATCTTAAAGGTAAAGAATAAAAGGATGGAACTTTAGAAGAAAATGTAGGAGACCATAAGTACAAGTTGGAGATTGATGAAGCAGGAAACCTATAAGCTATTATAAAAATTAGTCAGATTTGATTTTTATAAATATTAAGACATTTTAAAAGGTGAAATATAAGACATACAAAAGTAAAGTACAAATAATGGATTGGGGAAAGTGTGTAATGGATCTAATAGCTGAAGGATATATTAAGTACAAAGAACTATATTAATTATAACTGAAAAAAGATGATTAATAGAAAAATGGGCAGAGATATAAGCAGGCAAGCACAGAACAGCAAATCCAAATGTCCTGGCAGAACAACAACAACAACAAGTCTTTCAGCTTCCTAGTAGTCAGGGAGAAAATACATTAAACTAACAATGAATTGCCACTGTGCACCAATGATATCAGCAAAAATTACAAAGGACTTTCACCTATTGCTGGTAAGACTGTCAGGAAAATGGGATCCTCATTCACTGTTGATGAATATGTGAATTGTTCAATTTTTTGTTAAGGCAATCTGGCAAAATCTGTTTTTTTTAAAAAGGAAACTAACACCTGGAAATCTAATCCCTAGATATAAAATTACCAATACAAAAAGAAGTATGCACTCAGATGTTTATTTCAGCGTAATTGTGGTCCCCCCAAATCCTGGAAACAAGGTAAATACACATTAGCAGGGAAATGGTTAAAGAAATTGAGGTATATTGGACCAAGGAATATCATGCAGGTACTAGACCATCACTAGAGCTACACTAATTGACTTGGAGGAATTTTATGAAACTGTTAAACTAGAAATGCAAGATGCAGAGGAGTACGTATATATAAGATAATCTCATTTTTGTGAAATTTATGACCAAAAAAAGCCCCTTGATTTTACATATATGTGTGTATGTATGTTGTATAGCTGTATGTTTTAATTTTATAAAAATATGTGTTTGTTCATAAATATACACAAAAAATATTATGAAAGAATTGTCACCATAAAGTCAATGGTGGTTACTGCAGGACATGAGTTTTCTGTGTCTCTAGTGTCTTTTGAGTCTGGAGACAGGCCATGGAGCAGAGTGAGCTCTGGAGTCAGATAGGCTGGAATTGAAGTCTAACTCAGCTGCCTTTTAACTATGAAATTTACTTAATCTCTTCATGTCTCAGTTTCCCCACTAGTAAAACAAATTTATAAGACCTAACTCATAGGCTTGTTATGAGTATTTAATTAAATGAGTCAATATTTAAAGGACCTAGATGAGGGCCTGGCACACAGTAAGTACTGTATAAGTCTTTGTTAATTAAATGTTCACACATTGCTTAATTTTGCTGTAACCAGAAGGTATTCTTTATATAATCAGAAAAAACAAAAAATGCCAGGCATGGTGGCTCACGCCTGTAATCCCAGCACTTTGGGAGGCCCAGGAGGGTGGATCACCTGAGGTCAGGAGTTCGAGACCAGCCTGGTCAAAATAGCAAAACCCCGTCTCTACTAAAAATACAAAAATTAGCCAGCTGTGGTGTTGGGTGCCTATAATCCCAGCTACTTGGGAGGCTGAGGCAAGAATCACTTGAACCCCGGGTGGGTGGAGGTTGCAGTGAGCTGAGATCACGCCACTTCACTCCAGCCTGGGGAAAAGAGTGAAACTCCGTCTCAAAAACAAAAACAAAAAACAAACAAACCAAAAAAAACACAAACACAAACACAAACACAAACAAAAAAAAAAAACAAAAGAAAAGAAAAACAAAAAATGTAAATAACTTTAAAGAAACAGACTTGGGTATTGTTTTAGTAGAATTTTCTGATTTAAAAAAGCATATAATTAAAAACAAAACTTTTCCCCTTTACTTTCTATAAAGTAAGAGTAAAAAACCCAGAAGTTTTCTTTCTGGGTGGAAAATAAGAAAGGATAGAAGAGAGGGAGGGAGGCCAGCTGGGAAGGTGGGAAGGGAAAAAAAGAGAAAGCTGCATGTGGACCTCTATGGAAAGGTCTCTAAAGAATAATAACTGGCACATGTCGGGTGCAAAGCCATGTGGATAGTATGAGCCTTTGTGTAAATGAAGATGAAGGTGATGTGCACTGGGTATATGCTGGCATACATATAAAATGCCTTCTGAAAGAAAAGTAAAACAGATCTTAGTAGTAGTTACTTCTAAAGACTTTGAGGGGAGAGGAAAGGAATATGAAGTTCTCACTATATTGTGGCTTTCTCTATTTGTGGACTGTTCTAATTACATAAATACATTATTTCATTTTTTAATTTCTTTTTAAATTTTTATTTATTAATTTATTATTATACTTTAAGTTCTGGGATACATGTGCAGAATGTGCAGGTTTGTTACATACATATACACGTGCCATGGTGATTTACTGCACCCATCAACCCATCATCTACATTAGGTATTTCTCCTAATGTTATCTCTCCCCTAGCCCCCCACCCCCCTGACAGGCCTGAGTGTGTGATGTTCCCCTCCCTGTATCCGTGCGTTCTCATTGTTCAACTCCCACTTATGAGTGAGAATATGTGGTGCTTGGTTTTCTGTTCCTGTGTTAGTTGGCTGAGAATAATGGTTTCCAGCTTCATCCATGTCCCTGGAAAGGACATGAACTTATCCTTTTTTATGGCTGCATAGTATTCCACGGTATATGTGTGCCACATTTTCTTTATCCAGTCTATATCATTGATGGGCATTTGGGTTGATTCCAAGTCTTTGCTATTGTGAACTGTGCTGCAATAAATATATGTGTGCATGTGTCTTTATAGTAGAATGATTTATTATCCTTTGGGTATATACCTAGTAGTGAGATTGCTGGGTCAAATGATATTTCTGGTTCTAGATCCTTGAGGAATCATCACACTGTCTTCCACAATGGTTGAACTAATTTACATTCCCACCAACAGTGTAAAAGCATTCCCATTTCTCCACATCCCCTCCAGCATCTGTTGTTTCCTGACTTTTTAATGATCACCATTCTAACTGGCATGGGATGGTATCTCACTGTGGTTTTGATTTGCATTTCTTAATGACCAGTGATGATGAGCTTTTTCTTCATATTTTTTTGGCCACATAGATGTCTTCTTTTGACAAATATTTGTTCATATCTTTTGTCCACTTTTTGATTGGGTTGTTTGTTTTTTTCTTGTAAATTTGTTTAAGTACCTTGTAGATTCTGGATATTAGCCCTTTGTCAGATGGATAGATTGCAAAAAAAGCCTCCCATTCTGCAGGTTGCTTGTTCACTCTGATGGTAGTTTCTTTTGCTGTGCTGAAGCTCTTTAGTTTAATTAGATCCCATTTGTCAATTTTGATTTTTGTTTCATTGCTTTTGGTGTTTTAGTTATGAAGTCTTTGCCCATGCCTGTGTCCTGAATGGTATTGCCTAGGTTTTCTTCTAGGGTTTTTACGGTTTTAAGTTTTACATTTAACTCTTTGATCCATCTTGAGTTACTTTTTGTATAAGGTGTAAGGAAGGGGTCCAGTTTCAGCTTTCTGCATATGGCTAGCCAGTTTTCCCAACACCATTTATTAAATAGGGAATCCTTTCCCCATTTCTTGTTTCTGTCAGGTTTGTCCAAGATCTGATGGTCTTAGATGTGTGGCATTATTTCTGGGGCCTCTGTTCTGTTCCATTGGTCTATATATCTGTTTTGGTACCAGTACCATGCTGTTTTGGTTATTGTAGTCTTGTAGTATAGTTTAAAGTTAGGTAGCATGATGCCTCCAGCTTTGACCTTTTTGCTTAGGATTGTCTTGGCTATACTGGCTCTTTTTTGGTTCCATATGAAATTTAAAGTAGTTTTTTCTAGTTCTGTGAAGAAAGTCAATAGTAGCTTGATGGGGTTAGCATTGAATCATAAATTACTTTGGGAAGTAAGGCCATTTTCACAATATCAATTCTTCTTATCCATGAGCATGGAATGTTTTTCCATCTGTTTGTGTCCTCTCTTATTTCCTTGAGCAGTGGTTTGTAGTTCTCCTTGAGGAGGTCCTTCACATCCCTTGTAAGTTGTAGTCCTAGGTATTTTATTCTCTTTGTAGTAATTGTGAATGGGAGTTCATTCATGGTTTGGCTCTCTGTTTGCCTTCATCCCTGGGATGCAAGGCTGGTTCAACATATGCAAATCAATAAACGTAATCCATCACGTAAATGGAACGAAGGACAAAAACCATATGATTATTGCAGTAGATGCAAAAAAGGCCTTTGATAAAATTCAATCCCCCTTCATGCTAAAAACTCTCAATAAACTAGGTATTGATGGGACATACCTCAAAATAATAAGAGCTATTTATGACAAACCCACAGCCAATATCATACTGAATTGGCAAAAGCTGGAAGCATTCCCTTTGATATCCGGCACAAGACAAGGATGCCCTCTCTCACCACTCCTATTCAACAAGTATTGGAAGTTCTGGCCAGGACAATCAGGCAAGAAAAAGAAATATGGGGTATTCAAATAGGAAGAGAGGAAGCCAAATTGTCTCTGTTTGCAGATGACATGATTGTATATTTATTATTTCATTTTTTAAAATGTCATAAAGAACTATGGATGATAAGATTATAGGCCATTTTATATTTTTATTTCTCTTTATTAAATATGTCACAAATTTTTTTTTTTTGCTTTTGTTAACAGCTTTAGTGAGATATAATTTACACACCATACAGCTTACCCATTTAAAGTGTAGAAATCACTGGTATATTCACAAAGTTGTGTAACTATGACCGTCATGAATTTTAGGATACTTTCATCCCCTCCGAAAGGCTCTTAGCTATCTTCCACTTATCCCTTCGTGGCTTCCCCAGTCCTAAGCAACCACTAATCTTTGTTTCTTTAACTTTATCTATTGTGGACATTTCACATCAATGGATTCATACAATATGTGGCCTTTCATGTCTGGCTCCTTTCACTTAGCTAATGCTTTCAAGCTTCATCCATGTTGTAGCATGAATCGGTACTTGATTCCTTTTTATGGCAGAATAATGTTCCATTTCATAGATATGCCATATTTTATTTATCCAATAATCAGTTGATGAATATTTGGATTATTTCCACATTTATGCTATTATGAATAAGGCTGTTATGATTATTTCTGCCCAAGTCTTCATGTGGTCATATGTTTTCATTTCTCTTGGGTATGTACCTAGAAGTGTAATTACTGGGCCGTATGGTAAATCTGTGTTGAACTCTTTGAGAAACTGCCAGACTATTTTCCAAAGTGGCTGCAGCATTTTACATTCCCACTGGCAGTATATGAGGGTTCTTATTTTTCCACATTCTTGCCAATACTTGTAATCTGACTTTTAAATTATAGCCATCTTAATGGATGTAAAAATATTCTTTTTTAAAAAACAAAAAAAAAAAACAAAAAGATGAGTTCTAGCCTTAAATGGTGAATTGAAACTTGTCTAAACATTTTCTTTTCTCTCAATATCTAACAGTGTGCAAAAATAGTTAAAACCAGAAAAACAATGCCAATTGTAATCAAACCAGGAAAGGACTATAAGCTAATTCAATAAATTTCAAAAATTAATGTCCAAAGAAAGAAACAAAAAATTCTTGAGCACACCAGGCTGAGCTCTTACTTCCACCTCTGTCCCCATACACAAAATTCATATTGGTAAATCAACAAAACCATGTGGATTTTAACTAATGTTCTCCACCCAGAGAGAAGCAGCCTGAGTGAATAGCCTTATCTTTGCTTTCTTTTCACTTTTGCCCAAGACCTCACTTGTAACCCCCTGGTGCTGCCACCTGGCCCAAGCCACCATCATCACTATCATGCCACCTGCATCACTATCATGACGCCTAATTGGCTTCCCGGTTTACACTCTTGCTACCTACAGTCTATGCTCACCAAAATGATCCCTTTAAAATTAAATCAGATAATGTCACTACTCTGTTCAAGAAAAGCTTTGATTCCACTCCTGGCAGATATCCAACATAAGTGGGCACACGTGTGTGCCAAAAGACACATATAAGTGTCACTGGCAGCTTTTATTCTTAATAGCCCCAACTCCAAACAAGTCTAAATGTTCATCAACAGATGAGATAAATTATTATATATTCATACAATATTCATTTTTAAATTTTTATTATTTTATTTTATTGAGACAGTTTTGCCCTCACCCAGGCTGGAGTGCAAGGGTGTGAGCTCAGCTCACTGCAACCTCCACCTCCTGGGTTCAAGCGATTCTCGTGTCTCAGCCTCTGGAATAGCTATTCATCTAATAAAAAAGAACTATTGCTCCACAAAACATTATGCATTTCACAGCCATGATGCTCAGTGGAAGAAGCACAAAGGAATCCATACTGAATGGTCCCATTTATATTAAGTTCAAAAACAGAAGAAAGAAATCTAATCTTTGAACATGATAGTCAGAAGAGCCATTTCCTTTGGGAAGGTATTGACCAGGAGGAAACAATGAGGAGACTCCTGGGGTGCTGCTGACACTCAATAACTTTTGTGTGGTGACTATATATTTGTTGACATCAGTAATATCCATTGAGCTGTATACACTTAAGATCTGTGGACTTTACTGTATGAATGTTATACCTCAATGTAAAAAGCAAGAAACAAAGAAAGAGAAACAAAGTGAGAAAGAGAGAAAGGAGGGGAGGGAGGGGAGAGGAGAGGAGAGGAGAGAGGAGAGGGAAAAGGCGGGCTTCTCATCTCATTCATAGTAAAAGTCACAGTTCTCACCATGGCCTAGCAGCCTATGTGAAGTGCCCTGTTTCCTTGATTCATCCCTGTCCTATTCTCTCTCTTGCTTGCTCCACTCAAGCCCCAGAGGCCACCATGCTCTGCCTGGAGCACACCAGGCATCCCCCGATTGAGGGCTTTTGTGGTGACCATTCCCACTGCTTAGAATATTTTCCCTCTATTTATCCGTGTGGCTCCTCCTTCAAATCTGTGGTCAAATTTCACCTTTGAGTGAGACTCACACTATCTATCCAATTAAAATGGCCACTGCCAGTGTCTCCTTCCCCCGCACTTTTCATCCTTTTTATTCTCTGTGATGCATCTATAGCACTCATCGCCTTCAAAGGCACTTTTCTAATGTTTTCGTACGTATTGTCTGTTTCCTTCACTAGAATATAAGGCACAAATACCAGGATTTCATGTGTTTTGTTCCTCGATGGATCTCAAGTACTTAGATAAGTGCCTGGTACATAGTAGACACTGAAAAAATATTTGTTGAATGAATGAGTAAGTGAAAAGTGGAGGCATTTAAACGAAGACTGCACGGAGCCTCCCCTAAACTTTCTCCCACCCTCTGCCACTTTTCCAGCATTAAAAAAAGCAGGCAGAACATGAATTGCTCGGTCCTCAAATTGGACTTGGGGGAAAGAAAACAAGCTTAGTCCTAGATACAAAGGGAAGAAAGTCAAGAAATCACTTACATTATATCAGAAAAAAGAGAATGCCAGGGTGGGACCAGGGAAGCATAATTAAGATGAAAAGAAACAGAACAGTAACCTGTAAACATACCGAGAAAAAATAAGTTAATGTAAGAAATTGTTCATGCAAAAGACAAACAGAACACCATATAGATAAAAATATAACTCAGAGAACAGAAGGAAATTCCTCAGAGCTTCTTTTTGCTGTAAAACAAGTTACTAAAAACATGAATTCAATAAAACAAGAGTTTGGAATCATGCTTCTGGCAATGATGGACTATTTTGTAGTAGACCAATTCTCCTGCTGAGAATGTGTAGACTAGCAGAGCAGATTAACATGCATGCATACACACACACACACACACACAAGCACACACACACACCCATCCAAAGGCATCAGAGAGCTACCAAGGCAGTGAGTACTTGAGAAGGCAGAGAAGAGAGGTAGCTGAGGCTGACATTTGGCACCATTATTTCCCCTCCAAGCTTTTTGGTTAAGAGGTGATGGCAAGGCTAGGAAGTTGAGGATAAATCTAAAGCTTAGGGAGAAAAAGGCTAAGCAGAACTTCTGTAAGTCTCATGGGGCTGGGATATAACAATCAAACTTCAGACCCGCAGAAGAGGAAGAAACCTGGTAAGAAACACCTTGAGCATTCAGTTGGGATCACCAAAAGCATAGATAATCTACGTGATGATAAATCATAAATTGCCCAGCCTTTACAAAAATAAAAATAAAAAAAGTTTGAATGAGCTCAATCTCTATTGGGATTAAGAAGATCTTTATTCCTCTATCTGCTCACTAAATCTTAATCAGAGTAAGACATCATTGTTTAGAGCTTCAATTCATCTTGACAATATATTGCATGCAATGTCTGATATTCAATCCAAAATAACCTGGCATGCAAAAAAAAGAGAAAAAAGGAAGGAAGAAAAGAAAAAAGGGTAAAAGGAAGAAAAGGAGGGAGGGAGGGAAAGGAAAGAAAAGGAGAAGAAAAGGAAGAGGAAAAAGAAGAGGAAAAAGACAAGAAAATATTTGCATGGGAAATCCAAATATTAGAGTGATCAGACAAGAATGTTAAAATAATGATTAAAGCAATCAAGAAATTAAATGACAAAATGGTGACTATCAGCACAGACTGGAAGTTCTACCCAGAGGAGAAGAAGTCATTATTCGAAAAAGATACACACACATGTTTGTAGCAGCACAATTCACAGTTGCAAAATTGTGGAACCAACCCAAATGCCCATCAATCAACGAGTGGATAAAGAAACTGTGGCATATCTATATGATGATATACTACTCAGCCATAAAAAGGAATGAGTTAACAGCATTTGTAATGACCCTGATGAGATTAGAGACTATTATTCTAAGTGAAGTAACTTAGGAATGGAAAACCAAACATCGTATGTTCTCACTGATATGTGGGAGCTGAGATATGAGGACGCAAAGGCATAAGAATGATACAATGGACTTTGGGGACTTGAGGGGGAGAGTGGGAGGAGGGTGAGGGATAAAAGACAACAAATATGGTGCAGTGTATACTGCTTGGGTGATGGGTGCACCAGGATCTCACAAATCTTCACTAAGGAACTTACTCCTGTAACCAAATGCCACCTGTACCCTAGTAACTCACGGAAAAATAAACTTAAAAAAGAAGAATTAAATGGGATTATAGAACAGAAAGATAGAAAAACTGAAATTAAAAATTCATAGGCTGAAGGAGTTTCACTACCGATTAGGCTGTTGAAATTGTGAAACATCATTGTTTCTGCCCAAACAATGTTGTTAGATAAACTAAAAATTCCTCTTCTTTAATGACATTGAAGGGCTGTGAACACATTGAGGTCTAAATGATCGACGTTGCAGAGAAGGGCAAGCTCTTTCCGAGTGAGGAATGCCCAGCAGCCATTTCCATGTGAGGGAGTAGTTGTCTTGTCTGCTGGCATGCATGTGCCCCTCAAAAACCCCTTGAAGGAAGACCTGTTAGTGCAGCGGTTGGGAATGCTGTCAGATGACAGATTTGGGCTATTAATCCTTTCAGGGGTTGCTTCAGCTGCAGAAAGCCAACTCACCCAAAGTCATGCTTTTCTTGGGGCAGTCCATATCCAATGACTGAGGCATTTTGGCCCAACCCAGGAAAATTGTGACTGGCCATTTTATTCTAGAACTCTTTGTGGGGTTGGTTGAGGCTATTGGGTCTGCATTGCAGGTTGACTTCCCTTTCTGCCTAAATCTGCTTTTTCCCTCTCCCTTCCACGGATGTTGGTTTCTAATAAGCTTTCCATCCATTAGACTCTGTCTCAGAGATTGCTGCCTGGGGAACTTCACCCATGGCAGTTAATGCCTGGCGTGTCCAACAAAGCGAATATTCAAGTCGGGTTTTGGAGCTCAATTGCCTTCTTCCCAGCTGGGAGTGAGGACCCTATATCCTTGGTGATAAGTGCCACGTAACTTGTGGCACAAGGTGACAGTCCAGTTGTGAAAACTTTCACTAGTGATAAATGCTGACGGTACACACAGAAGGGGAAGTCCTAGCTGGTGAAACGCATCAGCCAGCCTTTGAAGTCCTAGAGAAATAGTAACTAAAAAGACAATGGTTGGGAGGCCGAGGTGGGTGGATCACCTGTGGTCAGGAGTTCGAGACCAGCCTGGCCAACATGGTGAAACCCCGTCTCTACTAAAAATACCACAAAAAAAAAAAAATTAGCCAGGCATAGTGGTGGGCACCTGTTATCCCAGCTACTCGGGAGGCTGAGGCAAGAGAATGGCTTGAACCCAGGAGGTAGATGTTGCAGTGAGCTGAGATCACCCCACTGCACTCCAGCCTAGGCAACAAGAGTGAAACTCCGTCTTAAAAAAAAAAAAGACAGTAGGATTAGATGCCTGTTGCTAAACTCATTTGACACTTTAGAAAAAGATAAGGAAAGACTAAAAGCAGTTAACTGGCAATTGAAAGATCCATGTAAACATCAGGATATTTTTTCATTGTAGGAAGCAAGGAGGCTCTGCAGTGGCCTGCAGTGAAAGTGCAGAGAAAGCTGAAGATGGGGCCCAGGACTTAATCATCAGAGAAGCAGAGCACCTAAGGTTAAACTTCTAGCTATGCAGGCCTGCAATGCCAAGGTCAGAAGAAAGAGACACTGACACGTGGGATGAGACATCTACATTGAAAACCCTGAACCCTGAAAACCTTAAATATATACATTTCCCTGAAAGTTCTGAGCCTTCAGGAGTCCATCCTTCCCCATCAAGAGACCCTTGAAGACAATCCAAAGGCGTCTCCCTTGTGAGGTGGGGATGTGACTCAGGATCTGCTCCCTCCCTCCTCCCTTGTCATTAGGCCTGTCACTAGGGAGAGGTCACAGGATGTCTCAGCCTGAAAATGCAGACAATATAAGGCCTGAAAATCGAGGAAAACGCCTATACCACAAAGGATTGCCATTCCCAGACAGAACTTCTGGCAGGAGCCAGGGGCGCATGTGTGGGGCTGGATTCTGAGTGCTTGACAAGGGGAGCTCTGAGCATAAGACTGGGTAAGGGAGAGTCTATAATATATTTGCACTCTTCCAAGATATAGAATTTACTACCCTGCAAGGACTCCTAGAAGCATGGACAAAATGATGGCCTACACCTCCTCACTTCCCTCTGCCAACTGAGGGAAAATGTCTGAACTACTGTAGCCCCATATGTAAAGCTAGCCCCTCCAGATTCAACAATTCTTTCCTACTTTTTCTGAGTTAGTGGTGGCTAGAGCTATCCCTTAGTCTCACTGTGCCTGCATCATGGTCTGGGGAAGTAAGACATCACCTCCAAAACACTTGAAACTGAAAGATAACTCAAATTAATTAAATCAGAACCCCAGATGCCACCCAGATGACATCCTGAAGAGATCAAAGAGATGAACTCCTGGAGAACCTGGAAAGGAGAAAGAAATCTTATAGTCTTTAGTATCCTGGTGAAACATTTGCAGAGCCCTGATGGAGGAATGGGCCTGACCTCACTCTCAAGATAACAATTTCTGAGCTGGAACTAGCCAAAACTGCTACTGATCCCCTACCCAGCTTAACTCTTAGTGAGATAGAAGAGATCATCCCTTTACTTTAGCTATCTGACAAAAAAAGGTGTACTGTTTTTGGGAAAAATGTTATTTGATTCAGTCTCTTCTCTTTTGTCCATGATATATGTATCATAAAATTTAAAAAGTATAAAATATGTGAAGAAGCAGGAAAATGTTATTCATAATTTAGTTTAAAAAAGCATTCATAGCAGCAGACCTACAGATGCAGATGACACAGACTTTGAAATTAAGTCATGAACTTTCAGAGTCTCTTTTCTTAACTTAGATATTTAGGGAATAATCTCTTATTTATTTGAAGCTTGTAATTCCCTCAGTTTTTTTTCCGTATCATACTGACAAAAAATCCAAAATCTTGACAAAATTGGCAAGATTGTAGGGAAACAGGCACTTTCATATATCGCTGGTTGAAATATAAAATGCTATTAACCCATGGAGGAGAATTTGGCAATACTGAGCTAAACTACGAATGCATGTATTTTTTTTTGACCTGTGGATTTCACATCTAAGAACATACCCTGAAGACACATGTTTAACAATGTGAAAAAGCATATGCAAAAGCTATTCATTGCAGTATTGTCATTGTAAAATACTGTAAACCACCTAAAGTATAGAATAAAGAAGATTGTTTTTACTGGCCAGGTCTGAGATAATTTAAGCATTAAGGTAGATAAGAAAAATAATAGTTGGTTGAATAAACTATGGTACATGCATACTATGGGGTACTATTAACTGTTTTAAAAAATAAACATCTCCATGAACTGAAAGGGAGAAGTTTCCAGAATTTATTTAAAAATGAAAAAAGAGAACATATGCAATATGCTATCTTTTGTGAAAAAAAAAAAAGAACAGAAAACAAGAAAATATACACATATCTGTATAATTTTGTAAAAAGATACAGAAGACTGATAATACAAAAATGAATGAAACTGGTTACTAATTAGGGAAGGAGATGAGCAGGTAGGGTTGCAGGGGAGGGGAAGAAATGATGTTTCTCCGAGTATAACTTTCTATACAATTTTGACTTTTAATTGTATGTTCATGCTTTACATATCCAATAAAATGAAATAAAATTTCAATGGTGGGGGAAAACCCAAACTAAATGCAAACAGTAACAAGTGAACTTAATGGCTTTCAATTAGTAAAGGAACTTCCCTGATGAAGTTAAAAATTCTTTTTATTGTGGTAAAATATGCATAACATAAAACTTATCATTGTAACCATTTTAAATCTGTATCTATTAAAATATTTTTCTTTTTTAAGAGACAGGGACTCACTATGTCATCCAGGGTAGTCTCAAACTCCTGGACTCAAGCAATCCTCCTGAGAAGCTGGGGCTACAGGTGTGCACCACCATGCCTGGCTCATCTATTTTAACCATTTTTAAGTGTACAGTGCTGTGGCACTAAGTACATCCACATTGTTCTGAGGCCATCACAACTATCCATGTCTGAAATACTTTTCATCTCGCAAAACTGAAACTCTACACCCATTAAACAACAACTCCTCATTGCTTCCAGCACCTGGCAACCACCATTCTACTTTCTATCTCTATGAATTTGACTATTCTAGGCACCTTAGATGGGTGGAATCATACAGCATCTGTCCTTTTATGAGAGGCTTATTTCACTTAGCACAATATCTTCAAGGTTCATCCATATTGTAGCATGTACCTGAATGTCATTCCTTTGTAAAGGGGACACAAATACATTGCATGTATATTATGCATTTTGTTTACCCATTCATTAGTTTATGGACACTAGAGTTGCTTCCACCTTTTGGGTATTGTGAATAATGCTGCTATGAAAATGGGTGTACAAATATCACTTTGAGACCCTACTGTAAATTCTTTTGGGTATATACTCAGAAGTGAAACTACTGGATCATATGGTAATTCTATTTTTAATATTTTGAGGAACTGCCATACTGTTTTCTATAGCAGCTGCACCATGTTATAGTCCCACCAACAGTGAACAAGGATTCTACTTTCTCCATATCTTCATCAATGCTTGCTATATTTCTTTTGTTTTTTTTTTTTTTTAATAGTAGCCATCCTAATGGATGTGAGGAGATATCTCACTGAGGTTTTGGTCTGTATTTTCTAAAGATTAGTGATGTTGAGCATCTTTACATGTGCTTATTGGCCATTTGCATATCTTCCTTGGAGAAATGTCTATTCAAGTCCTTTGTCCATTTTTTAAATGGGTTGTTGGTTTTTTTGTTGCTGAATTGTAAGGGTTTTTTTGAAAAATATTCTGGACATTAATCCTTTATCAGATATGTGATAAGCAAATATTTTTTCTGATTACATGGTTTGCATTTTCATTCTGTTGATAGTGTCCTTTGGTGCACAAAAGTATTTAAATTTGATGTTGTACAATTTATCTATTTTTTCTTTTGTCTGTGCTTTTAGTGTCATATCCAAGGAATAATTGCCAAATCCAATGTCATGAGGCTCTTCCCGTACATTTTCTTCTAAGACTTTTATAGTTTTTGGTCTTATGTTTAGGACTCTGATCTATTTTGAGTTAATTTTTGAATATGGAATAACATAAGTGCCCAACTTCATTTATTTGCTTGTGGATATATCATTTTACCAACACTGTTTGTTGAAAAGATTGTCCTTTCCCCATTGAATGATCTTGGCACTTTTGTGGAAAATCAATTGACCATATATATAAAGGTTTATTTCTGGGGTCTTTATTCTATTCCATTGGTTTATATGTCTGATTTTATGCCAATATTCCAAATAAGTTTAGAGCACAGTACTTTGGCTTTGGTCTGAAGAAATACCTGTAATCAAATCTTGAACTATTAACAGGCTTGTTTGTTGTAGTGGTATGAATATTCTGAAACTATTTTGTGGGTATTGTAGAACTGAGCGAATGAGTGAATATAGTGAGGTTGTTGGGGCCAGAGCAACACAGAAGATGGGAGATAGAAATAAATACATAATGGGGGAAGGTAAACAACAACCTTGGACAAATTCAAAGTAGAGGCATCAGTATAAACATATTTTACACACACTTACACATACACACATTTGTATATATATATGTTGTCCACTGAAAAACCTAGAAACAATGACACACTGTAGCAATAAGCAAACTGAGAGACCAGATCTTGGTTTCTAAATACCATTCACTACTCAAAGGAACCAGGGGTCCATGAAAGAGTGCTTATTCAAGGGCTGGGGCAGAGAAAATACAAGATGTACCTGGAACATCTCATTGTACCAGAAGAAAATAAGAAAGTATTCAAAAATGATGAAGATATATAAAAAAAATTTAAGGGGATTTCACTGGCTAAATCTGGGATAATTGGAATATCAAGGTAAATAAATAATAGACAACAATAAAATAAGAATCTGTGAGTCCAGATAATAAATAATAAGTTAATAAATGAATGACAAGAAGGGGAATGCTCTTCATACAGTAGAATGCTGACTAATCAATACAGTAGCAATGATGGATTTAGAAAATCGCCGATTATAAGCCATCATAGTGAAAAGAGATTTAGGCAAGAATCATGATGCATGCTCAAGTGGGAGAGGGAGAGTGTGACAAGAGACAAGATATTGGCATAGTCTCAAAGTATCTCCTTACGAGTTTCTTTCTTATTTTTTATAATTGGGAAGCAGGTAGCTGTAGAGTGGAGAAGCTTGACAATACAGGTGTCTATAATTAACTTCATCAGTTAGAGGCAAATGGCCCATATTCAAATGTAAAAGTCTGGGCTTTGAGAGTATGGCTGAGTCAGTATTAAGATATCTTCAGAAACACCTCAGTGTAGGTACAAGGCATGAAAATATGGGAGGGTGAAGAAACAGACGATGCTATTTTGGGGAGGAGAACTGAGGAACACATGCCTACTATGGGCTCAGAGCTCTACACTGGAACCACAGAGAGTAGGGGACTAGCCCGCTGCCCTGATGCCACTTCAACAGCCAGCAGCAGCCTCCACCTCCACCTGCCTGCGCCCTCCGGGTTGGCTCCAGCAGCTGTGCTCACGCTTCTCCTTGGGCCACATGCATTGGGGTGATTGGTGGGCAGGGTGTAAAGGCTCAGCCACATCAGCCAGATGGGGACACTCTTGGCAATGCTCAGGATGGAGGTCTTGCTGGACTGGACTTCTTCCTCTGCCAGTCCTGCTTCCCCCACTTCCTGTCACAGGCTCGTTGATCTGTAATCAATGTGTACCCAAACTCCATCTCAGCCTCTGCTTCCCAAGAATCCAACTGGAAACAGGCTTATTGGAAAGCTACTGATTTCTCCACTAAATTAAAAAGGAAAATATGGACAAATAATACACTTAAAAAATACATTGTTTCAAAAGAGAGCAACAGATGAACACAGGCTGTTCCAACTAATGAAGATCTTGTTTTTGGAGATCTGTGTCAGTCATTTGGATTGGGGGATGAATTTTCCGAGATGCCCTGTTTTGAGAAGAAACAGGTTGGATTCCATATTAGTTCTCTAATACAGGCCTGCTGTAACACAATGGTTGGCTTGAAACAACAGACATTTATTTATTCACAGCTCTGGAGGCCAGAAGTCCAAGATCAAGGAGTCAGCACCGCCATGCCCTTTTTCCTCGCTCCTATGGCTGACGGCAATCCGCGGTGTTCCTTGGCGAGCAACTTTATAATGCCAATCTCTGCTTCTGTCATCCCATGGCCTCCTTCCTGCTATGTCTGTCTACACATGGTGTTCTCTGCTCTGTGTGTCTGTATCCATGTTTCTTCTCTCCTAAGGACATCAATCATATTGGATTAAGGGACTACCCTACTCCAGTATGGCTTCCTCTTAACTTACGTCTTGTATTTGTAAAGACCGTGTTTCCAAATAAGGTCATATTCACGGGTACCTGGGGTTAGGACTTCAACATATCTTTTTAAGGGACGCGATTCCATCCACAACAGATTTCCTCCTAGATTAGCCCACTGAAGCCTCTTTAGGCCTGAGCTTTAATGCTGAACTGTAGCAGTTACACTGAAAGTAACAGAAATAGGAACTCCTACCTCCGTCACTACCTAACTCCCTGATCTCCCTGGAGGCGGCTCCCAGCAGCAGCGTGTTCGGGGCCTTTAGAGAAAAGAAGTAAAGAAAGTGAGGAAAGTGTCAATGTAAGACCAGCCAGAAGGTTGTGTGGCCTCTGGAGAGGGAAGAGGCTCTACTGCAAGCAAGTTGGGATCTGTTTACCACAAGGGAGAGCACCATAATTAATCCAGGCTTCCTGCATATGGAATCATACCCATAATCCCGATGAGGGTGAGCAGTGAGTTGGCTTCGCCATTACTCAGGGGCTTTTGCTGAAGTAAGGGCTCTGAGTGCTGGCACATTGTAGTGGGGGATCCCATGGTGCAAGGTAATCCCTCTACTGTGCTGGTGGCCACAGCTCCAGGAGCAGCTTTGGGAGAGTCCTTGTGTTCAAGGAGGGCGGGAGGCAGAAAACAGCCGGGTGAGGGCACAGGAGCTGCCATGCAAAGGTGGGCACATCTAGAAAGCCATATTCATACAAAAATATAAATGTGGATCAAGTTAACTAAAAATAGGTTCCCTGAACCAAAGAAGTCTCTGCCAATATATGATAAAGTTAAGCATTTGTTAAAAGGTTTTGAAGTAGCTCACTGTTACAAAGCTGGGGTTTGTCCAAGCTGGAGCTATAAAAGCAATTACAAAGGTGCTCTCAGTAGCACAAATGTGCTGATTCTCGCATAGTACATGGAATTTTTATAGCTTATTTGTGGATGGAAAATAGCATCAAATATTTGCAGGAACTTGTCTCTTTCTTCAGAAAGAGTTGTGGCTAATTAGAATTTCTGTTTTATTTTGCTCCCTGACCTCTCAATTGGCTTGTAAGCTATTAAGTGATGCACAAGAAATTTGTTTGGGGTATAGGAGTCGTTTTGCATCTACTTTGCATAAAAGCATCAAAGATGGTATTCAAATATGTTAAAGTTATTAGGCAATTTAAGACAGTGTCATTGTTTTCTTTAGTGGCCAATGACTCTGTGTAAAACAAAGCTCTTGCTTCCTATTTAGCATTTCAGGATACATTAGTGATGCATTATTAATGTATTAGGAAGTTGTTATTTTTAGACAAACAAACCTATTTGGTAAAATTGGGAAAGAAAGAGGGTATTCATGCAGGCACAATTTACTAAAAATATATGTGGAGCTAAAATGTATATACTTGGCCTAATTTGAAGCATGACTGAGTCTATATTTGATGGTTTTCACCTGAAATGCAGAAGATACTCAGTCAATATATATTTTTGAAAAACATCCTACTTACACTACCATTTTCAAGTGACATTTGTGAGAGAAAATAAAAGTTATTTGATTCTTTGAACAAAAAGCTAAGTATAGCAAGTAGTCATAATTTGATTGAGACCCCAATTTCAATTAGGTCCTGCAAATGTTTAAATGGAATGTCTCTTCAATTATCTATACAATGACACAAAGAAACCAATAATTAGAAAAAACTTGTAGCTAATTGGAATATGTTTTAGCATATAAATCACATTATATATGGTGTTATATTATAATTCTTACGAGTGTTAGCAAAGTCCTAGAATTCTCTAAGGCTCTAAATTGGACTGCCAAGATATAAAGATAAGAGAGATAAACTTCTGTGCCATTAAAACATGTGGAAAATGAGTTCTGTGATAATACAGTGGTAATTTTGGGGCTATTCCATCCATTATCAATATCTGTCATAATTCACAATTTGCACATTTTGACTTATCAGCCAATTTGAAGTGCAACTTGGAAGGAAGGTGAATCATAAGTGAAAATTGACTCAGGAATTCTGCCTTGTATGGATGAAAATCTGGAGTTGGTGTTGTGATACTTTTTGTGAAGCCTACCTAAATAAAGATTGAATATAATTTGATGTCTAAGCATGTCCCAGAAATTAGAAAGAATTGCGGTTACTTTTCATTAACAGTAAATCTATAGGGATTGGATGGATCGTATTTTTCCTTGACTGAAGGGGGAGAAAAATGGATAGCCAATACTAGGAAGAGGTACAAGCCATCAAGAAATTGTGGACATGTCCTATGGTTGGAGAATGAAGGAAGTATGCATGAAAGCATGGCCCTACCACTTTGGAGTTGAATGATCCTGCTGAGATCATCTTGTCCTGTAGACCCCCCTCCTTTGGCAGCGTAGTGTTGCAGTTCTGCAGAGGGCACTTAGAGAGCGTGGGGAGTAAACAGTGGCCTAATGGGTGGGGTTCTGGGAACCCAACACTTTTTGCAACCAGAGAGGCCCATCTGATTAATATATTTGGGTTTTACATAACATTTTGTGTGAAGCAAAACTCTGCTGTATGGAATAACAATGTTTAAAGTCATTGTAGTTGGGACCTTCACTCCCCCACAACCTCTGTTTCAGCAGCATTATTTAAGAATGGAAATAAATAAAGATCTACAAAGCTACACATTGGCACATGTTTCAGGGGTCTCTTTTACCTGCATTATCAGGTTTGGCAAACTAGATTCATCCACTCTGTGAGCATCTGTGCAAATCCAACATGCCAGGTTTAGGTTTCTAAAGATACATTGGGGAAGAATTCATGAATCCTAGCTCAGGGTTCTTAAGGAGTGGGTACCTCCCCCCTCTAGCATGCCAGGCATCATCGTATCTTGCATGATGGATGCTCATGAGCTAGTCTCATGCATACATGCATTTTCCAACAAATATTTACAGAACAGCTACTAAATACCAGCTAAAGTGCTTAGTCAATATTCCAGAATGGCTAGAATGAGCCACCTGGCAACCTGAAAGTGGACACCGATTTACCTTTCTGTTGGAGTGAAATGTTTTGATAACAGTTTGCATGTAACAACTTTTTAATATGCTCAGCATGTATTCCAAATAGAATTATTAAGAAATGACAAGCCTCCCTTTTCCACCTACGTTACAGAACTAGATTTGGGCATCTGAATAATAAGAAAAATTAATAATTTGCAATTTTACTTTAAAATATATTTGTTGAGTTCCAAAAATATGGTTGGGTGGGGTGGGAATAATTATGGGACAGACAAAAGCTGGTACTTTGGGGACTGAGGGCTTGAGCTCTAAGGAAGCAGAGAAAAAGTAAATCTGGCACGCGGAACTCCTGTCCCTTGCCTGACAGAGGGAGGGAAGTGATGTCTGCAGAGGGAGCTGTATCTAAAACCAGTGTAGGTGGCTCTGGGGCTCACAGTGCAAGAGTGACTATGGATTGATATTCTCTAGAACACTTCTGGTGTATTCCAGCATTCTGAGACTTGTATCCTCATAGTCAAGATCCCAAGGTAGAGCTGAGATTCTGAACCCTGTATTAGTCAGGGTTCTCTAGAAGGACAGAACTGATGGAACACATATATATATGTGTGTTTTTAAGTATTAACTCACATGATTACAAGGTCCCACGATAGGCTGTCTGCAGGCTGAGAAGCAAGGAGAGCCAGTCCGAGTTCCAAAACTCCAAAACTCAAGAATTTCAAGTCTGATGTTCGAGGGCAGGAAGCATCTAGCACGGGAGAAAGATGTAGGCTGGGAGGCCAGGCCAGTCTCTCTTTTCACATTTTTCTGCCTGCTTATATTCTAGGCACGCTGGCAGCTGATTAGATGGTGCCCACCCAGATTAAGGGTGGGTCTGCCTTTCTAAGCCCACTGACTCAAATGTTAATCTCCTTCGGCAACACCCTCATAGACATACCCAGGATCAATACTTTGTATCCTTCAATTCAATCAAGTTGACACTCAGTATAACCATTACAGCCCCAAAGGCCCCTGTTTGAGGGAGGTGACTCAAATTCCTGGTTTCTGAGCATAGCCTTTTTCATTGAATGTTGACCAAGTGGTGGATTTTTTTTAATCTCTCTGAAATAAACCTCTGTTTACTTGGAGTGCTATAAGTAGGACTCATCCAAATTTGCTCAGAACTTTCCCAATGTTAGCACTAAGAGTCCTGTGTCCTGGAAATTCCTTAATTCCTAAGGAAACTGGGGCAGATATTTATCCTAGGGAAATAAGAGCCAAGCACATAGACCAGGTGTTCCAGGTACCTACTGTTTTATAATAAAGCATTATAAAAGTGATCGACTCATAAAAACTGTTTTGTTTGCTCACATTCTGCACTCTGGCTGGGATTAGCTGAGTGGTTCTTCTGCTGGTCTTGCTGATGGTTGCTTGTGTGGCTGCAGCCAGCCAGTGAACTGATTGGAGAATGGGCTCAGCTGGGACATCTTGGCTGCTCTCTCTCTCTCTCTGTGCATAATCTCAGGGCCTCTCCCTTTCTGTATGGCCTCTCCTTGTTATTTTATTTTATTTTATTTTTGCAGCAGGGTAGCTGAATTAGCTGAACTTCCTATATGGTGTCACAGGAATCCCCAGAGTGCAAAACTTGCCTGGTTTCTAGGTTGGGTGGGTGGGGGGGGGGGAACTGGAATTACCACGGCGTCACTTTCACCACATCTTATTGATTAAAGCTGGCCATAGCATCATTCTAGAATCAAGGTGAGGGGACTACAGGGTGACACAAGAGTGAACACCAGGTGGCAGCTCGCTGAGGTCTACCAATGTAACAGTTTCCCCTAGAGGTACAGTAGGATGCTCACCTGGACTCATAGGATTCACTGTGAGTGACCACTTCTGACCTCTGTTTGCAGGGCACCACCTGACTTCTTCTCCTCACACTCTCAGTGAGAATAGAATATGAATAGTTTGACCACTGGTCAGAGCCAACAAGAGCTCTAGGTGTAGGGCAGGTTTATCCCTATTATTCGTACTTCTCCCAAGCATTAGTAAGAATAATAGGGATGGTGAGTCCCTGTTAAGGTTGCCAAAAGGTTTCCAAGGAAGCAACAAGTTAGCGGGGACTGGGTCTTCCATGGTTGATGCGAAGCTATAAGGGACTTGACTGTTCCATGCACCATTTCTTGAAGAGTAGTCTATTCTAAGGTTTCTGCCCAGCACAGGAATTTTGGAGATGACCAAAACACATCGCCTGTCTTCCGGAAGCTGACCTTTCTCAACGCGGACCTCCTCGCTCTGCTAACTCTTGTTTTAAAGTTTAAACAAGTGTCAGCGATGGTCTCTCCTCGCTTTGCTCTCCACACGCCTCTCTCCTGCAGCTCTGACTTGGTTGATTTCCCAGCCAGGGCCCCTCACTGGGCTGTGAGCCTCCTGAGGGTAGGGCGACCTCCATACCTTCTTCTGCAACACCCAGGGTGGATGGAGGGGCCTCTGTTAGCTGGAAACTTTTGGGAGCAGCAAGGGACCAGCCCCATCAGCTCCACTTCAGAGCAGTTCCAATCCAGCTGGCTTCCACATCCCCAGGGTTCTTCCCTTTTTTGTGTCCCCTATTTCTTTTTTTGCTGGAAAGAATCAGGTCCCCTCACTCTCCCCAAATACAAACTGCATTAAAAGAACCCCCGAGCTGCCCCTGGGCCCAGGGACTTCTGCTAGGCTTGGTTCCCTTTCTCCTCTCGAAACTCTTCTATCATCGAGGAGACAATCTGGCTTCTGGCTTTTCCCTCTCTTTTTCTTGGCCTCTTTCTCTTTCTTCCCCCGCCCCTTCTCCCCATGTCACAGCCAGTCCCGACGCATCCCGCCCCCGCTCTGTCGCTTTAAGCTGGTCCCGCCGCCGCGCCCCGCCCTCACCCCTCCGCGCTCCGCGGCTCCCCGCCGCTTCTCCCGCTCCTCCCCTGCTCGGCCCTCTCCTCCTCCTCCCGCTCCTCCTCCCGCTCCTCCGCGCCGCCGCCAGCCCCGCTGCGCGCTCTGCTCTTCACAGCTCCCCGGACCCGCAGCCATGGCCGACATCAAGACGGGCATCTTCGCCAAGAACGTCCAGAAGCGACTCAACCGCGCGCAGGAAAAGGTCAGCGGCGGGCGGCCGGGGCTGGGGCCGGGGACGCCAGGCGGGGGCTTGGCCGGAGGGCACCGGCTGCAGCTGTGCGGGGCCCGAGCCTCGGGGTGCGGCGCGCTGCGGAGCGGGGCCGGGGCCAGGGACGCTGGGACACCCTGCCCTCAGCTCGGTGACTGCAGCAAGGCGCCACCCGGGCGCCGCGGGGAGCGGGTCGGGAGGACGCAGCGCCAGGGACCCGCAGACCCTGGCCCCGGAGGCGCCGGATATGTCCAGCCCCGGAGCCGGCCCCGGGTTGCCGCTCTCCTGGCCCCAAGCCAGGCAACAGAAGTAGGAGGTGCGGCAGCTCGGCCGCTGCGCCCGGAGCAGAGCGCATCTCCCTGCGCTCGCATCTCCCCGGGCCGGCTCCCAGCGCGCCCGCAGGCAGCTCGCGGGGACGCGGCCCGCAGATCGGGGCGGGAGATTGCAGCAGCCGTCCTTCTTGCGGGGGATTTTGTGGCTACTTAAGTGCAGTAGACACGAACGATTTAACAGAGAAGCCACCAAAAATCTCCCAGGACCAATAGGGTAGGATCGTGATCACACAGTGCTGTCTGGTGAGTTCTGGAGTTCAAAACAGAGATCTAGATATACACACTTTTATTTTTGGTCTATATGTTTGTGTCCCTTTTGACTCCAGTGTCCTTCTTTAGAAGGTCAAAAATAAATATGACCTGAACCTAATAGTTCCTTTCTGCATATTTCTGCACAAAGAAGGACCTTTTATTGCATTTTAAAAAATCCAGATTGCACAAATTGGGTTCTCTGTTGTTTTGCAAGTCCCTCAGTAAATTGCGCACAGTAATTTATTTTTTTTCCCAGAGATGTGCATAAATGAAACCCAGGTCCGTAGCAAGCACAGCCCAAAGCAGGTGGAGGGGAGTTGTACCAGGCACCAGGCTTGCGTGGCTTCCCTGGTGACTGCTGTATATGACGGCCCTGAGGTCTTCATTTGTGTCCTGAGCAAAGGACATTTCCTTTATATTGTAGCTTGAGCCTTGTACTTGAAAATCAACACCGGCGAATGAGCCCCATGATTGGTATCACTTGAACTGTGTTCTCTTTCACGTGGCAGTATTTTCCGTCCCTAGGATATGGGGTGTTTAGCGTTTTCCTGTTTTATTGGAAGTCAGATTTGCCATGTTGCTCAGGATGGCAATGAATTTCCCTCTTCAGACCCAATCTCAATCTCAGGCTGCCTCCCCGTTCCGGCTGACTATGAGTTGCTGAGCAGAGGGGGCACTGATCCCTTTTGTCCCCAGGCCCAGAGGCTTGGTGGCTGCCTCTAGTCCCTCCCTCCACACATGCACACTCTCCATGCAGTAAGAGGATTGTATTTCTTTTAATATCTACCCAAGCTCATCCTGAACTAAAGTGATCCTCCTTCTGCCTCTCCCTCCGCAGCTGAATTAGCAAGGCTGCCTGCTGCCTTCCAGGCCCGGGTTACTTGTGCAGAAAGTAGCCAGGGATCTGCTGGCTTGGGATCTGGGCCAGGTTTTGTCATCCTTTTTCCACACTTCATTTTACCCACTTGTAGGTACTCCTCCTCCTGCCTTCCAAGTAATTACTTGACTCTTCGGTCTGAGGCTTTTCACTGAATCCACTTTCCATCTGTGAAGGAATTTAGTGATATGGTCTGCCTTTTCACATATTGAATTATTTCTTAATCTAGGTCACCAGCTGTTAATATGCTCAAAATAAATGAAAAGAAAACCTAATCTCTTACGGAGCATTCAAGTCCTGTGAATTGTCAAAACTCACTTTTTCACGATCAAGGTCAAGTGTACTTTATGACTGCAGTTGTGGATGGTGGTCAGTCTTCTATGGGAGCGGGGGTGAGAGACCCTCTTGGGGGTTTCAAGCGTCCTATTTTCTTCCCTGGGGAAAGGTGCTGATGAAAAGTGCCTGCCGCACCTAGTATAGAGGTTCAAACACTAAGAGGCTGAGAGTATAGGCTCTTCCCCAGGGTGAGTTCTGCCCCCCTTTCTGAGTCTGTGTAGCATCAGGATATGCTTGGCACAAAGAGAAAAGGGCATGTGGGCATCCAGGTAAAGCAGCCCAGCCCAAATGGAGGCCGCTGGAGAAAGGAAAGCACAGTATGTTACTGTCAGAGGCTCCATTAGACATATCCCCGCGTGATTCCCTCTTTCTACACCTTTGGCCTCTTCCTCTTCTCCAGAGAAGACTCTTCATCCCAATAACTATAGACCGTATATGTCCTTGAGACCCTTTGCTTCTTGTTTTTACAACCAAATTTTCTTAAAAGAGAGTCCACTCCCTTGACTTTCTTATCATCTGTGCTTCACCTAAAAGCTTGCATATGTTTAGGCTCCAACTGCATGTCTGAAATCACTTTTAGAGGTGACATGGCTTTTTAGGAATTTTAAATACGTTTTTTTCTTACTGAAAGTCAGTGAAGATTCACTGGAGAAAGGCTGAAATGTATTAGTCAGCAGAAAAAAAACACAAGGCTGAAATGTACATATAAGCAGAAAAAAACTCCAGCAAATTACGAAGCACATAATTCTACTACTCGGAAATTTTACTACCATTTGATATGTATCTGAGTAGATCTTTTTCCATGTGTGTATGTATTTATACAACCAAAACAGGCTCATTGCTGTATAGTTGAAGACCTGTTTATTTCACTTCATAATTATGAACATCCTTCTATACATGTACATATTTTCCATCAATATTTTAAATTATTGAACACTATTGGAATGTATGGATTATACTGAATGCCTTATCTTTTGAATATTCATTTTTCCAGTGTTTCTATATGGAAATACAAGTCAATGAGCAAATTTGTAGGGAGAATGTTTGCACACCTCTTTAATTATCTCCTTAGATAAATTCCTAGAAGAAGACTTATTGCGTCCAAGGTTTGCCTATTTTTATTATAGCTAGATTGCTTTCCAGAAAGGTGTACCAATTTACATTCTCATCAGCAGTCCATGAGACACTTGCCAACTCTGGATAATAAAATTTAAAACAATGTTTAGCTATGTCATTGGATAAAATTTGTTCATGATTAATTTCATTTGTTTGATTTTTAAAAAGCAAACTTTTTTTGCATTCATGTTTTTATTCTTGAATTGTGCTTTTATATTTTTGCCCGTTTTCTGTAGCAATTCTGTCTTGTTATTAGTAAGGGCAAAAACTTTATCAAGCCTAAGGGTTACAACCATTCTTTCTTCCTTTTCTATTTACTTTTAAATTGTTTGGTGATTTCTACTGAGAAAATGTTTTTGTTGATGTTTTATGTATATCCGCTTACATCTATTGGTTGGTTTTGTCTGGTTTCTCTTTTGTGTGGTTGAATTAGTCAGGATCCTGCTACATGCAGGTATCAGAAAGCTCAACCCAAACTGGCTTAAGGAAAAAAGGAATTTAATTGCTAATAATAATAATATCTAACAATTTATATATGGTTCTTGTACATATAAATTTAGATTAGCTTTTAATGAATAAAAGCTATATATTCACATAAGATATATGAATATCTTACCTATATTAGCCTATATACATATTCTTATACATATGTATATATAAAAGTATATGCAGACCATATCTTTCCTTTAGCTTTTTTTTTTTTTTTTTTTGAGACAGAGTCTCGCTCTGTCGCCCAGGCTGGAGTGCAATGGCGCGATCTCGGCTCACTGCAAGCTCCACCTCCTGGGTTCATGCCATTCTCCTGCCTCAGCCTGCCCAGTAGCTGGGACTACAGGTGCCCACCACCACGCTTGGCTAATTTTTTATATTTTTAGTAGAGATGGGGTTTCACCGTGTTAGCCAGGATGGTCTCGATCTTCCCAGTAGCTGGGACTACAGGTGCCTGCCACCACGCCCGGCTAATTTTTTTTTTTTTTTTGTACTTTTAGTAGAGACGGGGTTTCTCCGTGTTTGCCAGGATGGTCTCAATCTCCTGACCTCGTGATCTGCCCGCCTCAGCCTCCCAAAGTGCTGGGATTATAGGCGTGAGCCACCGCGCCTGGCCTCCTTCAGCATTTTTACAGAACTCTTTGGTATAACTCTCAATGGCCCAAACTGGGCCTTGTGCCTATCTCTGGAAGAAAAAACATCTCTGAGAGCAAGGGCCAGGACCACGGGTTGGACTGGTTGAATTGGGCCTGAGTCACGAGCCAGTGCGAAAGCCAGGAATGAAGATTCCCCTGAACGATATGGACTCTTAGTGGAGGAGGTAGGGAACTTAGAGTACAGAATGGGGAGTGGACACTGGGTGGCAAAATAAATGATATTCACAGAGGCGTCCCTGAAAGACCTTCTCCATCCCAGGTTTATATAAATAATCACATATTTAATATTTGTTTAACATTTTTGTGTGTGCAGTTAAAAAATATGTTAGTAAAAAGCTTATCATGAAAAACTGTATATCCTTTGCCTACTTTTTGATGGGGTTGTTTTTTTCTTGTAAATTTGTTTAAGTTCCTTGTAGATTCTGGATAATTAGCCCTTTGTCAGATGGATAGACAGCAAAAATTTTCTCCCACTCTGATGATAGTTTCTTTTACTGTGCAGAAGCTCTTTAGTTCAATTAGATCCCATTTGTCAATTCTGGCTTTTGTTGCAATTGCTTTTGGTATTTTAGTCATAGAGTCTTTGCCCATGCCTATGTCTTGAGTGGTATTGCCTAGGTTTTCTTCTAGGGTTTTTATGGTTTTAGGTTTTACATTTAAGTCTTTGATCCATCTTAATTTTTGTATAAGGTGTAAGGAAGGGGTCCAGTTTCTGTTTTCTGCATATGGCTAGCCAGTTTTCCCAGCACCATTTAGTAAATAGGGACTCCTTTCCCCATTGCTTATTTTTGCCAGATTTGTCAAAGATCAGATTGCTGTAGATGTGTGGTGTTATTTCTGAGGTCTCTGTTCTGTTCCAATGGTCTATATATCTGTTTTGGTACCAGTACCATGTTGTTTTGGTTACTGTAGCCTTGTAGTATAGTTTGAAATGGGGCTTAAAACCTAGATGATGGGGTTCATAGGTGCAGCAAACCACCATTGCACACATATACCTATGTGACAAACCTGCACATTCTGCACATGTATCCCAAAACTTAAGGTAAAATTTAAAAAAAAGAAAGAAAAATAAAAGTCCCCTGTTCCCCTCTCCTCAACCTACAATCTTGTTAGAGGCAATAGTGCTAACCATGAGATTTCTCAAAAATATGCTTATACAGCTATTTCTTGATCTATCTTTTAATGTATGGTGAAGATATGTAAATTTAACTTTTTTATTTCTCCTCTAGTTCTTCCCCTATACACTGAACAAAAATCGTTATTGCAAAAGATTACATTTTAAAGATTGAAGTCCAATTTTTATTGAATAAAGTGCACAAATCTTAAGTGTTCAGCTTCTTGAGTTTCTATGTATATGGATATCTGCATAGCTACCACCCAGATAAGTAACAGAATGTTTCTTCCATCCCAGTTACCTACCATTTCTTTTGCCTTTCTTGTTCTTTGTCATACCTTTTAAATTACTCTACTCTCTTTTCCCTGATGAGCACCTTTACATGTACTTATTGGTAATTTTGATATCTTCTTTTGTGAAGTTTCATTAAAGTCTCTTGCCAGTATTTTATTTGGGTTGCTTGTCTTTTTTCTGTTGCTGTTTAGTTTTCTATGTATTCAGGATATGAGTTCTTTATCAGGTGGACATCTTATATTTTCTTCCAGACAGTGCCTTGCTTTTTTACTTTCTTAGTGGTACCCTTTGATGAGTGGCAGTTTAAAGTTTTCATGAAGTCTTATGTAAGGATTAAGTTTTTCATGCAGCTTTTTGTTTTTCCTGGAGTTAATAATTGCCTTGCCTTTAAAAATTTGCTTATTTTTTAAATGAACTTTAAAAAGTTGTTTCTTCTTGCTTCATCAGATATGTCAAATGTTTATCAATATTATTGTTCGAGGTTCAATATATCAAATAATGTAATTGCTCATTTTCTCATCCTGGAGATATCCTTTTTGGAAGCCTCTGCCCTTTTGTGGTAATCTGGGCTGATTTTTCTGTAGACCTGTTGCATACATGTCATCCTGGGTCTTCTTTTGCCAGTGTTGGGGTTGAGGAATGGACCTGAAATCTCAAGTATCCTGTATTCCCGGGCTTTCAGACAGTCCCCTGTTGTCAGTGTTGTGCTTCATTCTTACCTTCTATGGTGTGTGGTGTGTGGTGGGACCAGGTCCTAACCCTGAGTGTGTTTGTGTGTGTAACTGTGCGGTGAGAATTGGTTGCTTTTTCATTGGTTGTTCCTGTACAGGCACACTTTTTTTTCCTTATAGTTTCCTCTGTTCTGCTGACTTGTTTCCATTCTTTCATCTTTTTTGGCATCTGTAAAATGTATGGAACTCTCGTATTCACTAATGCTGGCTTTCTTGTTCTTGTCCTTGTATGTTCATAATTTTTTATTCCTTTACTGTTGCTTTAGTTGGGCTTTGGAATGAGATGGAAATAAGCCCATGCAGTCAGCCTGCCATGTTTAACCAGATGCCTTTTTATTTAAATACTTGATCTCTCTGGGATTTATTTTTTTATTATTTTTATTTATTTATTTTTTTGCCCATCTTCTTCTATTTGTGAAATCCAGTGGCATTTATCTGGTCTTAACTCTCTTTGACCTCTATGCAATATTTAAATCAGTGAAGCACTGCCTTTAAACATTTTTTTTTTTTTACTGTAGTGAGCAGGATACTCGGGAGGCTGAGGTAGAAGAATCGCTTGAACCGGGAGGGCAGAGGATGCAGTGAGCCGAGATTGTGCCACTGCACTGCAGCCTGGGCGACAGAGCGAACTCCATCTCAATAATAATAATAATAATAATAATAATAATAATAATAATAATGGAGTTAGACTATTTAAATTCTAAGGACCTGCCCAGTTTGATATTCTTTGTGTCATTTTCTCTGTCCCAAGTGATTATTATATAATTGTCTTAGGTGCAATTTTTTTTCATGCATTACATCTTCCAAACTAAATTGTAGGTACTTGAGGACAAGGACCAAATATCTTGCGAATTGTATGTACTCAGTGACGATGTACTGATTTGCCTTTCCATATCCTTGCATGTTAACTTCCCACTCCTGCAAACACATTGTCTTAAAGAATCCTTCCACGATTCTTTCTGTGACTTTTGTGAAATTATCATAAGGGTTTCATCGTCATTTACTTTGTCATTTTGTGAAAATAGTACAGCAAATGTAATTACCCTTATGGATTCTATACATGGTGGGAATGCTATAAATATTAGGCTGAATCATGTGGAATTGTCATATTTGTGAGTCAAACAGTCAAATATTGGCAGAGTCATGTGCTTCGGCGCAATGTTGATTGAGTGATATGGTAAGAAAACAATGTTGTCTCCTTCCATCTGTCTGGTTGTGTGACATTTGGATTCTTTTTCAATTGTCGCTTTGCCGATGCCTGCATTTTTCGTTCTCAAGGAGAAACATTGTGGATGGTGTGCGTGTATAAAAAGAATGGGAGAAGGAAGATCCTCCTCTGTCAAGGAGATTTGTACTGTGAGGCCCAGGGCCCATCTGTAGAAGAGTAGTTTATATGGCCACGTTTACTTCCGAGGACACTTCAGAGACCAAATCTCTGAGACATATCGGGGTTTCTCTTTTTTCAGATCATCTGAAATCTCTTTTGTTGCCTGCATCATGTTTTACAAAGCTTATGCCTTCTTTTCCACTAGGGTTATTTTCTCTGGCTGTATTAGAAACTTCAAAAATTAAAAATAATAATTATGGGACATTCTTAACAGAGTAGAGTTTCCTTCTTCTGCCTTTTTTATTAATGCAAACATATATATACTAATGTATCCTTCTTTCTCTAGGAATGAGTACAACAGAAAATAAGAACTGTAGGAACTCAGATTTTAACGTTAATAAAAGTTACCATTCTCCTTTAACACAAGCATATTTGGTTACATTTGAAAACTAGCTTTTTTAATAGACCAAACAACTTGTCATAGCTGAGATATTTGTATAAACAATATGGCCCCCTTTACTTGGTGTATGAAATTAGATCCCATTTCTTTAAATATTCAAATTAAATGATTTCTCCTTCCTACCCAATTATTATGAAAATCTCTTACTCCTCCCGGGGGTCTCTGTCTCTTGTGATAATTTCAGGAACCCAGGGTGAGTTTCCCTTCTTTAAATGAGTCGGTGGTTTTTACTACAGCCTTGTGAGAAAGGGTCCCTAATGTGAGTCCAGCATTTGGATACCGTTCTTATCCCTGGATGAGCACTGCAGGGAACAAGAGCACAGTACGGTGCCCTCACCAGTGGGTCTTAGGGTGGAGGCAGGGGCTGGAAGCCTCTCTCTCCTGGGTTAGACTCAGCTTCAGTATGTCTGAGCTCCACATATGTGAGCTCTTTACAAATGAATATCCATGAATATTATACAAACCATTCCCAAATTATACAAGCCATTCTCAAATTTACTTGTGCATATACACATACAAATTCCCCCTCCGCCAAGATTTGCTTATAGTGCCCGTGTTCCAAAGTTAGGAAAGATTCAGTATCCTCACACATTGTGCCTAGAATTATCTATTTCATTCCACTCTACTCTTCCACTTTTGAGAAAATTATCTTTGGGATATACTAAATTTATTCTAAGCCCACAATTTGAAAAACGCTACCCTAGCGGACCTCTGGTATCCATTCCTGTAAGTTGACTATCTTTTGGGCCATTGCAGTTCATCTAAGAGGATGTGTGTGTGTGTGTGTGTGTGTGTGTGTATGTATTCATACATACAAATATATAGTTACATATATTACATGCGTTCATATATATGACTAAATTTCAAACAGGAAATATTGTGAAGTACCTTAGGAGAAAATAAGTAGAGAAGGGAAAGAATCTTTCTTAAAATGATGCATTTTTCTGATATTTTAAAGTCTGGAAATTTCCACCTTACTGTCCAAACACAATTTTAAAAGACTTTCTAGCCATTTACACTAGGGGCCACCTGCATAGAACTTCTGAGAAAATAAGTGGCCCAGTGGGCTCCTGTAAAAGGGACAAAAGATGTAAAGATTCCTGGTGTTGCAGATATCATTTTTCCTACATTCTCAGTAAATGGCTAACATTTACATAATGGAAATGCTGTCACCACAGAGTTTAAGGAATTTACCCATGAAAGAATATAGTAAGACCATCTATACAGCATCATGCAAAATTGAAGTGATAATAATCACGATTTTCTGAGACTGCATCTGTGGGCCACCTTTCCACATGGAAATGCTGAAACATCATTCTTATTGATTTGAAATCTAAATTTAAGTGTACTATTTGGCTGTAGATGTACTTCCTGAACACAAATTGACCAAATCTCTTCTGAGGAATGATGTCGTATAAAGCCATGGATAAGATCTTAGTTTTGAAATATTTGCTATGTGATAATCATATATCAATTTTGATCACCCTGAACCTACTTAGAACAGATGTACAAAAACGAGAAAACCACCATTTTGGTCATTTACAACTTACTCTCATGCAGTTATTTAGTTGAAAGCTGAGTTCATAAATGGGAAGCGCTTGAATATATAATAATTTAACAAATTAATAAATATATATATGATTTTTCCCTATCTTTACGTGCCTATAATGATTTAATAAAATAAGCATAGACCCATGCATAAATGCACTTTTATCAAGGCACCTAAAAGTTTTTGAGTAAAGGATGTTAAATTCATATGCTTTATTAGTTATCTATTCTATTGTCAAGTCAATCTGGTAGAATTCATTTATTTAGAGCCATTTATTGAGAATCTAATATGTGGAAGGCACTTGCTAGAGACTCATAATATAGCAGTTGACAGAGCTGTCCTGGTTGAGCATACAGAGCAGCAGGAGTTGATAGTGAGATAAACTTTTGCACACACTACTAAGTACGTAGTTATTAGTTAAAAATAGTAATTTTAACTTAAGTATGATAAAAATACAGTTTAGTATGTAACTAGGGAACTAATCTAGAGTCAGAGGATTTGAACACAAGTTACTTAAAGTAGGTAGATTTCAAGCTAAGATCCTAAGAATGAATTGTAGCCATCAGACAAGAGGAGTAAGGGTGTGCTGATTACAGGAGTCAGGAAGCATTCTATACCTCTGACACTTTGTCCTTACTCCTTGAGCATAAATAATAACTGTAGAATAGAGAATTGACTGCAGACACTGGCCTTATAAATGATCTCTTCTATCATTTGGATATTTAACTAGGCAAAGTGGACCCTAATTGGGATGGTCCTGCCGTGGTAGCAATCCCTCGTTTGTTTGATCAGATTTTTACCCTTACCTGTTGAAGGGTCCTTCTGGGGCATAGTTGCCCCCTTGACACAGAGCCAGGACACTGGTTCAGAGCTGACTTGCCCTCTGAACTATCTGTCATCCAAAATCCTTTTTTACAACAGCAGAAAACTCCAACCCAGTATGCTTTCATGAATTTGTTGAGAGAAGGGTCTCTTATTTTAAACCATCAGAAATCCAAAAAAAAGAAAGCCCTTATCAAATTCTTAAGTGTCACCCATCTATAAAGATGCTTTTGTCTTTAAAAGTCTTAATTGCATTTGGATGCCTAACATTTAATCAACATTTAATCAATTGCACGTGTGTGTGTGTATGTATGTATGTATGTATATATATAGCATAGATGCATAGATGGTCCAAACCTTGGGAGGATCTCCCAACTTATGGCAGCACTGCCTAGGATGTTGAAGAACAGTGTAATACCTTTCCCTGTAATTACTCTGTAATTCCTCAATATATGAAACATCTGTGTAAGACATCCTGCTTCTTTAACACACACACAGACACACACACACACACACACACATATATATATCTCCAATGAATTGGTATATAATGTACACGGGGGTGGGGCAGAGAGGGAAGGAGGGAAGGAGAGAGAGAGTGAATGAGCGAGAGAGAAATATAATTAAGGCTGGCAACTTGACTTAATTATGGGTATTGACTTGATTATTTTGCAGGCAGTGGTCTTGGACTTAGGAATAATCAGCTTCAGGTGATTTGCAGCTTGGAAGGAATCCTAAATTAGGGAAGAGAATCTTTCATAGCAGACAATCTTTTCCTCTATCTGATAATGGTTACAAACCTTTAAATAGCGTAGATGGTCCAAACCTTGGGAGGATCTCCCAACTTATGGCAGCACTCCTAGGATGTTGAAGAACAGTGTAATACCTTTCTCTGTAATTCCTCTGTAATTCTTTAATATATGAGACATTTGTGTAAGACATCCTGCTTTTTTAACCTACAGATTTTATAACACAATATTTTCTCTGAGAGTCTCTAGGAAAATGGTATCCAGAGTTCTGTTTCCATCCCTTTATAAAATGCTTGTGACCATGGGGACCACTGGCATTCCTAAACTATAGGTTGAGACCTAAGTCCTTGTAGGGCTCTCCTGGGGACATATATTGGCCCATAGTTGTTCCTGTTAAGCATAGACAGTGAATCCATTGTAGGTGGAGAAAATATTTTATGTGACTTTAATCTTTTAAAATTTGTTGAGGCTCATTTTATAGTCTAGCATATGGCCTATCCTGGAGAATCTTCCATGTACGCTTGAGAATAACTGTTTTTTGCTGTGTTGGGTAGAGTGTTCTATAGATGTGTGTTAGGATGAGTTGGTTTGTTTTCTTGTTGATCTTCTATCTAGATGTTCTATCCATTATTGAAACTAAGGTATTGGAGTCTTCAGTTATTATTGTTGAATTGTCTATTTCTTTCTTCAGCTCTGTCAGTTTATCCTTCATGTATTTTAGTGCTCTTTTATTAGGTGCATAGTTATATTTGTTATATCTACTTCATAGATTGACCTTTTTGTCATTATTAAATGTCCTTCTTTGTCTCTAGTAGTAACTTTTGTCTTAAAGTCTATTTTTATCTGATACTGTTATAGCCATTCCAGTTTTCTTTTGTTTACTATAATATTTGCATGATGTATCTTTTTTTTTATTTAAGAGACAGGGTCTTGCTCTGTCACTCAGGCTGGAGTACAGGCATGATCATAACTCACTGCAGCCTCGAATTCCTGAACTCAAGCAATCCTCCTGCCTCAGCCTCCTGAGTAGCTGGGACTGCAGGCACTTGCCACCATGCCTGGCAGCATGAGATATCTTTTTCATCCTTGTACTTTCAACTTATTTGTGTCTTTGAATCTAAATGTTGTCTCTCATAGACAGTATTTTGTTAGATTTTTTGGATCAATTTTGCCAATCTCTGCCTTTTAATTGGAGTATTAAGTCTATTTACATTTTACATAATTAACTGAAAAGACAGGATTTATGTTTGTCATGTATATCTTATTTCTCTTTGTTGCTTTATTTTTCATGCCTGCTTTTGGTGTTAAATAGATATTTTCTGGTATGGTCTTTTAATTCCCTTGTTGTTTCTTTTACAAATAGGTTTTGAGTTATTTTCTTAGTGGTTGCCCTGGGATTACAGTTAACATCTACATTTGTCACAATAGAGGTCAGATTAATACTATCTCAATTTCAATAGTATATAACATTTTTCTCCTGTGTAGCTCCATTTTCTCTCTTTTGTTGTATTGTGATTGTCAAACACCTTACATGTTTATATATTTTATGTTCATCAACAAGATTTATAGTAATTGCCTTATGCAACTCTTTTTTTTTGAGATGGAGTCTCACTCTGTCACCCAGGCTAGAGTGCAGTGGCATGATCTCGGCTCACTGTAAGCTCTGCCTCCCGGTTTCATGCCATTCTCCTGCCTCAGCCTCCCGAGTAGCTGGGACTACAGGTGCATGCCACCACACGTGGCTAATTTTTTGTTTTTTTTTTTTTTTTTTTTTTTTTAGTAGAGATGGGGTTTCACCATGTTAGCCAGGATGGTCTTGATCTCCTGACCTCATGATCCGCCCGCCTCAGCCTCCCAAAGTGCTGGGATTATAGGTGTGAGCCACTGCACCCGGCCTATGCAACTCTTTTAAATCAGATAGAATCATAATGAGTTATAAGCAATAATGCATTTATACTGTCTTTTGCATTAACCTATGTTGTTACTGCATATTTCAAAAATATATTTTTCTTATGAAATGGACTCTGTTTAATAAACAATTATTAACTCATTTGCTCATTAAAAAATAAAGCAAGATCATAGTACGAGATGTCTAGTGTTACTAACACATTTATTAAGCATAACTCCAGCTAAACATAAAGTAATATAAGGAACTAATTAGTTTTTAGCCATAGTATAAATAAAGTTACACTTACTGTCTGCTAACTGGTTTGGATTATTGAGGAAATGTTTCATACTCCCCTTAGTAGTTTTACAATTCCAGTTTTTTTTTTCCATTCCATAGTTAGGAGCTACTAAGTATTACTTATGATACCTCAAGATATATGCAACATCTTATACCTTTTTTCTGGGTGCCTGTAACTTTTATCAGGTTTTCAAAAAGATCTATGACTTAAAAAGCATAAACACCAACAATGAGTCTAAAGTATTAAGGGACTCTTGGCTTAAATATTTCTGCAACACTTGAAGAGCAGGAAGGAGAATTAAGTCATCAGTGGATGATAGAGCTGCTGGCACCTGGGCACCCAGCATGGTTTATTCTTGGTTTGGTTATGGTCCTTGCCCTTGAAGACTCAGATTTTCTAGGTCCCTCAGGATTTGGCCCAAGTATTGTGATAGTTTCAACATAAATGCGTGGTGCACGCCTTCTGCCACTCCAGGTTCCTTGTCACACATCTCTAAAATAATTATTTTGATCTGTTATTTAGGGGATAATAAAATTTCTTAAGGTAATTCAGTTTTTGAGTCACCACAGCCTATGACTTTTTCTAGTTGTCCATTTCATGGCATCTAGAGATCTTTGTTTAGAGGTGGCCCAGGTAAATGAGAGGAACCCTCTATCAGAGGTGACCAGGGGAAGTCTACATTTATTTCCAACGTACATTAGATGATGCCCTGTAGAGTTTGGGTGTAGATCAGCCCCCCTGGGGTAACACACATTCCTCTCACACCTTGCTTCCTTAAATTGAAGTAGAAAAGACTGTACACGTGTGTTGTTTTGAAGCTTTTATAATGAGGTATGAAATACATGTAGTAAGTAGCAAAAATCTTAGCCGTACAGCTTCATACATTTTTATATATGTAAAAATTTTATGTAAAATATTTCTAAATCAAAATCTATATCTACATCTACATTATCTATATTTATATCTACATCTATCTGTATCTATATCTTATCTATATCTATCCTGTGTTACTGCTACTCAGATGAAGTCACAGGGCAATTCCAGAATCCATTAGCTCCTCCATGCCTCTTCCCAGCTAATACCTCCTCTCCTCTGCTCACTTCCTACTACCAGGTAGCCACTATTCTGATTCTAACCCCATAGATTAATTTCAGTTGTTCTTGAACCTTGTATAAATGGAATCATATAGTATATACTCTTATGAATTTTACTTCTTTTGCTCCTCATCATGTATTGAGATTCATCCGTATTACCATCTGTAGGAGCAGTTCCTTCTTTTTTTATTGATAAATTATATTATAGTGTACAATATCCCACAATTTATTTACCCATTCTTCACCTGTTAGGCATTTCGTCTGTTTCCAGTATTAGGCTATGGTGAATAAGGCAGCTGAACACATCTTATACATGTCTATTGGTAGAAAAAACCACTTATTTATCTTGGGTTAATACCTGAGAGTGGAATGAATGATTCATTAGGGTAGGCCCTCTTTAGCTTATAGAGATGGTACCAAACAGTTTTCCAAAGTTGCATCAAATTTATAGTCCTGTCCACAGTTGTGAGAATTTAGAAAGCCTATATTTTCATGTTCTAAGTTTGATTTCGCTAACCGAGTTGTATTTTTTTCACTCCTGCATCCCCATGGGACTCATATTTGTTTAGTGATAATTGATTTTATCTTTATATATTTCACACATAATCGTAGGGACATTTCTCTCATGAACTGTCCACATTTTGTGTTTGAGTCAGGTGGGGGAGTGGTCGCCATTTTAAACTCAGACTACGACTTGCTTGTGCAGAGGAGATGTACACATGGTGTCTGTGTAGATGATTGGGGGAAGGATTGTGATACAGCTAGTCTCGTGGTGTCAGAGGCTCTTTGGTGTGCCATATTCTGCCTCCTGTCCTCTGGGAGCAGTGTCCTATGCTCACATGAGTGGTGTTCCCTGCATGTATATGTGGTTCATTAACTCATGATCTCCATCTTTGGCTCTAGCGGAGAGCAGTGGCATGGCATGCACCCACTGGCTCAGGCTCACCTTCATTTCTCTGCCATCTGGCTGCACTGACATTGGGCTCTGATCCCCAGCCCTTGCTACAGAACCATGTGGCCACTGCTATAGTAGCTAACCTGCTGTGTCTTCACTACATGAGTATTAAGGGCAGCTGGGGTAATCTCAACTTCTGGTCTCCTTAGCCTGGCTACACTGTGCAGCTACAGGATGTAACTGTGCCCTAGGCTGGTGAGAGGGGCAGCCCAAGAAGTGATCTTTCCACAGTGTTCAGTGGGGCATAAGGACTGTAGCTCCCCTCTGACCCTGACATTATCCTCACTTCTCAGGGAGGAGAGGAGAAAATTGGGGTATATTTTCTTCCACTTTTGTTTCTCTTTTCTGCAGAGGGGAAGGCTTTCTTCTTCCTTCTGTTATATCCTCCTGTGGCAGAGCTTGCCAGGCACCATGGATGAAGGGGGCACGTTCATTCCACTTTGGGAAAGAGGGCTCTATGAGCTGGGGCTTCCAGGTTTTATCTCCCTTTTTAGCCTTAATGAAGGGTAATGGAAAATTTGCACTCAAGGTATCTTCATTCTTGTACCAAGCCCAGTTAGCATAAAGAATTGGGTGTTTCCCCTGCTAGGCTCTGTGATGAGCAGTCCCATATATTAACTCATTTCACCCTCCTAGTGAACCTATGAAGTAGGTGCTATTATTATCCCTATCTTACAGATGAACAGACTGAAGCACAGAGAGGAATGGTTAGGCAATTTGCTTGAGACTACTTAGCTAGTTAAATATGGAATTGATCTTGGAAGTCTCATTTGACTTTGCAGTGCAATGTTCTTTTCATCAGTTCTGGTGAAGTTATTCTGCAATATTGAGTTGGGAGAATGTCAGGTGTCATGTAGTGTAGGGGAGTAATTCCAAGTGGTCTGGAACCTGAAAAGGTTTTATGCCTTTACATTTCATTCATTGCTTTATGTGTCATTATACTTATATCACTGGGACCTTCCAGTTACCTTCTTTTTAACTTTGGAGAGGGTTTTCTTTAATATACTGGACTTTCCTAAAGTGGGGCAAACTGATGTGATAATCAGCTCTTTTTGGTTGCACAGTAGTTGTATCCCAGCAACTTAAACTGCTTTAATAAATCTGATGCCTAAGGTCTTGTGGGATCTGGGAAAGAGGCACTTCTACCTCGGGGCCTTAGTGCCTCGAAAGATGGTTTGGAAAAATCATAAAGAATGCTTGAGTATCTGAGTTAATTTCATTTCTTACAAGATGAACATCTTACAAAACCTTTACAGCTCATCCTAAGTTGAACACCAGAAATAAAGATGTGCCTCCAAATATGACCTTACAGACTGAGAAAGATGAGAGCAAAGCCTGGATGCATGTGCTCTACCAATTGGCAAAGGGCCGATTTCTCCAAAGGGCAGATGTTTCCCAGGCCATCAGAGAACTCATGCATGTTCTATATCTGCTTCTTAGCAACTTCCATATGCCAAGAATTCTGATTTCCACTTAATTTAAGCTTACTTCAATAGCTCAATTTTCATCTTTCCAGGTGCTTTTCCAGAGCTTTCCAGTTCAGTCAATTTTACATGATCCATCATGGAAACTGCAGGATTGTATGCCAATTGCAATTCTTTTCCTTACTATATGTCAGAGATTGCAGGTTGCCTCCAGTGTCAATTCCTCCCTTTTCATTTAGTAATAAAATTCCAACTTTTGCTGGGATATAACTACCCATATATGATAAATGATAGCATTTCACAGCATCATTTGTGGCTAGATGTGTCATGTGGCTAACCTCTCATCAGTGGGAGATGTGCAGAAGGTGCATAGAAAACTTCTAGGTCTTGATCCTAAGGGGAGAGGTTTGTGTTCCACTGCTGCCTTTCCCTTTCCCAGTCTTTGGATGTGGATGTCATGGTGGGAGGTGGGGCTGTGACCTTTAGACTATGGGGTGGACTCCTGCCATGTCACATGTTGAGTACAGCAGGAATATGAGCATGGAGGAGCATGGGTCCTCTGTACTATGGAACTGCTGTGGCATCCTGGGTTCCTTACACTAGCACAGTTGCATGAGGAAGCAGGAGACTTCTATATCTACAGAAGCTGCTATTTTTTTTTTTTTTGGCTTTTATTCCTGCAGCTAAACCTCTGTCCTAAGGTTTACTTTGAACCGTTTGAAATTGCCATTTTTCTGTGAATCAAAATTTGTCGAATATCAGCAATCTCATACAGTTCAACTTAAGAATATACTTTCACTTGTAAAAATTGAATTTTGCACCTACTGTCTGAGGCTGCATACTGTGGAAGTGGAGAGCATTTTATGAAAGGTTCAGAGATGATTCAGGCATGGTGGAGAAATACTCTCAGCTCAGAACAGGGGATAATGAGCAGGTGCTTGATTGCTTAGAAATTATCCCAATTATCTGTTAAAAAGATTGATCTCTTTAGTTAAGACCTCCTTGGAAGCATTGTCAGGTACTTTTAGTCTAATTAGTTGGAAGGCAGCCACCTCAATACAGAGCTTTACAATTTGGCCCCTGGGCAGTATTTCTATTTGAATTGTGAGGTGAAAGTTCTACCTGTATTGGGTCCTATGCCATGGTAGGTATGATGATGCTGTAAGGGGACTATTTGGAGTTGGCCAAGACGTTTTAGAAAGGGTGACTTTGGTAAAATATAAGCTGAAATGCTAGAATTACAGAAAGATTTTGGTACAATTTATTTGGAAGCAGTTCAGAATGATGGGAAGACCTTTGGAATGAGTCAATTATGGATTCAAATCCTGACCTTCTCACTTCTCGGCTGTGTGGTCTTGGTCAAGTCTCTCTGAACCAATGTTTCGACTTTAGCAAAATGCAGAAAATGATGCTTATTTTTTTAGGTTGCAGTTAGAGTCAGAACTAATATTTTAAGTACTGGCACAGTATGTAGTATTTCCATAGAATGTAAATGGTAGCTATTTTTATTTTCTTTGGATTTCAATGTCTTTCTCAAGGTGGCAAATTAGGGCTATATTTATATGCTTTTAACCTTCCTTTAGAATAGATGGCATAAAAGAGGATCTAAGTGTATAACCCACATATCTATTTGAACCAAATGGGGAAGCACCTTGTTTAAACTTTGAACACATAGTATATAACACATATTTCCTTTGGTCACACCCAAGTGTTCTAAAGAGTTGTCCCAGAACTGCAGATGGGGACAGACCATTTGACATCATCTACTGGCTCTCGGGTACCCTCATCTTCAACCATGGGGAAAGAGACCCATTGGACCTTTTGAAACACCCTGATTCCCCTTCCTGCAGAGAACCATCTTTAGTTAAGACCAAGGTAGAAAGACATTTCCTCTCTCGCTCTTCTTTCATATGGATAATCTCTCCATATCAATGTTTCTGAGGCCCTTTGAGAAAACTGTTCAGGCTATAGAAAAGGACTGTATTATGTGGGTAAGATGTAAAAGACACCAGCCTTGCCCTCTATTTAAGCTCCAAAGCCCCCTGTGAAACTCCAGTGGCATTTTCACAGTGACATTTGTAAAAAGTCAAAAACAGACCGGGTGCGGTGGTTCATGCCTGTAATCCCAGCACTTTGGGAGGCCGAGGTGGGTGGATCACCTGACATCAGGAGTTCAAGACCAGCCTGACCAACATGGAAAAACCCCGTCTGTACTAAAAATACAGAATTAGCCG